>NC_090921.1:1069309562-1069633312 GCF_040938575.1 Ambystoma mexicanum | reverse complement strand
AGCATCCTCTTTGGTCTCCCCAACTAGGTTTTCTTTCCTCTTGACAAAATCATTAACTTCGCTACCAGGACTCTCTTTGAATTCATTCACTTCACACCTACTTCCCAGTACCATCACCGGGCTAAATGGCTGACAATGCAAAACAGGGCCAGATTTAAATGTCTTCTCCTGGTTCACAAATATATCCATTGTAGGGCAACAGTGTATCTATTGTATTAATTTATTTATTTATTGTTTGCTTGTTAGGCGTTTATACATCAAGTAAAATACGGTTTCAAAGCGCCCACAGGGCGAAGGGAGTGAAACACATTACAAAACACAAAAAGACTAGGAGGGTGTGCGTGGTGAAGTATCCAGTTAAGCACACACAGAGCACTCTTAATAATACATGTTAGGCAGAATCTATGAAAGTAGGAACAAGTTACTTACCTGTAATTGTTGTTCTCCAGCATGGATCTGGCATGGATTCACATGCTCATGAATATTCCCCGTCGTCAGGCCGGGAATCCTCGGTATAGAAAAAAATCAGTATCAGTTTTGTTTCTGATCGGTCTTTCTTAGTAGTAACTAATCACTGGTCTCTGGGTCATACTGCCCCCAGCAAATGACTGCCCTCTCCCTAAGCCCCGCCTCCGGCAGCCATCCTCAGATTTGGTAGCACGTAAAGTGGCAGTATGACCAAGTGAAGAGCCGCAGAGGGGTAGGCGGGAGGGTTCGCATGTGAATCCATGCCAGACCCATGCTGGAGAACAACAGTTACAGGTAAGTAACTTGTTCCTTCTCCAGCATGGGGTCTGGCATGGATTCACATGCTCATGAATAAGAGAATACATAGCAGTACTCACATGCACAACCACGGGAGGTGGCAACAAGCTCAAAATTAAGCAATACAACAACTCAACATTAAGCAACTCTTACCTGCTCACCAGGAACACCATAGGCGAACAGGTTGCGCAGCACTGCTTGGCCGACCCTGGTCTCCTCCCTTGAGTCCCGATCGACACAGTAGAATCTTGTGAAGGTGTGCGTCGACCTCCACGTCGCAGCCCTGCAGATGTCCAGCAGGGGCACACCAGACAGGAACGCCGTGGTAGCAGCGATCGCTCTGGTCGAATGGGCTCTCGGACGGCCGGGCAGCTGTCGGTTTGCCAACCGGTGACAGTGCATGATGCAGCCAGAGAGCCATCTGGAAATGGAAGTCTTCGAGAGAGCCTTCCCTTGATTCACAGTCCCAAATTTCACAAACAGTTGTGACGTCTTCCGAAAACTCTTTGTGCGGTCCACGTAGAACTTCAGCGCTCTAGCTACATCCAGCGAGTGCAAAGTCCTCTCAGCCGGCGACGAAGGCGACGGGAAGAAAACTGGCAACACCAAGGGCTCGTTGAGGTGGAAGTCCGACGGCACCTTGGCATGAAGGAGGGGTGCGTCCTCAGCACCACCCTCGTGTCATGAAAAGTCAAGTATGGAGGCTTGCAAGATGGGGCCTGGATCTCTCCCACTCGTCGTGCGGAGGTGATGGACACGAGGAAAGCTGTCTTCCACGACAGGAACTTCAAAGGCGCCGAATGCATAGGCTCGAATGGGGCCCCCATGAGCTTGGTCAGCACCACATTAAGCTCCCACGCCGGGGCAGGAGCCTTCACCGGCAGGAATGATCGGAATAGTCCCTTCATGAATTCTTTCACCAGGCGATGAGACCACAAGGACGCCCGTCCCGTCGTCCTGGTATATCGGGAGATTGCAGCCAGATGTATTTTGATGAGGCGTGAGCCAGTCCAGCTTTGGCCAGCGACAGTAGGTACGGCAGTACTTGAGTGGCCGTAATCCGCAGAGGGTTAATCTTCTGTGCACGGCACCAGACAGAGAACCTCTTCCATTTATGTCCGTAGCACTTGAGAGTTGAGGACGCCCTGGCCTTTGCAAGAACCTCTCTGCAGTCGGCCGGGATGTCGTACCCTCCAAACTCTAGTGCTGCAGGAGCCAGGCCTGCAAGTTCAGCGACTCCGGGTTGTGGTGAAGAATGGCACCTCCTTCACTGGAGAGAAAGTCTGCGTCCGTCGGCAGCTTGACTGGTGGGGACGTTGACAAGTCCAGAAGGTCCGGGAACCAGATCTGCCTCAGCCACGCCGGTGCGACGAGGATCATCCTGCACCGGGACCTCTTGAGCTGGTTGATGAGCCGGAGCAGCAACGGCAGCGGAGGGAACGCATAAAGAAATAGGCCGTCCCAGGGGAACGAGAAATCATCGCCCATGCTCCTCGACTGGGGGAACCTGCTGGCGAACCTCCGGCACTTGGAATTCATCGCCGTCGCGAAGAGATCGATTTGGGGTTCGCCCCATCGTCGGAAGAGTCGATCCACTTGATCCCGGCGTAGTTCCCACTCGTGGCACGAGCGCAGCTCCCTGCTGAGTGAGTTGGCAATCGTGTTTTTTATTCCTGCCAGATGAAGAGGCACCAGAAACATCCCTTGGGTGACGGCCCAATGCCACAGATCCTGGGCTTCCTTGGATAGGGCCGGGGACCTGGTTCCGCCCTGCTTCCAGATGTAGAACATCGTGGTGGTGTTTGTCGGTGAAGATCCTCACCACCTTGCCCTTGAGGGACGGAAGAAAGGACCTGAGGGCCCAGAACACTGCGCGGAGCTCCAAGATGTTGATGTGGAGAGACTTCTCCTCCGGGTGCCAAAGGCTTCTCGCGTGAAGATCTCCGGAGTGTGCTCCCCAACCTTCCAGGGAGGCGTCCGTCGTCACCGACATCTGGTGAGCTGGGGTCTGAAAGTCTGTGCCTGCCGACAGATGGGCGCGGGTACTCCACCACCGGATCGCCTGACGGAACGTCTAGTTGAGGGATCCTGTCCTCGAAGCTGCCCGTCGACTGGATCCAGCGGGCGTCGAGGAACTCCTGTAAGGGTCTCATCCGAAGCCTGCAAAGGCGCATCAGATAAATGCAGGAGGACATCATTCCGAGGAGGGACTTTATGGATCTTACCCTGGCCATGTCCGTGGCCAGCAGACGCTGCACTTTGCCCAGAATGGTCCTGGTCCTTTCCTCCGACGGCGAGGCCAGCCGCGCCACTGTGTCGAGCTTGGCTCCCAGAAACAGGGCAACTTGCGACGGAACCAGGTAGGATTTCGGAAAGTTGATGGAGAATCCCAGGTCTGTGAGCAGCTGGACGGTCTTCGCAGTGTGCTCCACGGCGAGCTCCCTTGTCCTTGCCCGGATGAGCAAGTCGTCCAGGTAGAGGTAGACGTGGATCCCCTGTAGGCGCAGCCGCGCCACCACCAGTGCGAGGCACTTGGTGAACACCCTAGGTGCTGACTTCAATCCGAACGGGAAGGCCTTGAACTGGTAGGGCCGCCCTTGGACCACGAACCCGAGGAACTTTCGGTGTCTTTTTAGAATGGGGATGTGGAAGTACGCATCCTCCAAGTCCAACGACGACAGGAAATCGCCCTCCTCCAGCTGTCCCAGCACATGCTGGAGGGTGACCATATGGAACTTCTGTGCCTTGATGTACTTGTTCAGTCGTCGTAGGTCCAGGATGGGGCGCCATCCTCCTGTCTTCTTTTTTACGAGGAAGTACCTTGAGTAAACTCCGGAGCCCCGAAGCCTCTTTGGGACGAGCTCGATGGCACCCTTCTTGAGCATCGCCCTTACTTCCAACAGTAATTGAGGGATGTGATTTTCCTTCCTGGCCACGGATGGAACGCGAGGGCACTTCTTCTGAAACTCGAGGGCGTGCCCTTGGGCCAGGGCGTCCAGCACCCAACGGTCAGTGGAGATGGACTCCCACACGCTGACGAACCTCGCAAGCCGGCCTCCCACCGGGGTGATTCGGCGGGGGCCCGACCCCACGGTCGGTTCAATCTTGTTTGGAGGCTGCCTTGCCTCCTTGACCTCCTTGTCGACGACGACAGGCACCACCTGACTTGCCGCGTCCCCTGTAGGCTTCCTGGGACGAAGATCTTGCCGCTTGGCGGTAAGTGGAGGAGCCACTGCCGGATTCCTTGGAGGCACCTTGTCTGCCTCCGGAGCTCCGAAAGGATGGCCGTCGTCGTTGGAGCACTCCCAGTGCCCGGGCAGTCTCGGTGTGTGTCTTGATGGCCTGAAGGGACTCATCAACCGCCTTCCCAAACAGGTTGTTCCCGTCAAAGGGCATGTCCAAAACCTTGGTTTATACGTCCTGGCGGAAATCAAGTGGCCTTGAGCCATCCTCGTCGTCTCAAGCAAACACCGTTGCCCAACTGACGGAAACCGGTGTCGGCGATGTCCGTTGCCACCGTGATGGCGTGGTCCGAAGCAATCTCCCCCTCCTGTAGGATTTCAAGGGCCTCAGCCCTTTTGGCGTCCGGAAGGAAGTCTAACAGAGGGACGATTTTGAACCACAACTCCCTGTCGTAGCGGGCTACGATAGCCAGGGCGTTGGCCGCCTTGATAGACGTTGCTGCGGATGAGATGATCCGTCGTCCCATCGTGTCCAACTTCCTGCCCTCGCCGTCCGGCGGGGAAGTTGATGTCGAGGCCGATGCCCCCCCAGCTTTCTTCTTTGCCGCCGCCGAGACGACCGAATCCGAGGTAGGTTGTGCCCGAAGGCACCAGGGGGCAGCGTCGGGGACCCGGTACTTCTTCTCGTACCGGTCCCTCTTTTGCCGGCACCGTGGCAGGGTTCTTGAGGAGGGCGAGCCCCTCATCCCAGATGTCATCAAGAAGCGGAACGGCGAGGACCGTCTTCCTTTTAGCCTCGCGCCGTTGGTATAGGAACCCTACTTTCTTCTTTTCTTCTGGACAGAGCTGGAAAAGCTCGGATGCCCTGGAAATCATGGCATGAAAGGATCCAATCTCGTCGGACGGGGACGCCCGAGCAGGGGTCGACAGGGGAAACGTCCCGTCGTCGCCTCCGTCGTCATCTGTACCTGTCGTAGCCGTGTCTGTGCCTGTATCATCCCCGTGGGTATTAGACCGGGGGGAAGGCAGAGCAGGCCGCAGAGGTGGGAGAGGTGGCGTAGGATACGTCCTCCTCCTCTTATGCGGTGGACTCTCCAAAGGTCCTGGCTCCGGTTCCCCCGTCGGGTCTGGCTCAGGTACCTCCGTCGGGGGAAGGGGCAACTATGTCCTTCTCTCCGAGCATAAGGACTGAATCGCTGACAAAATGGCCGCCGAGGTGTCCTGCGGCGCCCGAAACGACGGGCGCGAGGGCTCTTGAGGAGCCTTGTCGGCGACACCGTGGCTCTCGTCTTCGCCCTCGTCGGGATACCTCCCAATGGGCTGGGCCTCTTCTACGACTTCGATGAGCTCTTCTTCAGAGGTCGTGTCCGTATCCACGATGGCCACCAGCCCCTCCCCCACCTTTTCCAACGAGGACTTCGTGGGGGTCTTCTCAATGGGCTTGAAAGACGACTCCCTCCGTGGTGGCAGGGAGACTCTGGGTCCTGAGGGCGCCTCCACTGGTGTAGCCTCCACAGGCTGAGCCACGGCCACGGCGACATCCTCAATCGAGGTCTTAGCAGGGTGAATTAGAAGGCCATTGTCACCTCTGGACGCCTGGGGCCTTCACCTTGGGGGGAGGGTCCGAGCCTCGCTCCCCCTCTGCCAGAATCTTCGAGATCGACCGGGGCCTCTCCAGAAGCTTCTCCAGGTTCTCTGACTTCCTGTTACCCGAGCCAGAGCGTTGGCTCGTGGTTGATGGCGCCGGGGAGGATGCGCCCTGCCTGGCAGCCAAGGAGCCCGACCGTTCGGCGCTCCTGGTGCCCGCGGACTCGCAGTGCTTAGCCTTTTTGTTGGGCCCCCGTCGCCGGGGCACCCTCACAGGACTTAGAAAACCGCTCGGACTTCTTTTTCTACTTCTAGCATGACACGCTCTTCCCTTCCAGCCAGTTGGCGAGACGGAGGTGGCGATCCTTCATGGTCCGCTCCGACATGTTCCCCACAAAACGCACAGTCCTTCTCCTTGTGCGTCTTGTCCTCATGGAGACAGTAGAGGCATAACGAATGCTTGTCCTCCTTGAAAATATTCTGAAGCTGGCATCCAGGGCAGGTCCTGAACAGCTTCCCGGGCGTCGAGCTTCCTTTCTCCTGGGCCATGTCCGGGGTAGGCCTTGGAACTTCTGGAATCCTCCAAAAGCGTAACTCGATGAAATCTTCACCCTTGAGGGGCGTAGAAAACTCCGAAACGGATCCCCGTTGATCGGATGTAGAAACGGTGGAGCTTGAGGCTCTATTTAACCGAAAAATTAGAAAAATCTCCTGAAAAAGCACGAAAACGCAGCAAAAGCTTGAGAGCTACAGCACGAGGACTCCCAACACTTGAACGTGCGGTAAAAATCTGAGGATGGCTGCCGGAGGCGGGGCTTAGGGAGAGGGCAGTCATTGGCTGGGGGCAGTATGACCCAGAGACCAGTGATTGGTTACTACTAAGAAAGACAGATCAGAAAAGAAACCGATACTGATACTGATTTTTTTCTATACCGAGGATTCCCGGCCTGACGGGGAATATTCATGAGCATGTGAATCCATGCCAGACCCCATGCTGGAGAATAGTCATTTATTTAGAATAAAGACAACTCTTTATCAATTAAAAGTCACACACAAGTAACACACTAAAACAGTCACTACTAATATATACATATTAACCTTGGTACGATCTGCTTAGTAGCAGCTTTACCCAGGAAAGGGTTTCCCATATGTGGCAATTCAGCAACCAAGAGAAAAGGAAGGTCAGCGAATAATATGGCAAAGGACAGGCAAAAACCTGACATTTTAGAGTGTTAGCCACTCTGTAGCGAATTGCAGTACATGAAAAAGTGCATGATTATAAAATAGGGTAGAAAAATATCCACTGCCACCAGATCATCGTAGGCCCATTGTAATTGCAGCCAAAAAGCCACCATACTGGTTACAAAGTATCCTAACTGCACTTCATTTTAGGGTGATATGTGCAGTTGTAAAAATACAAGGAATCCATAAAGAGAGAGTCTCTTGGTATGGATAGTCTTAGGGACTAATTAGTTTCCACATAAGAATGAGCAAAAAGAGTAAAGCAGGTGACTTTACTTGCCTCAAAAAGTCAGGACAGGAGTCAAAACAAAGGAAAAAAGGTGTCTCAAAGACCTCAGGAAAGTAGAAAAGAAAATCTTTACTAACACCAACCACCTTAGAGGAAGCCCAGGGAAGGATCCTTGATCAGAACTCCACTGATCGCAGTCAAGCAAGGGGGAGGTAGGGTAAGGTCTTTACACCTGTTAAAACCTTTGGATGGGTGGCGGGTAGCAACAGGTAGATTTACTCACCTAATGTACTCTGATTTACTCTGGGACCGCCGTAGAAGTTCTTGAAATCGTTTGGCCCTATTTTCCTTTGCCTTGGTTCTGATCAAGGGTGTTCAGGGGACTCGGGTGAATAGGTAACTAGAAATGTGTGTTCCACTTCAACCACAGGAAGCACTGGAGGTTTGTGGCTGGGATTGGCACGTGGAAGTAGGCATCCTGAAGGATCTGGGTTAGAGTGACCATCCTGAAACTTTGCATAAACAGGTACACATACAATAGCCTCAGACCCAAGATGGGATGCAGGGCCATGTCCTCCTTTGGTACCAGAGAGTAAACTCCTCTTCTCTTAGCTCCTCTGTCTCTACTTTGGTAAGCAGGGTCAGTTGTGTTTCCCCCACCAGAGTGCATGAGACTTCTTGCACACTGGTTGAAAGTTGGATAATCCCAATAGGAACAGTGACTGGCAGGATCTTGTTTGATGGCCACTCCAAGGGACTTAGCAGTGTCTTTGGAGGTTTTAAACTTCACCCAAAAACACATCCATCTTTTACCAAAAAGGTAGTCAGTATCTAAAGGCAGTGTAAGGGTAGTGTGAACACCAATCCTACTGCACTGACCTTACACTTTTTCCTTAAGAAGTTAGGGCATTTCCTCTTGAACACCACAACACGCAGCAGCCAACTCTAGTAATTTTCTATCACTCCTACCCCTCAGTGCGTAAGACAAATGGTTGCCCTAAAAACTATCAAAAGGCATGTCCAAGATTTTAGACAGGACGTTGAGAGCAAAACTAGACATCCACATCCATGAATGCCTGCAGGTGATAGAGCCTGTACTTGCCACACAGTATGCCGTGTCCAGGCCCGACTGGTGGATCTGAAGGGCTGTCTTCTTCCCATCATTAACAAAGGAGGTGAAGCTTCTTATCTCGTGCAAAGGGAGATTCTCTGCCACCTCGGCAGTCACATACCCCAAACCGTGGGTGTATTTAGCCTTAACACAGGTGGCATTCACAACCCTTAGGGGTAGGCTGCCAGAGGCAAAAACCTTTTGACCAAAATATGCCAAATTCTTGTTTTCTCTATGTGGGACGAGGATGGAAACGTAGCTAACAGTGATCCACCGTAGGAGGCCTGAACAACAGACTCTCAGGAGTGGTGTTTGTGACGGGAAGATGTTTCTTTCTAAGTTCATGGTCTACAACCAGTGTGGTGGTGGGTTTCAACCAAGCAGCCATCACCAGAACATCTACTTCTGCATCAAAAGGCAGAACTCTCTTTGGGGCTATTCTTGTCCAGAATGTCCTTAAGATTAAAGTCCACACCACCGGCTTTGGAGGAGCCTGCTGACCCCGGATATCTACGACCTTAGCAATGGTTCTCAGGAAGAACGCATGTAGCTTTCAATATTGAGAGGCCCTCAACAAATCCAATTAGGTGGCGGTGTCCAGACCACTGGCATGCCATTAGTGAAACTAGGTGAGATTCCAGTACATATCTTCGATAAAAGGAGGACTCCTGTAGCCATTTGACGGATCATCGTATGAGACAAGACCCGAAGAAGTGCAGCCTACTGACGACCAGAGAAGGAATGTTGCAGTTGATCAAGATTGCCTCCAGCCAAGTCCCAGTGAAGCCCTACTTCTCTGTCCTGATCTCAAGAAGGACCTTGTCGGTGCTTTCACTCCAGGCCCCATGGTAACAACCGGTCTCAACAACCAGCTCTCTCCTGGACTTCGCCCTACTTGGTCTCCCAAATTCCACCACCCGGGTAGATTTTGGAAATCCATGTCAACAGTTGCGGTCCTTCGCTGTGTGCCTGACGGCTTGTTCAAGCGCAGTTGACACTGATGGCGCCGTTGGTGCAAAGGTCGCAAGGCATCTTTCTCCTAAAGGCTTTCCATTCTTTCGGGGTGGAGGATTGGGAGGAAGATTGTGTCTGTGACGCAGCTTCCGCTGAGTCTTTGGAGCAGTGACTCCTCTTTGACGAGAAGAAGAATGGTGGCGAGAGGAGCTGCTCAGTGAGTGGGACCTCTCAAAGTGCTGCTTCTTCTCCTTTTTGACTACGGACATGTCTTCTAAACTGCCCTCGGTGCTCTGTGACCTCAATCGAGATCGCTTTTCATTGCCTTTTTCATTGTGGAAAAAAGGAAAAGAGTTCCGCTCCTGGAGAGGTTTTGGGTGCATGAATTGGTACGACCCGCAATGCTGAGAATCATGTTTGACCCCAAGCCATACAGACAAATTCTGCGGGGTTTGAGGACCAAAGTCTGCAGACCACAATCCGCGCATGGCCTGAAGCCTCAGGTCTTTGAGGGGTTATGCCTTTTTTTTTTCCTTTGCAAAATCTAAGCAAGTAAAGTACGCAGAAAAGAAAAAAACTACGGTCACAGGTTTGCAGCACCTAAAATATATAGTGGCTCCAACATGTCTGGCACAGGGTGCTTAGGGGCGTTGGTTGGAGCTGCGCTGTGCCCGCTGGTGGCGTAAAGGTTTCTACAATTATCATAGATCAGGAATCTGTGGGAGGAAATAATCCATTAGAAGAGTAGGACTGTTACAGGAGTGGTGAGTAGGAGAGAATCATGAAAGGCAAAGGAGAATAAGGAGGCAGTGAGGTTTAGAGCGTAAATGGTAGGATGGAGAAGTAGTGGAGTGTGTGAAGGAGGATATTATAAATATTAA
The DNA here is from genome assembly GCF_040938575.1 of Ambystoma mexicanum. Lineage (NCBI taxonomy): Eukaryota > Metazoa > Chordata > Amphibia > Caudata > Ambystomatidae > Ambystoma > Ambystoma mexicanum. The sequence continues at coordinate 1,069,623,361 of NC_090921.1, read as the reverse complement.
AGGTGGCGAGGAGCAGAAACAGACAGGTAGTTGGAGGGGATATTAAAGTAGGGGACGAGGGGATACAGAGGTTGGAGATAACCTGGGAGGTGAGTTCAGTGAAGGAGGCTGGAGGCATCGGCATGCCATAGCCTAAAGTGACAGAGGAAGTAGGGGGCCTGGAGAGAAAACCAAAGCTGAAAAAGCGGGACCCTGGAAGGATGATGGAAACAGAGCATGGAGTTGGTGCATGTGAGGAGAGAAGAAAAGAGAAGGGGGTAAGGAGGAAACCTAGGAAAGGGAAGGCGAAAGAAGTCAGGAGGAGGTTGGAGAAAAACTGAAATGACGCAGAAAAGGAATGTGATTGGAGTTTGGGTGGAGGTATAGGCATGTGGCCAGGTGTCACGGAGATGAACATAAGTCAGAGGAAAGGATGCATAGAGACAGGAGGGAGCTGCCTGTAGGAATGAGACTGAGGCAACTAGTTGAGCAGGCAGAAAAGGATAGGGTTATGGGACTAAAGTCATGACACTAAGAAAGACGGGGAGGGAGCAAGGTTAGGCATACCTACACTGCAGAGAAGCTCAACTGGCCAGCCTTCCCTACACCGGCCACTTCCTCCCGGCCAATGCCGAACGTGCACGCGCACATGAGATCAGTGACTCACACAAGTGGATATCCCAATTGATGAAGACAAGACGCATAAGAGCTGAAGTGACAATCACAGAGCCAGAAAGACGGGGTGGTTAGTGAGCGACTGCAGAGGGAGCATATATCCCAGGAAGGCATAATCGAAACAAGGAATAGAAACTCGCTAGATAATTGTATTTACTTCTGGAGACCTTTTCTTTGGACCCAGACACAGTTGTTGCAGCCCAGAGGGGTATATTTGGACTCAGATTTGCACGACTATCCACAGGCCTGTTGTGAACAAGGGGCCTTTGTGAGTGGACCCTGAGGCTTATTTGTACCGAAGAAAAAGGCCATTAAAAAAATATATATTAGCAGCCCAAGTGAGAAAATAGACCACTACAAACGCTTGAACCGTGTGAGGTCATATGTAGCATTTGTTACGGTGCCCAAAGCACCCATAGGTGGCACATGTGCCTTTGGAAAACTAACGCATACAATATGCTCAGCCTTCAATCTTTTTATAGAATGATTCGGAACAAGAGTTAGAGTTGTGTCACTGAGGCACATGTGAGACAGCTCAACATTATAGAAGTGTACATTTGGAGGAGAGGATCCCACCCCTCACTTCCCATCAACATACTTCATAGCTGGTGTACAGTGATTATAATGAGTATGCACTCTCGACTGAGTTACAGTGTCCTTAATAGCGTGAGGAAAGACCTCACACACCCGTACATTTTGCAGCACATCAACGTACACACACACACACACAGCACCTGTTGCTTATTGCAAGAAATAATTAGCATTTAAAATAAACACAAAGAATATCTGTCCATTTTACAGATTATACAAACAAATCCAATGCCCCGATCACAATGGACTAGGCTCTGGATACGCACTCATGTAGGCCGCGTACCCGGCTTCGTGAATGAACAGCAATTGCGTGGAGATTCAACCAGCGCGATTTGGCTGAGTAAAATATCACAGAAGACACAGGGAGAAAATCGGGTGCTTTATAAATCATTCCCTCTCCCTGTCCTTCCTCCCCTCTGGCCCGACTCACTCTGCAGGGCACACACTCGATGTCTTGATCTCCTCGGACCTCCCCCTCTCCATCCCTCTGACCACTCCTCTCTCCTGGAGCGATCACTCCCTCCTCTCATCCCTCCCTCTCCCCCCCCCCCCCAAGCCAAGCCTACCCCAACACTGCCACCTACCTTCTCAGACATCGGCCCATGAAGAGTGTGTCAGTTGAGGCTTTTGCCGCTACTTTCTCCCCCACCCCCCTCCACCTTTGGCTGTCACACATCCTGACACAGCCCTGTCTCTACTCTACAATTTCTGATACGCTTGATGCTCTTGCCCCTGTCATGAGGATCTGTTTGAAGTCCAAAGCCAAGTGCAATTCCTGGTATGACTCTGACCTAGCTACACTTAAACGTAAGTGTAGGGCGGCTGAGAGGAAATGGAGGACTTCCTGTTCATCCTCTGACAAACTGGCCTATCGCCTGCTACGAAGGCAATATCGACTCTCTGTCCTCACCAAGAAGAGAATCCACATTCAAGCTCGTGTCTCTGCGGCATCTAACAACTCTGCCGAACTCTTTAAAATCTGCAAGGAGCTGGCCAACCCTCGCAGTCTCTACCCCTCCTGTTGCCTCTCAGGCTCTTTGCAATGCCATTGCCACTCACTTCATTTAAAAAACCCAGGACATCCTGTCCACCCTTTCCACCCACACTGCTCCTCTCCCCTCCCAATCTGTGCTTGCTGACCCTCCTTAACCCCCCCCCCGCAATCCTTCTCGTCCGTTCCTCTTTTCTCCCCTGATGAGGTCGCTAGACAAGTCCAATCTATGAAAGCCTCGTCAAAACAGGTTCATCCCTGTTCCTCTAAAACCATCAAGGACCACACCGACATCCTCGCTCCGGCCCTTGCTGATTTTTGCAACCACTCCTTTGCCTCGGGATCCTTTCCCCCTCCCCTCTGAAGCACTCCTTTGTGCATCCTCTTCTCAAGAAACCCACAGCTGATCCTTCTTGTCCAGGTAACTATCGTCCAATTTCCATTAATCCCTTTCTTGGCAAACTCCTGGAAAGGTTGGGCATCTCTCAGCTCAACCTTTATTCCAATTCTGTTGGCTGTCTCGATGACCGCTAGTCTGGCTTCAGAGCTGCCAGAAGCATGGAAACTGCTCTCCTGAACATCTGTGAAGATCTGCTCTCCAACCTTGACTCTAACATTCCCTCTGTCCTCATCCTCCTCGATCTCTCTTCTGCCTTCGACACAGTCAACCATACCATCCTGCTCAACTGTCTCCGTGAAAACCTGGGTATCACTGATCAAGCTCTGGCCTGGCTGACCTCTCTCCTCTCAGATCGTCCCTCCCAGGTCCAACTTGGGTCCTTCCTTTCATCTATCTTCCTCTCTACCTGTGGTGCTCCCGAGGGGTCTAACCTCTCGCCCTGGCTTTTCAACCAATACCTGGCAACTCTCGCCCACTGCATTGCCACTTTCGGCTACAATTTCCAGTGCTACACTGACGACACTCAACTCATTTTCAGGCTGCCCTCTGCCACCTCCTCTCCCTCTCTCATCTCTGATTGCCTAACCGCCATTCAAGATTGATGTGCCACCAATGATCTTTGTCTGAATGCCAGCAAGACGGTGATCCTCCTCATCGGCACACCTTCACTATCCTTTCCCCTCACTCTCTGGCCGGCCTCCCTTTGTCCTCCTCCTACTCCCACCTTCGAGACTAAGAACCTCAGGGTGATCTTTGACTCCACTCTTTCCTTCCCCGCCCACATCTCTGAGGTCACTAAAAAGTCAAATTTCCGACTCCACCTCCTCAGAGGTACTCTGCCTTTCCTCTCAGAAGCTCATGGTATCCCAAGCTCTGGTTCTCTCTAGCTTGGACTATTAACAGCCTCTTTTTAAATCTACCTGCCTCTACTCTCTGCCCTCTGCAACTAATCCAGAACAGGACTGCGAGACTTGTCCTTGGCCTCAAGCCCTGGGATCGTATCTCTTCAGCTCTGAAATCTCTCCATTGGCTCCCAGTGAATGCAAGGATTAAATTCAAAACCCTCTGCATTGTCCACAAGGCTTTCTGGGGCCTGGGTCCAAAATACCCTTCAGCTATCCCTCCCCAAATACCTCCCCTCTTGAGCTCTTCGCTCCTCTACCTCCAACTCCCTCAGGGTCAGTAATTTTTCAAAGAAACGAGCAGGGGGTAGATCTCGGTCTTCGGCTGGGGCCTCCCTCTGGAACAGCTCCCTGCCACTCTAAAAGTTGAGGAGAACCATCTCCGGTTCCTGAAGCACCCCCTCTCCCCTACTGATCTGTTCTCTCTTGGCACCGTGCACCTGGCCACCCTCTGTCCACCGGTCCCAGGTACCTGCTCACCCTGCCACCCTCCCGCACTGCTTCTGGGCTACCCCTTGCACTGGGTTCTGTATTTGTACCCATACAGCCCCCCCCCCCCTTTTCTTCCTGCATTTATCAGACCTACCCTGTCTGCTGCCTTAAACCTAGCACTTGCAAATTGCTGGCTGCACTAAAACTGTTTATTGCCTTTATTTATTTATTGTCACTTATCTGTTTCTCCTCTTCTTCGCACTTTTCACTTCTCCCCCCTTCCATGCACTAACCCCTCCCCCTCTCCCATGCGCGTTCTCAATGTCACTGGGCCTAGTAAGATCGCTGTTTTGTTCTCCCCTGTTCCCCTCCTTTGCCTTGTCGCGCTCTGAAACACTTGTGTACGTGCGCGATTGAAATAAAATATCAATATCAATTCCATTTGACTCAAAATATGCTAAATGTTTAAATCCACAGAGCCGTGCTGGGAGAGCACTATAAACATTTGTAAAATCTTAACAGATATCCCTTCCATGCCAGAAACATATTTTAAAGCTGTTGGCTTTTGTGTTTCATCCAGAATACCCTGTTCGAGTCGCCAACTTACTCATAAGCACTAGTAATGAGTCGGGCAGCACTTTGGGCGCATGCTGCCGCTCCATCATTAGTCCTTCCCCTTAAATAAACAGAACAGGCAGCAATGCATCATATGAACTAGAGTCAAATAATGTGCCACCCATAATCATGCATGCTTTCTGTGCTGTGCCCCTTGTGGAACCTTTTAACACATAAGCGCATCTGGCACAGGACAGCATACACTTTGTGCCTGTCTGTCTGTCCAGGGCACCGCTTGTCTGGCATTACTGCGAACATCACCTGACTGCAGGGGGCGTATGATTCCCCATTTCCTTCAATGGACAGGAGTTGATCCTCGTGGCACCTTTCACAGCTTCTTCAATCCGCTCTTTCCACCTTCAAAAGAATAAACAAAACCCCCGTGCAAAGCAGGATCAGTAAATATAAAGTGATGAGAAAAAAGTGAACAGAGCAATTTTGCTTGACGCTTCTTGGCAAATCTATCAAAAGTAAGATGCTTTGTAGACACATGTATGTGCCATAATTTACAAAACCGTGAAATTGCGGCAGATCCTTTACTCCTTTTAAGAATTCATCTGGAAGGTTGTGATGGAAAAATAGGTTGTTTTCGCTCACTCGGGATGAACGCCCAGCTGAGTGACTTGTTGGCAACATTTCTTCCCACTGTCAGTCAACAAACATTTTGTGAAAATGGATGCAGGATTGTTAAAGTTTGTTTTTCCAATGAGGATTCAAAGAGCAAACAACACATTATGCCACATAGATTAAACCAAACCACATAATATCACTCGCACCCAGAGAGCAGGAGCATCCACTGAACATAGTGCTTACATTACAAGCATTGGCAAAGACAAACGTTTGGGCATTTACCAGGCACTGCTATGACAGTACTACCTGGCCAAAAGATGAAAAAATCGTCTGATTAAATGGGCATATTACTATGCAAAAAGCCTAAACTGTTGGCTTTGTCAATGCTCGTTTTAACGGGCATTCAGTGCAAAGAACACACACTTGATTAAGACATTTTTGGTACACTAGTAGCTAATTTACAACTGCAATAAAAAGCCATCATCTCAGCAAACTGTTTAGAAATAACACTGACAGGCCAACGTTTGAGGTTACTGCTTCACAGAGCTAGCTCAAATAGATCCCTGGAGGATGTTGTTTGGGAGAAGAGGGTCAAGCAATGGGTGCACATGGCCATAGGGATTAACATGGCAATGTGAAGTTGCTGGGTGGGAAAATAACCAAACACCACCCATAAACCGTGCCCCTCATATGTCACTTCTCTTCTAGTTGTACTCCGATGCAAAGGTTTTGGCTTATAGGTGGTAGTTAAATGTCACCTAATGGTCAAAACTAAAAATGACAAGCACACAAACACTCGCAATGGAGAGAAATTATAATAGTGGTAATCTGTATCAGGAGAGCTTTCCCTAGAGGGACCCAGGTGGGCCCTTCAGGAACAATGCCCTAAGGCTGCAGAGCGGTCTACATACATCAAGCTAGGCATGGCTTTACTCCCAGGAGATGTAGGGTGGACCTAGGACTGTTCAGAAGCACAAAAACAAAAGCATGAATGTCCACACTGTCAATTATAAAAATAGTGGTTTATTCTATATAAAGACAGAGCAACATATGTATATACAATCAAAATAATATATTGTGCAATTCCTTCACCAGCACATAAAATCCAAACAGGGATCACGCTATATGGAGGGAGAACCTATGCACATGTATGTACAAGTAAGCAGCATGTGGAACATACTTTAGGGTAGTACCCATTTGGAATTTTGGAAGGCACAGGGACTGAGAATAATTAAGAAAAGCGTGGCACAATAAATACAGGGTTGGTTCACTTGCTAGCATGTTTGAAGTCACCAGAAGTGAGGAAGTGAAAAAGATTACAAATTATGCAGCAAGGCTTTACAAGTCGACCTTAACAGATGAGTACCCACCACCTTTCTCCGACAAGTGGGAATAGGCCTTATGGCACAATTACAGGTAAGTAATTATAATATTGTTCCCACAATCTTGTGACGAGCAAGTCATTTTCCTAGTGTTACTAGGGCCTGTAAACAGGTTACCAAGGAAGGAAGAAAAGCTGATGGACACAAATTCACCAGCATGTAATTCACTTTTGTCCTATATGTACCAGACCTTGCAGCAGAAGTTGCAGTTAAGTCATTTATTTGGATAATTCCTAGCAAGTCGCCTGGTTTGTTCAATGTCACCCTTATAGTATAGCACAGTCCTAGAGCACCTTGATGCCTAGGAATGAAAAAGTGAAATTTATTACACCTTTTTTTTTAAACGCTGCACAGTTATTTGTCCGGCATACAGTTTTGCAAAGGAACATACAGGAAAACTTGCCTCTCTCCCCTTTGCGCCTACCACTTCTTTTCGTATATGTTAGAGTAGATTTCTATCTTTGTGTGAACATCTCTCCACCTGTGAGTCTCCCAGCACTTCTTGATGGACTGATATTTTTTTGACTGGTTCTCCTAGGTGAGTGGGAACCTTTTTCCACACCCTCATTCCTTTACTCTGATCATTGGAACCATTTTTACCTCTTTTTGGTATTTACTTGCAGAGGCAGGCTTTCCTCCAATTTTAAAGGCATCTACAATTTACTAACAGTACTTTCTGTGCAGTGTTGCTGGAGGCTCCTATAGCTTCCCTGTGATTGTTTTTTCCTTTACTTGGCAAACTCTTAAAGTTAACAAGGCAGGGGAATACTTTTTATCCTACCCATGTTTTATTTTGCGGGATCAGCACACCCCACCGTATGTGGAGTGCTGAAAGGATCCAATGTGTCCCTTTTCTTGACTCTCCAGTAACTTTTTGGTTACTGTGACAGGTCCATCTGTTTGGCTAGCCTGGTGGCAGTGTACCTTTTCCACAACTTTTTGGGAACTTTCATTGCAGGCTGTCTTCGCAGCTGCGGTAGGGGACACAAGGGACCCCATTTGCCCAAAATGGTGGCTGTACTTTTTTAAGCCTCAAACCAGCTGGCCTGTCCTTTCTTAGCTCTTCTACCTTGATAGGTGGAGGAGGATCCACTTGCCCCTTTGGCTTCACCAGGCTTCCCTTGGACAGGAAGTGGAGGATGTCAACCGAAACGCCCCAGTACTTGGTCTTACTGTGTGCCTGAGAGAAACTAGTTCAGACTGGGAAGCTGGCTGTCCCCAGTGGACAGCCATCCCAAGTTTGAATGGTGCTTTCTTGAGCCTGCCTGTCAGCATCTTCTCGAGAGAGCCAGTAGTTTCTCCTTCTGCTGAGCTGTTATATTCGTGGCTCCCCTCGTGTCTGGGCTGCGGTCCTCTGACATTATTTGTTTCAAGACTCCTTCCATTCTCTTCCAGCAAGGTGACCCTATATTCCTCCAAACAAAATTCAAAGGAGAGGGCAAATGGGAACCCCCACTGGTGTCATATGTCCTAACTATTGGGTTAGCGGACCGCATTCTCGTCTTTTAATTAGCCTCATTGCGAACAAGTCCTGGAAACTTTATATTTGCGACTCATCAAACAGTATCTGATCTTTCTCCCTGGCTTTCAGTAAGATGGCTGCCTTCTGCTTAAAATAATGACACTTTGCCAGGACCGATCTAGGACCTTTAGATGGGCCGCCTGCTCGATGGATCCTGTCAAATATGAAAGCCTCAAATAGGTAATTTAATAACGATTTTACTTGACGATCCATAGCTAAAGTAGATTCACCCTACAGTTGTTTAAGGCCCATGATGCATATGTTGGAATCTCACTCCCTATTCTCCAAATAGTCGACTTTAAATGTCAAGACTCTTTTTGTTCCAGTCCTTGCACCCATAGCAGTACTTTTGATCTGGAAGAGGGAGGAGAGCCCAAGCGCCACCTAAAACAGAACATTCTGACCGACCACTCTACCTAAACGAACATCCTCCCGTGACTGAGAATCCAAGCAGTCATTCTTCACATACCTGTGCAGAGAAGCTCAAGTAGCTGTCTGGCAAGTGTCAAGAACATTGACTCTACGTGGCAGAGCAGAGAGGGCCGCTAGCCCTCTGGTGGAATGAGTCCTAGAAGCACATCCTTATCAGCCAGAACACAGCATTCCAATGTGCAGAGAATGATCCACCTTGGCAGGGTCCGTTTGGTCACTGCCCTGCCAGCATGGCACAGCACCATCATAACCAACAAAAAGCTGGTAATATTTCCTGGTCTCCCACATCCGAGAAATACAGTAGTTAAGGCACTGATGGAATCATTCCTCTGCCTTGGGGTGGGGCAGAGGAAATAAAGTCAGGAAAATTAATCTTTTGAGACCGTTGGAAATCGGGTACTACTGAAGGAGAAATTATGGCCTCCCTCACAACATCAACTTCTCTTTCCAGAAGACCAAATAGGGATGCTTAATTGATAACTGGGTGGATGCCGACAAGCCCTCTGCCTTTACCCCTAGTTTGATGACGCTGCATCTGTTTGCCAGAGGGAGCTTGCCCTCTGCCCCTGTGGGTGTAGGAGGTGAAGGTTGACAAGCTCTAGTCCTGTCTCAAGGCTGTTGCTGCTGAACCGCTAGTCTCATTGAGGATTGGAATTTCTGGGGGAAATCAGCGTTTGCCCCGAAAACAATTGTTGCCATCAACATGCGTTTAGTCTGGACGTCTGGGGCAAAACCGCAGATCCTCAACCAGGTTAACCTTCTCAACACCATCCCAGTAGTCATCGTATGAGCCACACAGTCGCCCATATCTAGGACTGACTGAAGAATTTGATGGGACGCCTCCTTGTCGTCTTTAACCAGGACTTCAAAGCACTCCCACAAATCTCCTGCAAGGAGGTGCTGCGCAGCCCCCAAGACTGCAGACCAAAGACAAAGAATTTGACCAAGGCAGAAGAGGTGTGGATGCCCCTCATTTCTAAGATGTCAAAGCCAAAAACCTCCCTTCCCTAGGAATCTAGCCCCAACTCTCCTTGTCCAGGCATAAAGAAGGGAAAGACGCTGTATTCCGGTTCGCCGTAGCAGCCTGGATCAGCAGGTTCTCTGGGGAAGCGTGCTAAGACAGGAAATATGGGTCAGAAGGAGCCACCCTGTGTTTCCTCGCCAAATCACAGTCAGTCTGAAGCAAGTTTCTACCATAATTCGAGCATCGGGGACTCAGCTGCTGGGTTAAAGAGCAGGTGTTCACCATCTGCAGACCTTCACCAAGAACGCCCATTAGCTCAAAATGCTTGAAGGGGCAGAGAACCCAAATAGTTCCACCACCTTTCCCATAAAACAATTAAATTAAACTTGAGGATTCCCCTGGGGTAGTTACATGGAACATGTCAAAATCTGGAGAAGTGTCCAGACCACTTGCAAACCAGCAGCAAGATTCAGCAAGTCATCTTCCACACAATAAAATTCCTCATGGAATTCCCTAACTTGTCTGGGGCAACCTCCTTGTAGTAAATGTCTTCCAATCGAGACATAAATGTGCCCCTAGGGAGCGGGAATACTCCTGAGGAATCTTGGCATTGGAGATGACTTCGAGTGAGGAGGTGAAGCAAGATATCGGAAGATGGAGCAGTGTAACAGACACATCCATGCTGTTGGGAGTCGAGGCCGAGCCCAAGTGCGTGCAGTTGCAGGCTTTTGTGGGTCTATGTGGGCGCGTCCAAACGCAGTGGACTCAGACAGTGCTGTCAGCGCAGGTGCCTTGGCAAATACGTCAAAGTCTGCCATTCCTCCAGTGTGGAGGATTGGGTGGGAAAGGGTATATGCAGCACCTGCTCCTCAGAGTACTCCCTGAAATGGAATGGTGACACTTCTTTGAGGTGGAAGAAAAAAAAGGATGTTTTGAAGAACCTCTGGCTGAATAGGACCTTTTGCAGCACTTACTCTTTTTGTCCTTGAGAACTGGGATATTTCTTCAGTTTGGCACTCCGCGACTTTGGATGGGTCAGTTTGTAGCCTCTTCCCTTGTGGAAAAAGCTAGTTTCGATGCCTGCTCTCGTAGTGCCCTGGAGTGCATCAACTGAAACGACCTGCAATCCTGCGTCTTATGTTCTACGCAGAGACAGTACAGATAGATCTGGTGGAGGTCAGAGGCAGACATTTAATACCCGCAGTTGACATGGATTAAAATCCTTAGGCCTTTGTCGGATTCAACATGGTGCAAAATGATAAAGGTAATGACTTCCAACAAAGCGGTGTCCGTATCTCAGCAGAGTGTGTGCAAACAAGAAACTAAGGTCCCAAGCCGGGGTGCCTCTTTGTATGCAGGACCCGATGTCATGTCTGGCGTGGGGCCCATAGAGGCGTCGGGCAGAGCATACGTGGAGTCACGCTGCACCCACTGGCAGCAGCAAAGTTTAGGAAGCGCAGCTGAGCTGGGAGATATAATAGATGAGGAATCAGTTGGAAGAAGGAATCCATTCGAAGTGGAAATTACTTACCACAATCATCTTTTTATGGATTCTTTTCTCACGTCTTGCGTCGATACTTCGGTCGTTGGCTTCGGACATGACGTCAGTCGTCGTACATATACTGCGTCACTACGCCCCTGTACCTCAGTTCCCATGTAAGATCCCTCTCTGCCGAGCTCAGCCACTGCAGAGGAAAACCAACGAAACAGCCAAACAGCCGAAACTGAATAGAAAATGAAAAACCCCAACTGTTTTTTTTTGGGGGGTTGGGGAAATAGAGAACACAGACCAAATGTGGCACTGAACCAAAAGAGGCCAATGGCACTTGATACCATAGAACAACCATCTTTCCTCCCAACATAAAGACAGCCACTGACTGCAGACACTTTCATAGCGGGGATGTATGGGAGGGGTGATGAGGAATCTGCGGAAGAAGAATCCACAGAAGGAACATTACGGTAAGTAATTTCTTCCTCAATGGATTGCCTTTCTCCTGCATATCCCTCATCAGATAGATTCCCAAAGCAGTATTGGTGTTGGAAGTGGGATGAAAGTATTTACAGCAGAGGATTCAGCAAACACTGCACTTCCAAATTGAGTGTCAGCTCCACGAGCGACATCCAGGCTGTAGTGCTTAGTAAAGGTATGTAGCAAGGAGCAGCTTGCTGCCCAGCAAATGTCCTTCACTGGAACTCCTCTTTGCAGCGCTGATGAGGTAGATACCCCTCTGGTGGAATGGGCTATGATGCCCAGACGCAACTCTTTCCCTGTGTTGTGATAACACTCGCAGATGCACATCATGAACCACTGTGATATGGTCTGTTTTTAAACAGCTAAGCTCTTCCTAGCCACAGAGAAGGCCACAAACAACTGGTCCACCCTTCCTGAATTCCGCCGTCCTGGCAACATAGAAACTAAATTCCCTCTTTGGGTCTTGCCTGTGAAACTGCTCCACAGGGGTACAGTGGTGGGCAAAAAACAGGAAGGACAATGGCCTGGAACAAGTGAAATTCCGACACAACCTTGGCCAGGAATCAGAGTTGTACCTTCAGAGAAACTTTCTCTCGGAAGAAACCAAGGCAAGGTGGCTTGGAAGATGAGGCCTGCAGCTTGCTGACCCGTCTGGCTGATGCGATGGCTACAATGAAAGCGGTTTTCAAGGCGAGCAACTGCAAAGGACAAGAATGTAAAGGCTCTAACAGAGGCGCCATTAGAAATGGGATCGTAAAGAAAGACCCTTGATCAGGAGAGCTTTTGAACAAAGACAAAGCCGCCAAGTATCCTTTGACTGTGGTGACCCGACGGCCTGACGAGGACAGTGACGGAAGGAACTCCATCCCTGTAGGGGTGGGGCAAGAGAAAGGGTCAATCTCAACGCTCCCCTGCACCATACCTCGAATCTTCCCCATCTGTACGCATACAGCGATCTTGAGGACGGTCTGCGTGCAGCCAGCAGCACCTCCTCAGAGAGGTCCCAGTCATCATTTATTTATTTATTGTTTGCTTTTTAGGCGCTTAGTCAATAAGAAAATACTGTTTCAAAGCGCCCACAGGGCCATCAGGGTTCGAGAGTGGGAAATACATTACAGCACAATACTTAAGAGCAGAGTGGGGGGAGAGGGACAAACCTACTATGCCTTGTGATTATTCAGAATGTGCAAGTGCAGAAAGGAAGAGGGAAGAGGGGGTAAGTGCTGGGGAGTCCGAGCTTGTGGTTGAGCCATAGACGAAGTGCTAGGATTGTTGAGTGCTACATGGCATGGGTCGCGGGAGTTGTCAGTGCGAGCCTCCAGAGCAGAGGGTGCGCAGATGCAAAGTGCTGTGGATGGACAGGAGCTGGGAAGAATTGGGTGTGGGAGGTCAAGGTCCCGAAGATGCATAAGGGCCAAGGACACAAATTCAGCAACTGTGGGATTAGCAGAGGAGAAAAGGAGGGAAGGATGAGCAAAAGAGCAATGTTTTAAGGCGCTTGTGGAATTTGAGAAGATCTTGCTCAAGGTGCAGGGGCCGGGGGAAGCTATTCCATAGGAGGGATCCTGCAGAGGAAAGTGAGCGACCCCCTGCCCTCTGTTTAGCAAAATATTTTACACACAAAGAGTTGGTGCCAGAGGAACAAAGTGGTCTAGAGGGAGAGTATTTAATGAGATAAAGATGAAGATAGTGTGGTCCCCGGGCCCAGACAGCCTTGTGGATGATGCAGAGGGATTTGTATTTCATCCGTGCAGCAACCAGAAGCCAGTGAAGACTTTTTTAGTGCAGGAGAGATGCGGTCCCTGGGCTTAAGGCTAAGGATAAGTCTTGCTGCTTCTATTTTAGATAAGCTGGAGGGGTCACAGAGTGGAAGAAGGAAGATTCAGGAAGAGGCTGTTACAGTAGTCAAGTCTAGAGAGAACCAGGCCTTGAGTCACATTGAGCCTGGTAGGAAAGTAAGAAAAGGTATAATTCCTTTGAGAAGGAAGAGCTTCTTAGCAATGTCCTAAGTGTGAGAGAGGAAGGAGAGAGGAGTCGAAGATGACGCCAAGGTTTCTGGCTTCAGCTGAAGGTGCAGGGGGAGAAACCCAAGGCCAGAGTGAGGGGAAGGAGGAGGGAGCAGGGGTCCCAATGGGAAGTATCTCAGTTTTACACAGCGTTGAGAAAGAGATCATCGGAAGCACACCAGGCTAGATGGCAGATAGGCAAGTCAGGGATTATGGAGGGTGCAAGAGGGTAAGCAGGGAGTCTGAAGAAGAGCTGTGTGTCCTCTGCTTAACACTGGAAATTGGAGGAGAAAGAGGAGATGAGGCATGCAAGGAGTGCAAGGTAGATGTTAAAGAGCCATGGGGAGAGTATAGAGACCTGGGGACACCACAGGTGGAAATGGAAGTAGGAGAAGAGATGCCCAGGATGACTTGGGAGGAGCGGTTAGTGAGGAAAGAGGACAGTCAATCCAGTGCTCGTTCCAAGATACCAAGTGTATCGTGGAGCCTTTGTATGAGGATGGAATGGTTAACTGTGTCAAATGCAGAGGAGAGATCGAGAAGGATAAGGACAGCTGGGGAGTTGGAGTGCAGAGATGCAAGCAGTTCTTCACAGGTGTTCAGAAGAGCAGTTTATGTGCCTCTGGATGCTTGGAATCCAGATTGATGGTCGTGGAGGCCACCAACAAGTTCAGTGTGAGTTGAGTTGGGGCAAGACCAACTTCTCAAGCAGCTTCCCCAGGAAGGGGGTGATGGAGAAAGGGCAATAGCTAGCAAGGCTGGTAGGGTCAGTGGATAGTATTTTCAGGAGTGGGCGCACAAGGGAGTGCTTAAGGGGGAGGAGAAAGATCCAGTGACAAAAGAGTGATTGCAGAAATCAGCGAGAGCAAGGGCAAGAGAGCCAAAGTTATAATTGATGGTCCTGGATGAGCAAGGGGAGACCTGTTTAGAAGAGACCTTCATGGCACGGACAACTCTGGTAACTTCTTCAGGTGTGACAGGAGAAAAGGAGGAGAAGAAAGAAGGAGGAGGGGGGGGTGTGTGATGGGTTGTGAGGGAGTGTAGAAAGGGTGGTCAGAATGTCCTCCATTTTGGTGGCAAAGTGTGAGGCCAGTACATTGCAAAGGGGCTGGGAAGGAGAAGCGGAGGAGACTGCAGAGGGGTTGGCTAGATCCCTGCATATTTTGAAAAGTTCAACTGAGTTATTGGATGCGCCTGAGACCCCTGTCTGAATGTGGGCTCTTTTCTATGCATGGATGGCGAGTCTGTATTGCCTTTGGAGCAGGCGCCAGGCCAGTTTGTCAGAGGATGAGCCAGAGGTTAGCCACTTCCGCTCTGCTGACCTGCATGTTTGATTCAGGGTTGCAAGTTTGGTGTTGTACCAAGTGTTACGCTTTGAGGCAGGTTTCAGACGGATCCTCATGACTGAGGCAAGAATGTCAAGAGTGTTGGTGATGGAAAGATGGAGGTTGCTGAGGGCAGAGTCAGAGGTGGGGGGTGAGTGAAGGTGGAGGCGAAGGTAGCAGCAGTCACTAGTTTCATCGGGCGGGTGTTAGTGAACGAGGTTGGTGGGACTTTTGGGGTGGGCGGTCAGGGGGCCAAAGAGACCCAGATGGGAGGAGAGCATGCTCAGTCCAGCAGCGAAGGATGACTAAATGGGGGTGGGGGGTGGGGGGGAGAGAGGCCAGAGTGTATGCGGGCATCCAGAGTGTGTCCAGCTGTGTGGGTTCGGCCCAGAAGGGAGAATGGAGAGGGAAAGCGAGGTACAGAGGTCAGTTAAAAGTGTGGATGCAGAGCCAGGGGAGTCCAGTTGAATGTTCAAATCACTCGGAAGAAGGTTAAAGGAGGATGAGAGTAAAGAAGAGCAGAAGTCAGCCCATTCAGAGAGGAATATGGAGGTTGCACCTGAAGGCCGGTAGATGGTAGCAATGGTCAGGGTGGAGGTGACCAACTTGCAGACCAGGCTTTCAAAAGAGGAATAGGGCTGATGGGCAAGATGGACGCTGGAACCCACTTGGGGGTGATTAAGACACCCCCCCGCCAGTGTGGTGAGGTATGAGGCTTGTAGATGATCTGGAAGCCGGCAGGGAGGAGGAAGTCAAAGGCAGTGACTGAGCTGGCATAGAACCAAGTCTCAGTAAGAGAGAACGCCGAGATCAATGTCTTCAAGAAGGAGACAGATGTCAGAGGAATATTTGTTGGCTGATCGTGCATTAAGAGTTGTCAGGTGGAGGTGGTCAGCGCTTTTGAAGGTTTTCTGAGGTGGGGTATACGGGAGTGGTACACTATTCAGTGGAGGGAGAGAGAGTAGAAGGGCGAGATGCAGGTGAAGGAAGGAAGTTAATGAGAGAAGGCACGATGCGGTCAAAGAGAAGGAGGTTGGGTTGTGGACCCTGAACCAGAATGGTGCCAGTGTGATGGACATTAACAAAGCAATGTGAGGATGTGAAGCCTGCCAAGAGGACTTCCCACTTGGTGCCAATGTTAATAGAGGTGTGTGTGGAAGGGGAGAGAGAGAGTGGAGATGAGATTGGGGGGGGGGGTTCAGAGTTCAGGAGAGGGGACACAGAAAAGGATATCCGTGAAAGCCTCTCTAGAGGAAGCACTGACATAGGTTTCTGCAATGGGAAGTCCAGGGTTTGCACTCAGGATGTCTTTTTGTGCTTTTTCCTGCCAGACTTGGAGAGAGATGGGCGATAGGAGATAGTGTAGCAGTTAGAGAATATAGGACAGATGGAGAGACCAATAGGAAGGCATAGGTTTAGCCAATGAATGAAGTGGGAGTGGCAGCACCGCACAGCTCTGGCCAAACTCACAAGGAGGCCTAGTAGAGTCAGAGAGAATAAGTGAAACCCAGAAAGAATATAATTACATTGGATAAGTGGTACAGAGATGTTTAAACTATACAAACACCCAAATTCGATTTTAAAATGGAGGCAGCAAGTAATGCTAAACACAAATGAGAGAACATATGCATTGAAAGGAATGAAGTTACTTAAGGCGAAAATGGAGGAGGGGAAAAGCACTCCAGACGCCTCAGGAGAGTTAGTATTGGAGGTCAGCAAAACTCACTCATGACTGCAGAGATCGTGGATGGCCTTTGTACCAGTGGTAGTGAAGCAGGCAAGTAATCTGGGGGACGGATCATAGAGCTGTGACTCCGTGGCTCTCCAGGCCCCCCTCGGCCAGGACAGCCAGACAGGGCCTTAGATGTGGGCCTTAGATGTTAGCCGGCTCCCGCCTCCCGGTGCCACCGATTGGCTGATGAAGGAACAGGCAGCCAATGGTGGGCGAGCAGGATCAGGCCAAAGGATGCTGCCAAAGCCCTAAATGGGGTTGGCCATCTTGAGAAGGGCAATGTAGGAAAATGAAAGCAAGACAGAGCCCGTTAAAGCATCCAGTTCTGCATGAATGCTCATATGGAGAATTGCGTTGTGAAGAGTCAATTTAACACGTGTGTTTCACTTTTCTTTTTGTTGATATTATTGGTGCGCGTTAACACGTGGCGGAAAAAAAAATGGCCAAATGCAGATTTACTTCTTTACTTTTTAGGATCATTTCTCATCCTCTCAAGAGTCATGCATGTGGGATTCTGGGTTCAGATGGAGCACCCGACCGAAATAGGAATAGGAGATCTGGCTGATGAGGCAGTTTATTTATTTTTTATTTATTGGATATTTGTAAGGTGCCTATACAACAAATGGTGTTTCAAGGCACCACAAGACAAAAAAGGGGTGGGGGGGACAAGGGAGAAAACAAATAATGGTCCCACTAGGCCTTATGACATTCAGATCGTGCAAGTGCAGTAACAATGCTTGCGAGGGTGGGGGATAGGGGGAGTGCAGGTCTGCATGAAATGCAAAGTGCTAGGGTGCGAAGGGAAGTGCATGGAAAAAGAGGAGAGAGTGCAAGTGGGAAAAGGGGCAGTGGAGGAGGAGGGGAGAATAGGGCAGCAGGGGGGCTAGGCGAGTGCAAGGGGAGTACAGGAGGGAAGGGCCAGGGATTACATGAAGTGCAGCGGTTGAGGGTCAACATGCTAAGTGCCAGAAGGGCGGTGGAGTTGGCAGGGGCGGGGTCTGGTGCCCTGTAGAACCTGGGAGGGAACCAGGCAGCCAGTCACTGCAGCAGACAGGGCTGTTAGCAGGGGAGATAGAGAGACGAGGAAGAAGAGAAAAGGAGGATCTTGAGGAGCTTCCGGAACTTAAGGAGATCCTGCTCAAGTCTGAGAGGGGCAGGGAGACCATTCCAGAGGGAGGCTCCTGCGGAGGAGCGAGATCTACCCCCCACTCTCTGCTCAGAGAAGCGTTGAATCTGCAGAGAGTTGGAGCTAGAAGACCGAAGGGCTCTAGCAGGGAGGAATTTAAGGAAAGAGTTGGATGTAGCAGCATCCAAAGGGAAGGGAGGATAACTCAGTGGCAACGCATGGGTCCTGGAAGCAAGACCATGCCGAGCAACTCTGGTTTGAATCCCGGATCCTTGCTTAAAATAGACCTCGGGCATTAAGCGCGTTATAAATACCTGCACTTGCACAATCCGAAGGTACAAGACCTAGCAGGATCGTTCCCCCTCCAACTCCCCCTAGCCTTGTTGCACCTTGAGACACACACGTGTATAGGTGCATTACAAATGAACAATAAAATAAAAATAAATAAAATCCCAGGCCCCAGAAAGCCTCGTGGATGCGGTAGAGGGTCTTGAACTTGATCCTAGCAGCAACCTGGTGCCAGTGGAGAGATTTTAGGGCTGGAGAGATGCGGTCCCTTGGCTTGAGGCCAAGAATACGTCTCACAGTCTTATTCTGGAATAGTTGAAGGGGGAGAAGGGAGGATAAAGGAAGATTGTGGAAGAGGCTGTTCCAATAGTCCAGCCTAAAGAGAATCAGAGTTCTGGAGACATTGAGTTTCTGGGGGAAGGTGAGTAAAGGGACAATGCGCCTCCGTGGAGGTGCAGTGGATAGTGGGCCTTCTTGGCAAGGTCTGTGAGGAGAGAAGGAGAAACAGGAGTCAAACATGACACCAAGGTTTTTTACCTCACAAGAGGTTGAGGGTAGGGGACCCATAGAGGGCGGCCAGAGGGTAGGAGGGAGTGTGGGTCTCAATGAGAAGGATCTCAGTTTTACAGGCATTAAGGCAGAGATCAATGGCAGCCCACCATGCCTGAATAGCAGTAAGACAGTCCTGTGCAGAGTCCAGTCTGCCCCAGTCTGTTCCTTGTGTTTGGTGCGAGAGGAGTTGCAGCAACTTTGTCCTGCGAACAGAACGCTTTGTCTTTAAGTGGGAACTCCACCTACTTAAACTGACTGCGGGCGCGGAGTGCCGCACGGAGTCCCGTGCAAAGTCCAGTCTGCCCCAGTCCGCCTCAGTATACGAAGTAGATGAGTTCTAACGATCAATGGCGGGGACTGAAGGTCCTTTAACGCGGCAAAAACTGTTACAACACCGACGTCGGCTGTAACAGATAACCAGCGGTACTTGCATTTAGAGGTGAGCAACATGAAAGATGTGACATGTGTGAACGACAATATGCCCTTGAGACTGGTTTTGTCGCTTTCGGCACTGGCTGCTGCTCAATTGGTGGAGATGAATGCAGGAGCAGATGCAGGCATGTCTCCTTCAAGTATTGTATCTAAACATCGCCCCTTGTCACCTGTAACACTTGCCGACTAACATTATGCTCTGGAAAAACCAGAGACATAAGAGCACTAAACTACACAGAAACGTTTAGTTCTCCGTTTCATATAACGGACACTGATTTGCTTGAAATGCAGCTGCCGCTTGACTTTCAATCACTTCCTGAGAAAGCCAGTCATGTGCCGAGTAAACGTGTATCGAACATTATAATAACTGACTATCACCCTGCATGCAAACCAGCAGTCTTCATTTCCCACGCGTCGCAAAATTGCGAGAAACTAAATCATATCAAAATGTCATCAGATCCATCGCGACAGTCCATTAATGAGACTGTCACCAAATGTATCTTGATCAGAGTCTTTGGAGGGCAAAACAGTAAGCCCATGTGATTACTCAATGGGGACAAGTGAGTTTGCTGGCCTGCCTGAGCCTTCCTATGTTGAAGGGGGCGAACGACAAGCTGATAAATCTATGTCAGGTGAAAAGAATGGTGATGAAAGCACCGGAATTAGCACTACAAATGAACCATTAAGGATAGCAACAACATTGGTACAGAAACGAACTTTAAATCTCTCAACCACCTACGATGATGTAGCACGTGAAGCCCGTTTAACTGAGCGTCTAAAAATTGATATTTTACTGATTCGTGATCGGTTAAACGAGAGTTATACTGAGAGGATCATCAACACCGCAGGGAGACCTTCACATTGCAACTTAGCCGCCCAAGAGAAGTATCAGAAGAATAACAGCGACGGCGATAACGCTCCAAGAAAGATGACGAGTACGCTGCATGTCAAAGCTGTAATCTCAATAACGCCTGCTGTCAAAACTAACCTGACACATAATAAATCAGCAAAGCTAATGTTTCAAGATCCAAATGATGCCCAAGTCGAAGATCAACAAAAACGTGTCTCACCAGGGAGTAAAATAATTAGCAATCAATCCATTACTAAGCAAGCGGAAATCGAGAATGACGCAAATATAAAAAAGGAAATCTATCAATAGTGGCGGGCATACAAATTCACAACAATGTTCTTGCTGCTACATCAGTAGCCTTGGTCCCTTTTGTGAAGTTATACAAGTCCCTCAACGACTCCTTAAAAGATCAAGGGTCCTTGTTGAGAACTCTAAATGCCAAACTTCAAAATCTAGAATAATTCACAACGCATCTACACCAGAGAATTGATTATGAAGCGGAAACTTCATTAAAATGGCAAACTCGCTTGAGTGATCTAGCGAGAAATTAATGTACAGAAAAATCCAATCTGATTGATGCAGTAGTGGAGTGGACTAAATGGAGGAGGCATAACGTTAAGAGCGATAAAGACTATCGACAGCAGTGTTTGGGAAACTGCTTTAGTAACACTGCACCTCTCATGGCCGGCACTACACAGAATGGAACTAAGACAGTAAAGAAAAACTTGCAAAAAGACAATAATCACAGTCGAAAGAGTCAATGAGGCCATGCCATCGAATGTGATCATTATTGCTCAGACAAATGATGTTGGAGTGATGCCTGAACAAAGAATGCAAGACAAAACATTGCTACACCTAAATTAAAATTGTGCAATAACGACAATGAACAGGTGGTGAAGCAAAGTGAAGCCAGAAGGTGAAGCAAAGTGCTGTTGTACATACAACAACTGTCACGGCGGAGATAAACTCCTCAAAAGCGAGCAAAAGCTGCCCCAAAATACAAGCAGTTTGCCAACAAATAATCAGAAATCGTCATTTGGAATTTTCAGTGGTACAGCAAAAACTTTAGTAGCTACTAGTAAGCCACTCTTGCAGGGTCAGGGAAAGAGAGCCCTAAAAACAAGATTGGAAAAAACAGCTACCGTACAAAAGTCTCGTTCTAACAATGAAAAAGAAAATAATCAGAAACTTGACACCACCACCCCGAATTGGGCTATTTGGTCGACAATCAAAAGCAGTGGGCCAGGAAAAAACACATTTGGTTAATCAACCAGACAAGGAGGTTGTCCTTGGGGTAAGCAACCCAAGCAAAAGATTGAGGGTTTAATTTGAAGAACCAGCACACAGGAACTCAGAATCCTCAATTGATCCAGGTGAATTTGCTACTTATTCAGCAGCCAACGAGGAGGTGGTAGCGGAAATCATCACTACAGCCGACAGACCAAGTACTGACTCCAGTCAGTCTGCTCAAGTACAAAAAAACAAAAACACAAGCACTAATAGTTTTGGGAGCAGCCAGCAAAATTAGATCCCCAAAATTCAAGACCTGCCTAAAGTAATAAAGGATTTCCCTGCTAAAGTGAGAGTAAACAATGTAAAAAGCCCGACTTTAAATCTAAATCCAAAGCTCACTAAAAGCTAAAACGTTAAAACAAGGGGACTGAGCTAGAAAACTAGGAAAGCGTCAGGATACTCCGCCAAAAGACACGCTGTGGAAATTGCACTTAGAAAATATTTTACAAGAAAAGAACGAAGTAAATCTGAACAGGAGTAATATGATGAAACTGCTGCATTGTATTCCATCGCTGCGGACAATCAGATCCGAAGACATTGCGATAGTGGAATATGCATCTGAAAGTCGCCCTTATTGGGTGATTTTACATTTCAAATCTAAATTAATTGTAAAAACACAGACGCAAAGGACTCATTTTTATTCTTTGGGTTTGAACTTTCACCACACGATGACAAAGCAATAGGTTTGGTGAGCTCTCGACAACCAAACTGCTAAAAGGCAAAGGAGAAAAGTTCTGTGGGCTCACATAAAAACAAAATCCCAAAATCCTCAGTCTCAGCAGGCGCAGAGCAAAGGTCAGATTTGTCAAAAAGGTCAACACCTGCGGCGTGCTAACATGAAGGTCACCATTAGCTAAACACCAACGACCAAGAGCTGACTTGTTCCTTGATATCCTGCAACACTCAAGGATTTATGTACTTGTTTCAGGAAGCCTGCCATACGATTGACAACAACTCTGATTTGCCTACAAGAAACATTGCTCCGTGACTCGCCAACCAGAGATGGATATTCAATTCATTTGAATGCTGCGGGGAATTTTTTTTAAAAAAATTAAAGAAATTTAAAAAAATAGTGGTAAAATCTGGGAATCCAAACTTGTTTGTGCAAGCAACAACGCTACAATGTATGGACAGCGTTATTAATCAAACACTTACTGGAATCCAGTAATGATTTCCTCTGGGAAATTGTTTGTTTGTTTATTTTATTTATATAGCGTGCCTGGCCAAGGGGTATCTGGGCTCTTTGAAATATGATTACAAGGTATGGTTACATAAATATGGCGGTCACTTTGTCAAAGGTGGGGTATATACATACAAGTGGGAAAGGCACATTGGCAAGAGGTGAGTCAATACATTAACACATTAGTAGTTGTTAGGTAGATATTTGAGGCACTGCTTCAGAAAAAACGTACACAGTGGGCTTTAGACACGAGGATCAGTCGAAAGACAGACTGGATTTACAAAAGGCGTAGGCACTGAACTAAACCTAATTTTACTAAACATAGTGAAATTGGAAGCTGTAAAAGAAGGGAAAAAGTTATTCCTCGCCTTTATAGATCTAAGGCAAGCGTCTGACAGCATAAACAGACAACTGCTGTGGGAAAAACTACAAAAGGTGGTCCTGTCCAAACGATTTGCTCCATCCACCGATGGCCTGGCACACAAACACTACAATTAGAGTCCGAATTAATGTCAAAGGCGATCTGACCGATGAAATTCAAACATAAAAAGGGGTAAAGCAAGGTTGCCCCTTAGCAGCGTTCCTTTCAAACTATTCATCAACGATTTACCAATAGCCTTGAAAGAAATTATATAATTTCCCCCACAAATAAATGGCCAACATATCAGCTGGGTCTTCTATGCAGATGACATTGTGTTAATGGACTGAACTCAAATTGGACTGCAAAGACTCCTCTCAAACCTGCAAATATATCTACAGCAAAATGATCTTAAAATAAACATTAAAAAATCTAAAATTCTGGCGTTTGGCCCAATAAGGGAGCAACGTGATAAGAACTTTAAATGGACAGTAGCCGGAGAACAGATCGAGCCCACTGACTGTATACGCTATCTGGGAGTACTGTTTAATAAATCGCTTTGGGAATGGAGTTGGGTGCAAGACTTACAAACTCTGATGCAAATGCTTGCTTTACAAGGAGCAAAATTGAACGCTGCTTATGGAAAATGTAAGCTAAAACCCATATTATGGTTTTACCTTCAAAAAGTTTGAAAGTGAAGCCGGCTGGAACATAAGTGATGGTGTGTGTTGCCAACTGAAAGGTCCTTTTTGGCGGAAAGTGCTTAAACTCCCTTCGAATGTGTAAATGACTGTGATCCGCTAAAAACTGTGCCTTGAATCTCTGCATGGATCAGTGTTATGGAAATCTGTGGCTGCATGGAGGAAAATGCGATTGACACTCACTCCTTTACCGTACGGCATCCTGAGTCAAACAAACAAGTCATCTAATACTGGACTATTGACATTCTGGGAGGAGAAAATTGACAAAATCCTAAAGGAAGCCGACGTTGCAATGGAAAAATGTTTTGTCAAATCCTCAAGCAGTAAAGAAAAAACTAAGGAGGTGGAATTGGATAATAAACACTGAGAAACGGAACAAACTTGTGTCCTCATTGGATAATGGTCCGGTCTGTCGTGGCATCGACCATTCGCCAAATTACTTAACAAAATGTCCATCTCGATATCTCAGAGACCAGTTTCTGAGGTTACATTTAAACTTATTCAAAACAAAGGAGATGTTGCTGTTTATGCACGATAAAGATGCTTTGAATAACCTATGTAGGTTTTGTAATAGTGCGGTTGAATCATCAAAGCATATGGTTATTGAATGTCTGTAGCCAACTCTGCAAAGGTCAATGTTTTTAAAGAAATTTGCCCCCTAAATGGAAAGTTGGAGGAGTGGTGGTTTATGCTGCTCAAAGGCAATAATTTTAAATTAACTTGTGCAGTAATCGATTACATGGACAATATTTTGAGAGTGCTGTAAAATCAAATAGGTCTTTTTTCGTTCCTAAGGGGGGTAATATAAGTGTACAATGAATGAATTGTGTTTGCTTTGTGGAAGGAGTAAGGAAATAAGAAGGCGTATTGTAATAAAAGTTTGTTATAAACTAAATGTTACAATAAAAAAAGTTTTTAAAAAAAGTACGAGTCATGGATAAGAGAGGAGGAAGAGGATGCAGTAGAGGGAATCTTGAAGGAGAGCTGTGTGTCATCTGCATAACACTGGAAGTGAGGAGAGGAGGAGATCAGGTGGGTCAGAGGGGAAAGGTAGATGTTGAAGAGCCATGGCGAGAGGATAGAGCCTTGAGGGACGCCGCAGTTGGAGAGAGTGATAGGGGAGGGAAAAGGGCCATGTTGAACCTGGGAAGATGTCGGAGAGGAAAGAGTTCAACGAGTCCAGTGCCAGGCCCGTGATGCGAATGACGGGAGGTCCAAGTACCATGTCCTCCTCATCCAATCTTGGGCAATCAAGATAAGGGTTGCTCGAAACCTACCGAGAACCCACGGAATGACGGGACTCGGAGGGAAGGTATAGTGGAGCGAGAAGGTCCAGTCCACTAGAAATGCATCTCGTAGTGCACCATTCGCTGGGAATTCCCTTAAGCAAAACTGCCTGCACTTGCTGTTGGACTCTGTAGCAAACAGATCCACTGCTGGAGTACCCCACAGAGAAGACTTCCTGGAACACCACTGACTCGTGCGAGACTGTGCTCTGCCTGCACTGAGCATCCGCCAAACCGTTCTCTGTCCCCGCCAGATGGACTGCAGAGAGAGATCTGATTCTCCAAT
Source organism: Ambystoma mexicanum (assembly GCF_040938575.1). Lineage (NCBI taxonomy): Eukaryota > Metazoa > Chordata > Amphibia > Caudata > Ambystomatidae > Ambystoma > Ambystoma mexicanum. Next base: position 1,069,598,519 of record NC_090921.1, on the reverse strand, counting down.
AGCCAGAACCACAGCCACATTGCCTCTCTGCAAAGGGGTTAGGGAGCGCACACCACCCTTTTTCAGGCCACTGTTTTGACTGTCAAGACAAGGACATGCTTCCCCTTCAGAGAGGGTGCAAACGCCTTCAGGGCTAGCTTGATGGTTCGCAACTCCAGTCTGTTCATGTGCCACCTGGCCTCATCACTGACCAAAGGCTGCTTGCCTCCAAGTCCTCACAATGAGCGCCCCCAACCTTTTCAAGGACGCATCCGTGACCAACCTGGCCTGGGGCCACGGAGGCCAGAAGAGTTCCCCCGCCAACATGTTGCTGCTGGCCCACCGAGAAAGGTCATCGACCACCGATCTGGACAGCTGAGAATGTCTCTCAAAGCGCCAAAGTCCTGTGACCATTGACCATGCAGGAGCCATTTCTGAGACTGGATCCGCAGTTCTGCTTCTGGCACCAGAAACATGCAGGATGCCATGAGACCTAAGAGGCGGAGGAAGGAAGTCCCTGGTGACGTGGTTCTGGTACAGATGGACCACATGTCCAATGCTGGTGACTCTCCTCAGGAGGAAAAGCATTCCCCAGCCGAGTGTCTAGGACTGCTTCGATGAACTGGAGCTTCTGTGCTGGTGTCGTGTGGGACTTCTGCAAATTATGGGAGATGGGCAAAACCTGCAGTCTTAACTTCACTGGATCAGCCAGTTGTCCAGGTACAGAAACACATGGACACTGGATCTCCAGAGGTGGGCTGCAACTACCGCCATGAGCTTGGTGAAGACCCTCTGAGTGCAGGACAACCCAAAGGGGAGCACATTGAATTGTTGAGCAAACCCTAGAGGAAATAATATCTCTAGAAATGTTGCTGCAAAATCCCACTCGAGTCAAAACAAAGCTTTTCCAACTTGATTGGATTCAGACACAAGTTAAATGCCAAGAATATCAGGACTTCTCCAAACAACTATTTGGCTTTAAAGAATTCAGCAATCCAGAACAATACTTACAGATGTTTCCATCCATGAATCTCAGATCTGACTTCATGCATCAAGTTCTAGCTGAGCGTAAATTGTTAGCTGATGAGGATAATAATTGTGGATTCTGTAAATCTGCTGGGATTAAGGAAACACTACATCATTTAATCGTTGAATGTGACGCCTTAATAATGTTACGATTTAAACATCTTAAGGCTATGGTCAAACAGATCAGAGGGATATCACCTGAGCAGTTCTGGGAAATTATCTTTTGTGGTCATGTAACTTCATGTCAAATTGGAGTCATTGGAGTCCTACATGCATTGAATCTGAGGAATAGAGAATGAACCGATTTAACTTATAATCATTGCATGTATCTTGCAGGTTTAACATGCCTAATATGGGCTGGGAATGTTAATCTGTTACATGTATGGTTTATCCTTGTTCCCATAACACATCAATTGTCATTTTTGATGGAGGTCTTGTCATCTCTAACATAACGGTTAGAACTGCTTATGTCTGGAGAGCTAATTGACTGCGAAATTACTCTTATATTCTTAATGAAGCTTAGATTCTTTTTTAATGGCGCAATGCTTATGCATATAGCAATTTTTACAAATCCTAATGGGTTTTTGGGTTAATTGTATTTTCCATTTTTTTTTCTTTCTTCGCCGTTTGTTTTATTTATGGTGTTTAATTGATGTGTGACTATGTACAGTTTAAAAACATTTGAGTTTCCTTTTTTGTTTTTGGTGTTCATGAGATATGATTATTTTATGAGCAATCGATTTATTTAAACAAAGTAAATTGTAAAGTTGATTAATTTAGATATATCAATAATTTAAAAAAAAAATTGGTAGTGCTTGTCCCCTATGAGGAATCTGAAGAACTTCCTGTGCTTGTGATGATTGGCACATGTACGTATGCGTCCTGGAGATATATCGGCACTAGCCAGTCTTCCAAATCGAGAGCGTGGAGAATTTCTAACAGTGTCACCATTTTGAACTTGCCTTTCCTCAAGGCCTTTAGGTCTTTCCTCAAGAACTTGGTCGAGGCCCTGAGGTCCAAGATAGGACAGAGTCCTCCCCCCTTCTTGGGTACCAGAAAATAACTGGAATATCAACCTGATCCTCTCTGCTCGGGAGGTACCTCTTCCAAGACACCGTTCAAAAGCAGGGCCCACAGTTCTTCCTGCAGCACCTGTTCCGGTTGTTGAGGAGGTGGTGGTGGTGGTCTGTCTGGCAGCCTTTTAAAGAAAGTGCATCAGCTGGAGAGCCCAGGCGTCAGAGGTAATCCCCCACCATTGGGGCTAGTGCTCAGTTTTCCTCGCTCCAACCGTGGAATCGTGGTGGGAGAAATCAAAGTGGCTTTGAGGGCAGAGCTGCCCCATCCGCTGCTGTCGCTGTCTGATGGCCTCTAGAGGAGCCCCTGCCGGAGTATGGGAAATGCCTCTGCCACTGCCTGACTTGCGGTAGCTGAGCCTTCCAGCCATAAGTGACATAGCGCTTATAGCCACTACCACTTAATGCAAAACTAAAAGGCAGGCTTTGCTGGCTGTTGCACAGCTAAACCCAGCGACTTTGCGGCTAGCTTGGACTCTGGTGGTGTGGTACAAGGCCTCTGCCACAAGGTGGCGATAGCTGCATTGAAAGGAATTGAACTCTCAGTAGCAGGACCTCATCAAGAAAATAAGTCAACTCCTAGCCAGAAAGTGGCTTGGATGGAGCAATCCACTCTAGGGTATCCACCAAAGCCCTATATTTGGCAGTAGTGTGGCCATACGGATGGGCCTGCTTTGTTTCCAAGTCAGGGGACGTATTGAGCCCACTGGCGCTGTGAAGACCTACTGCCAATACAACTAGATCTGCGTGGGCGACGAAAAAGTCAGATCTTCCAGCCCCCCCCCCCACCCCTGCACCAAGTATGTAGGGTCGAAGCCACCCTGGTCGGTTCCATGTCTTAAAATCGTGGCAAAAATGGCTGTGTATACAAAATATCACGGCAAAAATGCAGTGGTTTTGCTGCCACAATCATGTAAAGGATGCTCTTTGGTGGTCGATGACATTGATGGCTTTGCAATCAGTGTCGAGAGGTTTTACGGCACTGTGGGAACATCCGAAGGAACTGGCGCCTGAGGTGAACTGGCAAGTACCGGCGCCGAAGACGGCCTGACCTTGCTCAGCACCAGGCCAGATGGCTCTGCTGACGCTGATGGCTTTGCAATGGTTTTTGCTTTGGGGCCGGGGTCACAGGGCGCAGCTGGAGGTACTGGGGTCTGCTGCATTGAGGGCTCACCCGCAACTGCAGCTGCCTTGTGAAACATATCCAACATCTGAGTTTTAAATTCCTCGCACTCAGCCCTGAACGCCGGCCCCGCTGACTACTTACCGCGGTCACATGAAGAATCAGACTCATGAGGGTGGCCTCATTTCCTCTTGTAGGAGGAGAAAGAGAACGATCTTTGGTCTTTTTCTGAGGCCTCTTCCTTTTCTGGAGATGGCCCCTCTGATTCGGCTTCCAACGACCAAACAATCAACTGTGCCAGGGATTTAGAGGGCGGTAGGCCTACCACAAGCTTCACTATCTGTTCCCTGATGGATTTCGGATTCGTCTTGCCACACAAAATAGTCACTCCGTGTCGTGATCGGCACCGACGCACCACACACAGATGTTGTGTGGGTCCGTAAGTGACATTTTGGAGCTGCAGTCTCTGCAGCGGTTGCATCCGGAGACTCTGGGCACGACAGGACTTGCATCGACAAGAATGATAAAAATGTTGAGTGACAATATATGTATAGCAGTGTTCCTCGAGCAACGTGCTGAGCGTGCGGAAAAAAGTAACTGAGGTACAGGGGTGTAGTGAGGTAGTATATGTACGACGACCAATGCCACGTCCGGTGCCGACTGAGGCATCGAGGCAAGATGGATCGACGGCCGAGTTGAGGTGCACTACCCCCCGTGTCGGAGAATTTTCTGAGCAGCTGGAGCTGGAATGGATATCTATCTGATGAGGAATCTGCGGGAGAAAGGCAATCCATTGAAATAGTGCATCCACCACTATCACAAGGTTTAAATCCCGATTAGGAGACAAAATGTGTGCAAAAACTTCAAACAAGTGGCTAAGTGAAAGAATGTTCCTGTGTGTTGATGTGTTAAAAGGCAATGAAGAAAATGGCGCTGGCGGCCCTGTGGATTTATGCAGCTAACGCCAAGGCCCGGAAAAAAGGATGACAACGATCTAAATGGGGCAGGCCTGAAACCACAATGGTGGCGAGATAAAAACGTTCTGGTCCAGACTGTGTCTGAAGGACATTTCAACAGAACCTTTGCAAGGAACGTAACTAAAAAGTGCTAAAAAGTGTATACATTAAGCTGGAAGTAGGATAGAGGGAAGATTGTCAGGAAGTAATAGGTAAAAATGGAAAATATAGTATTAAGGTATAAGCGAGAAGAACATTCAAACTTCAGGGTTTCTAATCACCATCCAAGCTGTGAGTAAAGAATGCAAGGAAAGATCTGATTTAACTGCCATATGAAGCCGTCCGTGAAAACAATGTACAGTCCACCGAATATGCATTTTCCCAGTTTCGGAAGTCTTTAAAAAAACATATCTGTTTAAATAACTGATCTTTCTAGTGGTCTCCATTTAGATTGCATTATCATTGTCTTCTGTGTATATACATTAATTTAATTTCTATCTGAGCCTAGATGCAGTTCATTCTGTAGTGGCACATTATAAATGGTTCAAAATTCAATTTCAAAATTCTATTTATATGCCAATATTGTCTTCTAGCTAGAGGAAACTAACACGCTACCTAGCCATTTGGCAACAGTAAATACTCAAGATTTTAAAAATTAATTTATATTTCAATTACGCATGACAGCATTGGCACACCTTGCTCACTTAAATATAGCAAAGGATGACTTGCTAGCTTATCCTAATTGGAGCTTGATTTAAAAAAAGAAAACGATAAACCATGATGTATGTATAAATCTTGACCATTTGACTACTATGACCAGGTACACTGAATATTGCAAACAGGGACTAAGAAAAATCTACCTTATTTATAGTATCAATTCGTAGATTTATTATCCATTTGCGTCGAGGTATTCTACCAACCCTTGAGCACATTGGCAGAAGGGCTAAATTGCCAAGAGATAAGAGATTATGCTGACTTTGTAAGGTTGAAAGCGTATCAGACAGCCATATATTGATGCAATGACCCGCAATGTACCAATATTATATAAAAGGTTATTCGCACTTTACTGTGAATTTGTTCATGGGAGAAGATGAACAGTTTGAGTACAAACTTTGGGATGGAATCTGTGATCATAAAGGCAGCTGCCTATTATATATGGAGGGTAGCACTTCATTTGATTAAGGACCAGGCGGCTGGTTAGTGAAGTCTGGAAAAAGTTAGATATTGATAAATGCAAATTATTGTGAGGATGAATGTTATCCCTTTTATGATTGTTCTTATCATATCAAGTAATATTTTGTTTTATTTAGTAACATTGTCTAAATATAACAATTAGTCAATTGTGATTTTTTAAATTAAATAGTTGATGGCGGAGTGCGTGCAGAGTGTTCGGTGTTGCCAGAACGGCTATGTGCTATCAGTGTTACCAGTTGTTACCATTACAGGGTCTTTCTACTCTGTTGCTTGTTGGAAGCAGACTCGGGACTCAAAAGCACCATTCTAGAGCGGAGCGCGTGCAGAGTATTTGGTGTTCAGTGGACGGTGGCTGTGGCGCATACATCAGAGCAATGATCTGCTACTGCATATCCTCTAGGTGTTCTCCTACTACCGGATGTACACTGTGAGCCCAGCCGCCTCAATAACCTGACCCACGGTTTAAACATATGAGATGTCAACCATTGGCCCTTGCACACAGCGAAAGGGAAAGCTGAGAGACGAACATTCATCTGCCACTATGTCAAATCACCTGGAGGTAAGCGGCCCCACTGTCTCATTGGGGGGAAATGCACAGTCTGTGTCAAACTCTGTGCTGCCGGTTGTAAGTCCTGTAGAGAACTCTGTAGCTTCTATGTTAGCCTGCACGCCAATTGTTAAATGGAGTCTCAAAGTCAAAATTATCAACACAAACACCGTCACCATGGAGACGGTAACCAGGCTGGCGCCAGTCCCTCCTCTATCTCCCGAGGAATCAACAAAAGATATAGATCTTAGCCACAGCAAGACAGGAGAAAATGTAGCATCTCCTCAACTCCAAACCCAAGTATTAACTGCAACTGACAATCAACTTCCTGTGATACCTACTCAAACAACCAGCCTTCCTGTGAATGTGAATACTATGACCAACAATGAACAAACAGAAACATCACTTAAAAACCTGTCTGCTAGGATTGAACATGCCGGCACCAAACATTTGCCAATTTTGGCAGAGCTCATTGATGCAAATGCCTTAATTCACCCTCGAGGATGATTGTGCATTTCTAGAAGAGATATTCACGTGCCCGGAATCACCATAGTATCAGTGCTTCAAAACAAGTACCCAATCAACTAATCTAGTGAATACACTGGCTTGTGAAATAAAAAATGTTTGCAATATAGCAACGCAGCATGCTAATCTGGCAGCTTGTCTGTTCAGGGATATTGTAGAAATTAGGATAACAATGGAACGTGAACATAGTGACTCCAGGAACCTCGATTCAACGAGGTCCAGATCATCCATCAGTCAAATTCAGGAGAAGGAATAGAATACATTTGATACCATAACACAACTACATTATGGAAAGCATCCAACACCAGAAGACAGGTCATCTCATAGTAGCCAAGATGACCATGAACGACCAGTGCGTAAAGATGATCATTCTTTGGAAAACAGCAAACATACGTATATAACGGACAAGCCTAGACACCAACCTTCCTATTTGTTAAGCAAGATTTGGAGCAGTAACCTTTGTGTGCACTACAACAACCTTGACCTCCTGGCAATGGGAATCCAACCTTTGGTATAAGTATGTACTACACAGGTTGGTAGTGTGACTGAGCAGCCAGGCTTATCTCAAGAGAGGTCAATGTGAGCAGTAGGGGAGTTAGACCGAGATTCACAGTAACAAGTATCCAAATAAACACTTATACACAAGGCTTCTTGATTAAACAATTATTAATTTATTTAACAGTCATTTTGAGTAAGCCTTCTTGAAGGGGCAATATAATAGTAACACAGAAATACACTCCAAAATACACACTCTTAGTTTCTCTAAATCACCAAGTACCCACTTGGGATGGCACACAGACACTTCCTACACCCTCAGGTGACTTAAATAGCTACGACGCTGTGGACATTAATATATCACTGGTAAGAGCAATACTGAGATGAGTGTCAAAGTAAATAGATTTTCAGAATAAAACAAGTGATCACACAAATATTCTGAAGCAGGTAAGTACTTTTGAATCCCCTGCCCCCCAATGCAAAGCAAGTTAACCCTTTCCTGAAGGGAAGGTAAAATACAAGCAGAGGAGAGAAGAATCATTCAGAGAGCCATTCAGAGAGCCAGGCCAGCCAATGTCAATTGGGCAAAAGTCAAGGTGAGCTGAAGCACTTCTTGCAGGCAAGTAAAAGTCTTGCACAATGTTTTAGAAGTCTTTGTAGAAAAAGTAGAATCAAAGTAGGGTCACAAGCTGGGAGGCTTGTCAGAGGTAGAAGATGCAAGCAACTCTACAGAAGTAACCAAGACAAGTCTCAACTGAGATCAGGTAAGGCTACAAGACCAGAGGTAAGTTCTCTTCGACTGTACAGTACCTTTGGTGAGAAGAAATGGTTCCAGCTAGCTTCTGTTCCAGTATGGCTCTGGAGATCCTCTTGTTCCTGGGCGTCAGTCGTGGGGACCAGAGGGAGGACTTCTGGGGACTCCTACAACACAAAATCACGGTCGGCGGCAGAAAAGGACCAACTTCTATTCAGCGGCACTTCGCGGTTTCAGCTACTCGGGTCTCAGCAAATAGCACCAACGCAGTTTCACGGATACCACTCTGGACTTTCCTTGCATCTGTGGTCCAGCACTCTGTTAAGGTGGCTCAGGCTTGGTCAGTCCTGCTTACTGGGAGTCTGGGGGATCTTCCAGCAGTTTGGGTCCATCTTAAAAGTGATGCACTCCATTTGGTGTTCCTCTCCCTGGCACTTAGGTTCCAGCAGCAGCTCCGAGAGGATGTCCAAATGAGTTCACTTTGGAGTTGATTGGTCCCACCAACACAAGAGGGGAAGTAGTCCTTGCAGGGCTTCTCTAGTCGAGGCAAATTCGGAGCTTCAGCACAGCAGCAGGACTTCCCCGGGCAAACCAACGGTCCAGGAGTTGCAGCAGGCATCTCTACCAAGTTCTTCGGATTCCTTCTTCAAGTGGTCGACTCTGCCTTCCAAGCCAAAAAGCCTTTCCTTTTATGCAGGTTTCTCCCATTCATTCCAGCCTAGCTGTCAATCACACAGCATGGTGGCTGTCCATCCCGGACTGCCAGCCGGCCAACACCTTTGGGTGCATTCCTGTAACCAAGGGGATTAAGCACAGGGAGTTCCGGGCACCTCCCTCACTTCCGGCCCCTGCCAGACATACTAGAGCCAGAGGCGGGCTTCACTTACGACCGGGGCCATTTTGACAAAATGGGCACCCATGGGTGCCTCACTGCAGCTGCGAACGCAGCCCACGGTAAAAACACACAATGGTAGTAAAAAGTAAAACACTGCCACCAGCCATTAATTGTAGAAAGGGCAACATAAAAATGTTACAGACAAATGGGATGCTACGTAACCCCTCCAGCACCCTATGGTAAGATTGGAAAGAGTAGTTTATCCAAGAGAAGGTATTTAAACCTTTGGGAAATCTGAGACTTCCCTGCGCCAATGCACTGAAGGTGCTGTGTGACACAATGTAAAGCTGATGCCTACGGAGTTTGTCAGACTCCAAGATCAAAAAGAAACATGGAAAACACATAGAATTAAAAGTACAAAGTCCCAAAGTTCAGCAAAAGAGCTGGGGTCTCTAAGGTGGGAGGAAGTTCACACTAAACTGAAAATTCTCCCTAACACTATTGAACATCGGGTTCTATTTCCAGTGATTCATCTGCACTGGACCCCCACATGAATAAATCTTGAGACTCAAACCCCAATCATAATCGGCTTGACCTTCAGGGTTTGAGACCTACTATAGCTCAAACGCAGACAATTCTAATGTCCGCCATGAACCTTGTGCTGAACCCCTTCGCAAAGTTATTTGAAGGTCTTAATGAGACTGTGGAAAATCAAGCCATGTTGTTGGCGTTAATACATACCAAATTGATATTCCTGGAATCTTTTACAATGGACATACAGAGACGGCTAAACAAGGAAGCAGAAATGTCTGCTCAATGGCAAGCTAGACAATTTGATCTAGCTAGGGGAGAAAAATGATAAAGGCATTATGATGGATGCCATCCTAGAATCTGTAAAAATGGCTCAGAAATTCAAAGCAGAGAGATCGTAATCCTTTATCTCATACCCAGGCACGTCTCCCAACTCAATCCAGCAGCCATAAGGAACAATCTAACAAAGAAATTATTGCACCTCAATTAAGGCACAAGAATACTGTGCTATCCATGGATATCACTAAGCTGGGCAATGAGGAAGCTAATGTACTCAAAGAAAGAGAAGGAAATGAACTGATTAGAAACACATTGTTGCCTAGTGCAGCCTACATAGTTCAAAAGAGCAATCCCCCAATAGTTTCAGCTCCAATACTGACCACACATTCAACAATTAATTATGTGACTACACCAAATCAAACTACTCATCCTATTACAGAAACAGAGATATTCACTATTTTCGATCAAAAGTACCTCCTACAAGAACAATTTTACAGATACCAAAGAAAACCTAAAAGGGACAAATAAAATAAGAGTCAAATCAAATGGATCTCGCACCTTCTTAAGAAACTTGTCAACTCCACTGACCTCTCCAAATGAACCCACTCAAGACCTCAGAGCCAAACCACCAAAAATTCCTCGTCTAGGAATATATTACCAGCATTGGCAACAAAGAGATAACAACTGGCCAGTGAGGAGACAACTGCTGAATTAACAGATGAAGAAAACATCTTGGATCTGGTGGCATTGATGGATTTAACAACATATTATATAACTGATTCTGAAGACGAACAACAAAACCACCATGAGGCAACAAGGTGCCTAAGCTCGAACAAGGAAATAAGTGATAATAACATCTGTCGCAATGGAGAAATTCTTGCTCAACCCAAGGGAGAGCAACCAGCAGACAGGGTCCTCGCAGAAGTCTCCACTCGACGCCCCTCGGCTAAAATGGGAATTCCACTGCAGACTGATGTCGCCCCGGCCAGAAAAGGGTTGGCTCAAGCCCCACTCTGTCCAGCCAGTCAATTGACGCATGGACGCCAAGTACAGGCAGATGGAGACACACTCTTGCTATCGGCCCATCCTCAGCCACACTCCTCGGTGATCGCTGCAGCATCACTATACTCCAAGTCTCAGCCGTCCTCAGCCTCCTCCTCGGTGGCGCTGCTAGGCAAGGAGGAGATTATCATGGAGGCGTACGGGAAGAAACTCTATTCCAACACGTCCTTGCATCTTCGTCAGGCCAATGGCGATGCCATGATGGCGGCCGCTAACCAGAGGTTGTGGCGGGTAATTGTGGATTTCCTCCCAGAGGTTCGTACGCAGAGCCAATCATGTTTCAAGGCAGGACCAGCTGAGGCCAAGCTGGTGGTGCAGGACATCATGGAGTCCACCGTGGCCCACATTGACACCTCTGGCCGGGCCATCTGCATCGCCACAGACATGAGAAGAACAGCCTGGCTCTGTGCAACTAAATTCAACCTGGATGTGATGGAACGCATATTAGACCTGCCGTTCAAGGGGAGTGACCTCTTCCACTCCTCCACGGACGAGGAGCTGGACAAAAAGAAAAACAGCTCCCAAACGGCCAAGTCTTTATCCATCCTGACAAAGACAATGCCCAAATCGTACACCCAGTCACAAGGGGCGTACATACGGAGGGTTCCGCGGCTTCCAAGAACGGAGGTCTAGGCAGCCGGACCGCTCGCCGACTCCACAACGGCACAAGCAACAAAAAGGGGTGGGGGGAGTAAGGGCTTTTTCTAGTCCCCCTCCTCTGCAACAGCCTCTGCGGGAAAGAAGGCATGACACGCACCTCCGGGTCCACGTGTCTACAGTGGGGGGGGGGCAGGCTTGCCCTCCATGCACATTTCTGGTGCCAGGATTTCGCGGACCCCTGGATCCTCTCCGTAGTATCCACGGGGCACTGCCTACCCATCCCAGCCTCTCCTCCCTCCTCCCCTTCTCCCCTCCACTCCCTCAAGTTGGGACAGCAACTCTTCTGGCAAAGAACAGATCTTAGAGAGCCAGGCCGTGGAGGATTTGCGTCATTCAGAAAAAGAACCAGGCGGGCCTGAGCGTTGTGCTGGACCTTTCCACCCTTAACCTTTCCTTACCTCTACAAGAATTCAAGATGGTAACGCCAGCTTTTATAGCAGAGACATTGTGTAAGGGAGAATGGATGTGCACCCTGGATCTGAAGGACGCATATCTACACATCCCGATATGGCAGCCTCATCGTTCTTTCCTGCGGTTCAGGATCATGGCTACCATTTCCAATACAAGGTCCTTCCGTTTGGCCTCAACTCGGCCAGGGTCTTTACTAGACTCATGAAAACCGTGGCTGCCCTCCTCAGGGCTTCCACATCTACCCATACCTCGATGACTGGCTCGTCAGGGCTACGTCACCGGAAGCAGTTCAACTTCCCAGGCTCTTATGAACAGACTGCACGATCTAGGCTTTTCGCTCAATCTCAAGAAGTCGCAGCTGCAACCCACGCAGACTGACTTTCTTAGGCCTTATCTGGGAAACATGCTCCGAGAAGGTGTTTCCGGAGGAGGACAAGATCGCAGCCATCAAGAGGGCCATTACTCACTTCCTCGGCAGAGAGGTGACTTCGGCCTGATGGTTCCAGCACCTCCTGGGTCTCTTGGCAGCGGTCCTATTAGCCTTCCCCCACACGAGACTCAGGATGAGGAGGATACAGCTGCACTTCGCGGCATGGAACCAGGAGCGGGGCTCTCAATCCGAGATGATCAACGTTCCTCCATCTCTCCACCAGGACCTCACATGGTGGTCCATGGACTGCAACCTACGGACGTCAAGTCCTTCTGGCCTCCCACCCCGCAGGTCACCATCACCACGGACTCCTCTCTCGAGGGATGGGGAGCCACGCTGAACGATCTCTCGGTCCACGGCACCTGGACCCTACACGAGCAGGAGTACAACATCAATTGGTTGGAGCTGAACGCCATCTGGCTAGCGCTCAGAGCATTCCTCCCACTTATCAGGTGCAAAGTTGTCCTCATTCAGACAGACAACTCGACCAGCATGTACTATGTCAACAAGCAGGGAGGCACCAGACCCCCCTCCACTGTGCAGACTGGCAATCAGCATGTGGGAGTGGGTCCTGGAAAATTACATCTACCTCACGGCAGTCCACCTTCTGGCGGAATCCAACCTAGTGGCGGACAGGCTCAGTAGGTTGGGAGCGGACAACTACGAGTGGCAGCTAAACAACCTAGTTACTCAGGGCATCTTCAGCAGATGGGGTCGCCCCCAGGTGGATCTCTTTGCCACCTGGCACAACAAGAAGTGCACTCAGTTCGCCTCCTGGCAGGGACAGGGCCCAGGCTCCCTGGGCGATGCATTTCAGATTCAGTGGAATGGCATGACAGCTTACGCCTTCCCGCCCACTCCGCTGATTCACAGAGTGATTTGCAAGATCTTCGGAGTCTCGCCAGCTCAACATCATTCTAATAGCTCCATGGTGGCCAGCCAGGCCATGGTTCTCGGAGCTGCTCAGCCTTTCGGAGATGCCACCAATTCACCTTCCGACAGTCCCCGCACATCTTCTGGCACAGCAGGGGGGTGGGGGGGAGGGTCATCCACTCTGCGCCACGGAAACTAGCCCTCACAGCGTGGTTCCTGAAAAGGTGACGCTAAGGCACCTCAGGCTCTCCCAGACTAATCGGGAGATCATACAGGGCGCATGTTAGGCAGAATCCTGTGCAGTTCCCTTGGGGAACACTGAAAAAAGATTAAGACTACAGGAGTAAGCAGTAAACCCAACTGGTAGCAGTCTGCACCACCCAGATTTACCTGGTAGCTGTGGCTGAGCAGTCAGACCTCTCTCAAGAAGAGTAGGGCAGTATATAGAGTATACACAATAGGGCTAAAAACACAGTAGAGCAAACAAACACTGACCAGAGCTTTGTATCAAAAGTATATAATAATTTATTTAAAACACACTTTAGGCAATATACTAGCACTCTAAATCAAAAGTTAAAACACAGTCAGGTAAAGTATACACACCTCCCTTGATAACTATCAGACAAGTCAGAGTTAAAACATCACGATTTGTTAAACAGATGTGAGCGCAGAACCTGATGGCACTCCAATTGTTCAGTTAAAGGGAGAGAAAAAGGCAAAGCATAGAAATAAAATAGGTCCCAACACTTTTAGGAGTTCTCAGCAAGGATATAAAGGCAGTAAATACTGTAGAGCCAAAGTGCATAGGTCAGGACCACTTTAAAGGGAGCAAGGCGACTGCGCATGCGCGCGCGTGACGCATGCGGAACTAAAATCAACGGCTCCCGGCGGCCGCTACTATTATCCTGAATTCTTTTCCACTCTACGAGAACCAATCTCGCCTCAACCGCCCGCCAACGGTGGCGGACCCACTAGAGCTGCTGACGCTGCACTCCGGAGAGAAACCGGAGCGGGGGACGCCAGAACCAGCCCGCGGACCGCTGGCGGATGACTCGCGGCCATTGCGGCGCGGGCGGGAGAAGAGGATCGCTCCTCACCCCCCCGGAGACGCTGAGTTCGCTGTGGCTCCCAGGCGAGGTCGATGCTTGGAACGAGACCCCGCGGCGCTCTCCGGGAGCCGTTGAGCGGCCGCCGAGGGCCCCCCCCACCTGCTCCACCCTCGGGACAACAGCTGCTCACACACCCCCCGATCCACGAGAGCAACGCATCCGGAGAGACTTTGCATCGCCAGCCTTCCCAGCGGGGCCTCCTCCCTCCTCCCCCTGACCCCCCTCATCAGCAAGACTACAATACCCGGGGTTGAGCGGCAGCAAGAGCCGAGAGCTGCGCTCCCCCGCTGAGGGAAGACACGCTGCAACCAGAGGCACCCACGGCAAGGTACACGGGTGTGGGGGGTGGATGTTTTGCTTTGTTTCCCCCCCTGCGACCCCTTTTTGCAACTAGCCTGCTGCAGAGACCACAGAGCACAGCTGCGCCATAGACCCACGAGCCACAAACGCAGCTAAACGACACTGGGAGTGTGGGGATGAAAAGATCCTCTTCTCACAACCAAGTGAGCCCCCCCCCGGTCCACGGTGGACCCCAAGACTTGGCGTAAACGGTGGAACTGCCCTGCCCCTCTCTTGGGACCACCCCGAGCGGCTTAAATCATCGCCCGAAACGCAGTACTCGCGGGGGGCCACCCTATGTAGCGGAGACAAGCACTGGCCAGCCCACAATAACGGTAGAACAGGGGCACAGTCCTCCCCACGAGAGCCCTACGCACTTTGGCCTAGAGCCCAGATACCACGGGGGCCACTCTATACACCACGCCACTAAGCGACGACACTGCGGCCATCCCAAACGTAACTTTGGCAGCGGCTCGCAGTGCGCACCCTGCGCAGCCTATACACATTCGTCTGCCCCGAGGGGGAGCATCCAGATCCCTGCTACACAGAGCCCGACCAAAGCATGGGAAAGGAGAAAACCAAGAGGCAAACGCTACAGAGCAAGATGGATCTCTACATTGTGGGGGCCCCTCCCCAGCGCGAGCCTCAACCCCCAGATGAAGAGAGTAACCCTGGAGAACTCAGAGACCCTCCTATCTCTTTGTCAGACCTTATGAAAGCGATTGGGGACTCGAGGACGTCCTTGGAACTTAAAATGGGTGGCCTATCCTCTGAGGTGTCCCTTATACGCCAGGACCTCCGCAACTTGTCGACCAGCGTGGGGGAAGCGGAACAGAGGGTGTCTAACACTGAAGATGCGGTTCATCGCATGGAACAGCAGCTCACCGCGATTGCCCAAAAAGTGACCCAACTGGAAAACCGCGCCGAAGACAGTGAGGGGGAGGGCGCGACGCAATAATCTCAGGATCCTCGGTATACCAGAGAAAGAGGAAGGCCCCAGCGCAGAACTCTTCCTAGAAGATTGGCTCACTCATATCTTTGCCCCGAAGAAGGCCCCACCGGCCGACCTATACCGGGTGCCCCGCCCAGAACAATGATTGCACGCCTACTGAATTATCGCGACCGAGATGCGATCCTACAAATGGCAAGGGCCATGGGCCCGATCACATACAACGGCTACAAGGTCGGTTTCTATCCCGACTACACGAAAGAAGTCCAAAAAGCCCGCCAGTCCTTTGACTCCGTTAAGAGGAAGCTCCAGTCACTATCCATCAAATATGCCCTCTTCTTCCCGGCATTGCTAAAAGTCCAGTATGAGGGCGCTACTCACTTGTTTTACAACCCCAAAGATGCATGGGACTGGCTTGAAACTCATGTCCTCACGGACTCCAGCGGGAAACGTGGGCTATCGGGCCCACCCGCGCAGCGACCCCGACCTGGGAGACCCTCGCCCCCCGTCTGATGCGGACGACGACGCGTCAAGGACCCCTACAGAAAAAGGATGAATACCCGGTACTGAGGGGCCCAAACTGCAGATTGGTAGAATGGAAATGCTCACCTAGCGGCCGCCGCCCCCTAAGGCTGCGCGCGCGTTATCACAGCCGGGTTATCCCGAAGAAGTTTATAAAGTTATAGGTTCAATGTTTGGGCGACAGGTGCTCCCAGTTGGGGGGGAAGTACAGGGTGGGGGGGAGTTCAAGGACTGTAAAGAAACCGAATCAAGAAACAAGAAGGCAAGACACATAGAAGCACTGGCAAGGGAATCAAGTACTGTCTATGGGCAAGACCACAGACATAATCATCATCCAGGCAGCAGATATACCAACCCGAGACGACCCCCGGACATCTCCCCCGAAAGTACAGCGCTGCACACCTCTCGAGTGTACATGACTACCATTGATCCTCGATGTCCAGATAAGCACCCCACGCAGATAGAATGAACTCCAACAAGGTGACCGTGCTCTCCTGGAACATCAACGGCCTCGGCTCCAGCATAAAGCGAAGACTGGTGCTCCAGTACCTTAACCGTTACTCGCCTGACATTGCCCTTTTAAACGAAACGCATTTGCTAGGCACGAGCACAAACTTCTTCAAAAGGACAACTACTCTCATGCCTACCAGGCTGGATTCACAACGGGAGCTAGGGGCACGATGATCCTGGTTCACAAGCGAGTCCCCCTGCAGGTCAGGAAGGTCAAGACCGACCCCCGGGGCCGCTATGTTATGATACTGGCTGACATCTGGGGCGAGAAATGGGGCCTCGCTGCAATTTACGCCCCCCCTCACAGACGAAAGAACTACTCTCCGAGCTACAGAGCTGGTTACTAGAAGATGAGGCCGATGTATGGGTGATTGGCGGGGACTTTAATGAAGTGATGAACACTGCAGTCGATAGATCTCACAGGAGGTCAGGTACCTGCCCTGCCCCCACACCACTCGCCATGTTCGCCGAAGCTCTGGGTATGACGGACGCATGGCGCTCGCTCCACAACAACGAGGCTGGGTTCTCCTTCTCAGGCGTCCACAAGTCATTCTCCAGAATCGATTATGCCTTCATCCCCCGCAATATAAATCACAGGCTCCTTGACGCGGAATTCCTCGCAAGAGCTATTTCTGACCACTCTCCGCTCCTATTGTCCATGAAGAACTCCGGCCGTGGTCCGGATCGTAATTGGCGCTTGAACACTTATCACCTACGCCTCCCCGAAATTGCGGAGGAACTGGAAAAGAAGACAACAGAATATTTTGAAAACAACGAAGGATCAGTGGATTGCCCGATCTCGCTCTGGGAGGCGTATAAGACTGTCCTCCGCGGGGAAGTTATCTCGGAAGTTTCAGCCTACCAAAGACGACAAGTCCAAAAGATCAAAGAGGCAGAAGCGCGTGTCCTGGAGTGCGAACGGCGAACCCTAGAACACTGCACCCAAGAAGCGAAGGAGGATCTGATTACAACACAAGAGGCCCTTAGCAACCTGGCTCTAGACAATGCACGAATAGCCCATCAGTTAGTCCGGAGCCAAATCTATGAACGAGGCGACAAGGCGAATAAGACACTGGCCTGGTTGGAACGGCCCGAACAGACCAAGGGACATGTGCGGGCAATTAAATCTCCAGACGGAACGCTCCTCACAGACGACTCGGACATTGTTGCGGCATTCGCCGCCTACTATGAAAAACTCTATACTCCACCGGCCGAGAGCCTGCCTTCCGAACCCGCATGCTACCTTGACCGGATCGAGATCCCGAAGCTCTCTCAGCGCCAAACAGACCTCCTGAACGCCGAAATCACTGTCACCGAGGTGCAAGAGGCGCTCGCACAGCTCCAACCTGGGAAGACCCCGGGTCCTAATGGGTTCCCTACAGAAACATGGAAATGCCTTGGCGGCTCACTGCCCTCCCACATGCACCGTATGTTTCTACGCAGCAAAGAGCTGGGGGCACTCCCCCCGGACCTCAGGAAGGCATGCATAATCGTCATACATAAGCCCGGGAAACCCCCGGAGGAATGTGCCTCCTATCGCCCAATATCCTTGATCAACGGCGAAGCCAAGGTCCTCGCAAGAACACTAGCCAACAGACTGCTGCAAGTTATAGAGACCCTGGTCCACCCCGACCAATGCGGATTCATGCCCAACAAATCCATCAGCATGAACCTGCGTAGAGTTCAGCTGGCGCTAAGCAGAGCCAAGGAAATACCAGCCCCACTGGCCCTCCTGGCAGTGGACTTTGAAAAAGCTTTTGACTCTGTAGAATGGGAGGCTTTGTGGGCAATCATGGCTCGGATGAACCTGGGGCAAACGTTTATATCGTGGGTTAAACTCCTGTATGGACACCCGGAGGCCACGGTAAGGGTGAACGGCAGGTCTTCTCGATCATTTCCCTTGGGTCGTGGTACGAGACAGGGGTGCCCCCTCTCCCCGCTGCTTTTTCTCTTGGCCATAGAACCTCTCGCAATTGAGCTTAGGGCTAACACTAATTGGTCAGGGTTCGCCTGGCCGGGGGGGGGGACCGACTATCCCTCTACGCGGACGACCTCCTCATATACCTCAGTAACCCACGCACTTCCTGCCCGATTGTCTCCCGCATCCTTAGGGAATACCAGCGCTTTGCAGGCCTTAAGGTAAACGAAACCAAAACCATTTACTTCCCGATCCAGGGAGACGAGTCTGCGATCCCTGAAGCCTGCCCATATCATGTCTCCATTAGAGAACTCAAATACCTGGGCATAAGACTCGACCCGACACTGGGTGGGTTCCTGCAACTCAACTTACAACCAATAATCGACCGGTTCAATAGGGACACCTCCCACTGGCAATCACTCCCACTATCACTAATGGGCAGAGCGGCGCTATTCAAAATGTTGACCCTCCCCAGACTGTTGTATGTACTTCAAAACGCCCCCCTTGTCATCCCCCGAGACACCTTCGCACTCATAGACAGACGCCTTCGCACACTGCTGTGGGGAGGGAAACAACCCAGGATCGCCCTTGAAACGCTACAGCGATCAGTGTGGGAGGGAGGCATCGGTCTACCATGCATACGCACCTATTACCTTGCAGCCCAGATTGGGGTGGTAAACGACTGGATACACGCGGATCCCACACTCCCCCACATCCGCCTTGAAATAGAGAGCATGACCCCACTAACCCCACTACAGACCCTGTACGCCACCCACGACCAACCCCCGTTGTTACCCAAAATGATACGCCATATTTGCCGGGCCTGGCGGGACGCGCACAAACTAATAGGCTGGAAAGGTAAACCAACACTATCTCAACCCCTATGGCACAACGCACTCCTCCCGGAAATAGTAAAGATGGGCCCCTTCGGTCACTGGTGCGTGAAAGGGATACACACACTAGCGCATGTGATACAAGAAGGCCACCTCCTTGACTTAGAGGTCATGCAAGAGCGATTCGACCTCGCACCCATGGACCGGTTTCGACATGCGCAACTGGCCCACGCCATCCGCACCCAATTCCCTGATACGACAACCATAGCCCCCTGTACTCCCATTGAGACCAACATCCTTCCGCAATACATTGACTCCAAGGTCACTTCCACGCTCTATCAAGCCCTTAACTCCTTTGGGGCGACGCAGCTAGATGGGCTCAAAGAAAAATGGGAAAAGGACATAGGTCAAATGGAACCAGAGGACTGGGTAGAGGCATTGATGTCCCCTAGAGAAATAGGTATAGACTCCAAACTCAGGCTTATACAACTGAGGATCCTCCACCGCACATACTATTCACGCACTGCCATGGCCAGATGGGGGGGACTGGAAGACGGGACATGCCTCAGGTGCAAAACAGAACCTGCCACTTTTTACCATATGTTATGGGACTGCCGAGTCTTACAAGTCTTCTGGGAGAACTGTATCAACAAGATCGCAGCCACCCTGGCGACACCAATCCCCAGGGATCCCAAAATGATACTGTTGGGAATCCGAGGTGAAGTGGATCTCTCGAAATATGAAAAAATATTTCTGGCACTGGCATTTGGGGCAGGCAAAAGATTGATCGCGACTAGCTGGGGCTCTGCCGACCCTCTATCTGTGAACCGCTGGAGCAATGAGCTGGACAGATGCGCGGCCTCGGAGCGCCGGATTTATAATGCACGGGGTTGCCCCCGCAAATTCGGAAAAATATGTGGTAAATGGCTGGACGCTAACTGAAATGTGCCGTTGAAAATAGAAATGTACTGTTGTTAACATTGGTTACCTGCCTTATCCCACAAATGCCTGATGGCTCCCGGCCCGACTGGGTTCCTTTTGCTTTTTTGAAAACTGCCTTACTACCATGATCTGATGTATGCCTTTGATTCATGTCTGTTTTGTTGTTGTGTTACTAAAACGTAATAAACAGAATTATTTAAAAAAATGGAGCAAGGCGAAATGTGCCCAGGATCACACGGTTTAAAATGCACGAAAAGTCTTTGCAGAATGTTCAAAAGAGGTTGGGGTGATTCAAGAAGGTAAAGTTAGAAGGTCTGGGGCCAACCCAGTTGGCAAGCCAAGGATTTAAGGGTCACCTTGAGCAAACCGAAGAAAGGGAGGCCAGGCAGGACACAGTACCTTAAACAGAGAGGAGGCTCCAGTGGTGGCAGTTGTTCCTGGCAGTGGTTGCAGTTCGTTGTTTCGACCAGGGGAAGAGAGAACTCGTCGAGGAGGAAACGTGGAGTCGTTGCACTGCACAGGGATGAAACCAGCCACAGAATTTGTCAATAAAAGGTGCGTTCCCTTTATTCGCGGTCAAAGTGGTGAAGCTTGGCTATCCGGCCGCCGGAGTGCTTGGCACGGGCGATTCCACTTTGGAAGGCGAAAAGGGCAAACTTGTTGGTCCCACCAGCTCAGAGGAAGAAGACTCGTCCAGCAGAAGATCTTCTCTTGTTGTCGGGAAAGTGGTGAGGTAGTTGCAGTAGGGCTTCACCGGTGGTGTCGTCGTTGCAGATGGCTCAACTTCTTCCCTCTTCGGATTCCTAGGTCCTGTGGCGACTTCTGAAGTTCCAGTCCCAAAGGCCCTGCTTTTATGCAGAAAAACCCCCATTCATCAGCCTAGCTGTCAATCACACATGGTAAGTGGTGAGCCGGGCGGCTCACCACTGGGCCAATCAGAGTAGAGTGCGACTTGGGTTACCGAGGCACGCAGTCCAGGGTGCCAATTCCCCCCTTCACCCTTCCTGTGGAACCTAAACAGAGTGGCACCATTTGGAGGGCTTCTGTGGAGAAGCCCGCCAAAAAGTGGAACAAAGGGCTTGACCTTGGTCAGAGTTACAGAGACGGACACGAACGCCATTTTAGAAAAGAGTTCTGGCAAAAAGACCCAACCGTTAATTTAATATTAAATAAATAAACCGGCGGTATCTTTAACATTGCACCAAAAAGTGGTGCGTTTAAAAACAATGGGAAAATCCCATAGAGAATATTATGGGATTATTACTAACCACTGCCACCAGCCAGAAACTCGACAAGGGGGGACTGGACAGTACCCCCTTGAAAACAGACCCAGGGGCAATATATAATGAACCCCTTCCAGTACTTCCACAATATGATGGTTTGTACTGGTTCTGTTCACAATTTAGGATTAGTAAAGTCAATGGTGACTTTACATGCCCTGGGAGACAGTAGTCAGTCCCAGGGTATGGGGTCTATGTTTGGGGGTCACTATGACACCCCTGTGTTAATGCACTGAGGGTGCTGTGTAACACATACACAAAAACAGATGATACCCTTTGGAGAAAAAAAACCCATAGCTAATAAGCACACACAAAGTCCAAGACATACCTCAAATCATGCCTAAGAGTGGGAGGAAAAGAGTCTCACTCATAGCAGGAGAGAAAAACAAACCCCAAAAATCCAGCAAAGCTACTGGGGGACTCACTAGGTTTGGGAACTTAGCCTTATAAGAGAATTCTCCCTAACAGCGCAAGGCTACCAGGGCCCAGTATAAAAATAAATGGACCAGGTTCTGCCTCTGGGCAGCCTCCAAGAAAATTGACCCCCTAACTTGTACTCTGGACGAAGTGCTCTCCTTCTCTGCGCACCTCGCCCACTCAGGCGTGCAGGTGGACACCTGCCACACTTACCTCGCAGCTATCGGGGCATACAGGAACTCTGAGAAGACGGTCTTCTCCTCCTCGAATCCGATTCTCAAGCAACATTTGACGGGGCTCGCAAGACTCTACCCACCCATCAAGAGGCCACATCCCGAGTGGTATCTGAACATAGTCTTGCGCGCCCTGGCACACAAACCATTCGAGTCAATGGTGTCCGCGGACATCAGGCTGGTCACCATTACGACAACCTTACTAGTCGACCTCACCTCGGCTCGCAGAGTCAACGAAATCCAGGCGCTGGTCACCTCAGAACCATATACTACCTTTCACAGGGACAGAGTAGTCCTGCGGACATACCCAGCATTTCTGCCTAAGGTGCTGTCTGCTTTCCATTTAAACGAGGAACTAGTCCTCACTATGTTTTTTGCCGAGCCTAAGGATGAGGCACAGAGTTCTGCATTGCCTGGATGGCAGGCGTGCCCTGAAATTCTAACTGGACAGGACCAAGGGCTTCCGTAGATCAGACGCCCCATTTGTCACTTTTGGAGGTGCAAGACGAGGCTATCAGGCCTCCAAGGCCTCCATATCCCGCTGGATGGTCTCAGCCATCAGAGAAACATACAAGGGTCAGCACAAGCCTCTTCTGGCAAACATGCATGCCCCCGCAGTCAGGGCCAAGGTAACGGCCATCGCATTCCAGTGCCATGTCCCTTGGCACGTCATGGCAGGGTGGCTTCATGGGCCACTCCCTCGGCTTTCTGCAAACATTACTGTTTGGATGCCGGCTCTAGATCTGATGCGGCTTTCGGACAGGCGGTTCTCAGGAACCTATTTGCCTAAGGAGGTTCTCCTCTCCACCCTGTCGCTACATTCAGTTGTAATTGCCCAAGCAATATGGAGGAAAGGGAACGGGACGTAAGAGTAATTATAAGTTACTCACCATAGGGACTTAGTCTTTAGTCCTCTTTCGTCCATATGTTCCACCATCCTCCCCCCTAATTATACTAGTGTTATTAGGCAATGTTAATCTATTGTTGACGCGTCTATGGGGACTGAGGTGTGGCGCCGGAAGGCGGAGTCAGGGCAGCGCATGCTCCCAGGGCCGCACCCCTGCACGCCTCTAAATTTAAAGGGGAAGAAGTTTTGTTCTGGTGAAAAAAGTTCTGTCTCCTGTCCCTTAGAAGGGACGCCCATGCAGTATGGAGGAAAGGGGACTAAGGACTAAGAGTATGTAGTACGTTAGTCATTACGGTGAGTAACTTATAATTACTCTGCTACATCCATACAAGTCAGATTAACAAAAGAAGGCAGTCTCACAAGCAAGATTGAAACCTTCAAGGGTTTGAAACAAGGCTGTCCTCTGGCAGCAGCATTATTTAACCTCTACTCGTCTGACATGAGAGAGAGAGCCTCAAGGAAATCAGATCCTTTCAGCCAAAAATAAATAACATCCCACTACCATGGATGTTATATGCTGACTACTTACTCATTATGGACCAGACACAAATTGGACTTTAACTGCAAATCGATGCTTTAGATCTTTACATGAATCAGAATGACTTCAAAATCACTAAGAAAGACAAAAGTCTTAATTATGACAAATATGAAATACCAGAATACATCAACCCAATCTTGGCACAGGGGAAATCAAGAACTAGGTAGAGTTCTGTCAATCATCTATCTATGTGCGCACATTAGCTGCAACATCGACGAAAGTGGCTGGATGACTGCAATCAGATCCAAGTACAAAACACGGACAGCCCTAGCTCATGTGTTGAAAAACAAATACTTCAAGTTCACCATAACGCCTATCATCACATTCTACAAGCAAAAGGTTGTACCTATTGTCACCTATGGAGCAGAATCGTCACTGAACCTTCCAGGGAGCTATTGGAACATCATTGAAGGTGCATTCTTGAAGAAAGTACTACAGCTACCTATGAGCATCCCGATTGCACTAGTGCGGTTTGAATTAGGATTACAGTCGCTAAAATCAACAGTGAGATGGAAATCCTGATTGTTCTATCGTAAGTGCATAATGTCCGACAATCTACTCCCATTTCAAATCCCACACCCTAAATTCAATGGTGAATCTGAATGGATGTACATGAAATGGAAACACTCTTGCCAAGTGTTAGGGGGAATTCTCTGTAAAGGCTAATTTCCCAAACCTAGTGAGTCCCCCAGCAGCTTTGCTGGATTTTTGGGGTTTATTTTTTTCTCCTGCTAAGAGTGAGACTCTTTTACTCTCACTCTTAGACATGATTTGAGGTGTTCCTTTATCTTTCCATGTGTTTTATGGGCTATGGGGTCTTTTACTCCATAGGGTCTCATGTGTTTTTGATGTGTGTTACACAGCACCCTCCGTGCCGTAACCCAGGGGTGTCGTAGCGACCCCCCAACATAGACTCCGTACCCTGGGACTGACTACTGTCTCCCAGGGCATGTAAAGTCACCATTGGCTTTACTAGTCCCAAATTATGAACAGAAACCAGTACAAACCACCATATTGTGGACGTACTGGTCGTGGCAATTCGACTGCCCCGGGGTCTGTTGTTCGAGGGGGCACGTCTCCGTCCCCCCTGATCGAGTTTTGGCTGGTGGCAGTGGATACTACTTTTTATATTCGACCGCAAATATATCTCTATGGGATTTTCCCATTGTTCGAGGCTACCAACTTTAATTATTTAATTCTTATAGCCTCGAACATACCGCCGGTTTATTTAATTAATATTAATTCACTGGTTGGTATTTTTTGCCAGAACTCGATTCTAAAATGGCGTTTGTGTTCTCTTCTGTGACTCCAACCCAAGTCGAGCCCTTTGGTTCACTTTTTGGCGGGCTTCTCCACAGAAGCCTCCAAAAGTGGTGCCACTCTGTCTGGGTACCACAGGGGGTGTAGGAGGGGGTTTAGGCACCCTGGACTGAGTGTCCTTGGTAACTCAAGTCGCACTCTTGTGTGATTGGCCGGCTCACCACTTAGCATGTTTGATTGACAGCTAGGCTGAATTAATGGGGGTGTGCTGCATAAAAGCAGGGCTTTGGGGACTGGAGCTTCAGAAGTCGCCACAGGACCTAAGAATCCGAGGAGGGAGAAGCTGAGCCGACCTGCAACGATGACACCACCGGTGGAGCCCTGCTGAACCGTCTCACCACTTTTCCCGACGACAGAGGAGATCTCCAGTCCGGAGAGTCTTCTTCCTTTGACTGGTGGGGATAACAAGTTTTGCCTTCTTTTCACCTTCCTGGAGCATCTCGTGGCCGCCTTGCCCGTGCCAAGCACCCCGGCAACCGGAATACCACGGTTTACCACTACCGCGAAGAGAAGGGTAGTACCTTTTAACCGAAGAACTCCGCGGCTGGTTTCTTTCCTGGCAGTGCAACAACCTTCATCTTTCCTCGACGGCGAGACCTCCTCTTCCTCTGCACGAAACACCGACTTGCACCCGCTGCCAGGAACAACTGCCCCCGCTGGAGCTTCCTTCACACTTAAGGTACTGTGTCCCGTCTGGCTTCCCTTGCGACAGATCGTTCGGGGTGACAGTAAAGCCTCGACTTTCTAACCTGGGCTGGCCGGGGACAACCTAGCTAACTTTTCCTGACTTTAATTTCATCCTTTTTGAGTGAACTATCTACAAGACTCTTGGGCATAACCCCACCGTGTGAACCTGGACCCCTTCTGCTTGCTCTCTCCAAGAGCTGGGCCTTGTAATTGACTTCCTTGCTCTCCAGTATAACTCGGCCTATCCTGCCTTACTGTGGTTCTTTTAAAAGTATTGAAACTTGTGTGCTTCCATAACTCTGCCTTTTTCCCTCCCTTTTTTATAACTTATTAGAGTGCCATCTTATCTTAAGCGCTCTCCTCGGTCTGAAAATAAGTGGTGTTTCTCACTAAGACTTGTCTAATAAGTAATTGGGGTTGTGTATATATGATAGTGACTGTGTGCTGAATTTACTTACCTCTTTTGTGCTAGTGTAATTTACAAGTGTGCCTTTAAATAAATAATTATATACTTTTACACCAAAGCTCTGGTCAGTGTTTGCTTGTGCTACTGTATCTCTGTAGCTATTGTGTATACTCTATATACTGCCTAACTCTTCTTGAGGGAAGCCTGACTGCTCAGCCACAGCTACCAAGTGAATCTGTGTGGTACAGACTGCTATCAAGTGGGTTTACTGCCAAACACCTGTAGTCCTAAATCTTTTGCAGTGGTCCCTAAGGGAACTGAACAGGTGTCTGCCTAACACCAAGCCTGGTCACAACATCTGGGAATCACTGAAGAACTGTTAATAACAAATCCTGAAAAGGCGAAGAAGATCATTCAGAGGCAGGATTGGATCAATACTCAACTGCGGTCCTCATACAAACATTGATGACAAAATATCAATTTCATTGCTGCATGAGAGAAGAGCCATTACATACATTCCAGCATATTTCGTCAGATTCCCGAGCACCAACCTTAGATACCTATTAATGAGAATGCAGCTAAATGTGTTACCAGCAAGAGAAGTTCTTACTACACGACACCAAATTCCTGAATCAGAAACTCATTGCTGTCGATGGCAAAACAGAACTTGCATTGAAACTGTAAGACATTTATTGCTACAATGCAAGACGATAACATTGCTTAGGACACACCTTTTTGAAAGTCTAAAAATAGCCTCATTAGAAGAATGGTGGTTTAAACTAATTGCTGGAAACTATCGAGCCTTAATAATTGCAGCATACAACTTTATGGAATTAATTCTTGTTACTCGAAAACACGGAAGTATGAAGTTGCCTTTTAATACAAAAACCCTTTGAAACTGAACCCAACCGAAATTAAATGGAACGTTGATAATTTGTTTCCTTTCCCTCTTTCATGAAAAGTTTGAACCAAACTAAATCAAGTAATAATAAAAGCATCTTTTTTTTTAACTAGTTGATGGATACTGTGCTATATTTTAGGTATGCAATTTTTAAGGAATAACTGTAAAAGGTTTGATTTTAACCATAAATACACAATAAAAACTAAACAATTCAGTACCAGTCGGGAAAGTGCCACATTTTAATTACTTTTTTAAGATAACTTAAATCTACATGGCCATGCCCGTTTGTGTTACATAAATAATTCCATAACTGCAACTAAATACAAATAAAACAGTTTTAAAGGATTTGTGTCATTAAGGCATTCTGTGACTCGGGTAGAGTTGAAGATCATACAGTAACTGCTTGCTTGCTAATGTGAATATTGCTGCAAATGATTTTATGAATGCACAGTGTGAGGTGGACCCAACTCAGATTGGTTAAAATGTCTGAGTGGTTAAAGAACGCTGAGAGAAATTTTGTGTTTGCCCGAGAACTTATATGATAGCTCTTAGAGGCACTCTTGAAATAGCTTTCCTACTTCTAGTCTTGACACCTTTGCAGTTGACAGACAACCTGGGCATGTGCACTGTACCAGTGTGCACAATGGTGGTCTAAATGAAAGCTATATTTGCTTAGAATTAATACCTTCTGAATAATTGGCAAGTGAGCGTCCAACATCATGAATTTAAAATATTATGTGGAAGTGCTTGGATGAGTTCAGACAGCATAGTATGTAACTTGTTAGGATGCTTGCTAAATAAACGTCAGACATCCCTATACCTCAGCACTCAGTGAGAAAAGATGTGGACATTAGTCTATTGCCACATCATGGTTGACCATTTTTTCTTGATTCTTTTTAAGTTGCATAAAGCAAATGAGGAGTAGCACGTGTAGATTTCCTTCCTGATTATGCGGTAATAAATGTGGGGGATACGAGTGCTTATCTTTACCTTCTGAGAGGGATTTAATCAATGAGTTATTAGTTCAATATAATGAGGTCATAAGTTTGGCTAATTCAGTCAGTTTACTGAGAAGCTTCCAAAAATAATTAATCAATGCTAACATTTAGAGCAGGATGTTGTGTCCAGTGTTTACTTCCTTATATTTATAAACATTATAGATAATACTGATATAGTCAGTTTACTGTCCTGCATTTTTCTTATAAATTATGTCTGCTGTAGTCTTCTCTATTTGCATCAAATACATTTGGGGCATAGGTTATGCCCGCAGGACAACTTTCTTACTGGTAACATTTACTTTGATGGCAGGGTCAGCGTTAGGGACTATGCCATTAGAGTTAAGCTGGACTCCCCATAGAAAGAGCACTTTTTCAGATGCTTAGAACTTTGGCACCTTTTGGCAAACCTTTACAGACCGCTCCAAAAGAAATATAGACCATACAAAACATCTTTAGAAAGTTGTATTTAATATTTCCATCCTGGGGTAGGGTATGCACAGTATAGGGGGCAAAGTAGAAGACATGCATTTCCCATTCGATTTCTCATACAGGGCAAGCTTTGATATTTCCGACAGCCCTAGCTAGTAGACTGGTCTGAACCAAACTTTTGAGAGAAGCTGGTGTTTGGTCCCAAAGGAAATATTAGATACCTCTCAGCAATCTTATTTCTGATGGATATTCCACTAATTGATTCCTTATTTATGATATTCGATCATTAGCGCAGCTGATCTGCGGAAATCTTTCCGCAACCTGGTGGCTCAGCGCAGCCCTGCTTGATGCCCCTTTGTACCTTGCGCAGGACATGTCATCGGGCCAGTATATATTGAAGGGCCGTGCCCCATGACCTCAGTTCCACCTCCTGTGCTATCACTCTGTTTCCGAAGGGGCTGCACAAAGCAAGAGAGTACTAGGGAGCATCAAGTGGGGCAGGTTGGGAGGGTGATGAGGAACATCTATCAGAAAGATTACTGACAGGTAAGTCATTTGTTTGCTTAACTGACTCCCTTTCCTCCACGGATTCCTCATGTATGATAGATTACATGGATGTGGAGGAGAGCAAGAGGACACCACCTAAGCCAGGAAACTTTGGAGCAACCCTTGCCAAAATGGGCATCCTGCCCCGAAAGGGAGTTCAAGCAGTAATGTTTGCCAAATGTGTGCATAGAAGCCCATGTAGTTGCATGGCAAATGCGCAAGACAGGGACGCCCCCTCTGTAGGGCAGCAGTGGCAGCCAGACCTCTGCTAGAATGAGCTTTGAGACCTTCAGGAACATCTGTCCTAGCCAGATCATAGCATTCCAAGATGCAGACAATGATCCACCTTCACAGGGTCGGTTTGGTCACAGCCATGGATTGATCTCTACAGATCCACAGCCACTATAGATTGGCCCTCTATCTAATCAAGACTCTTCATTTTATGGACTGATTTAGAACCATAAGAAAGCAATCTCTTGTGTACCAGGAATGCAACAAACTCCCAAGCCTAATGACAGCAGGTTGAAGTCCAGTGGATGACGAATTTATTTCTTTTATGAACTAGACACAATATGGGCAAAATTATGTTTCTTCCATTTATCATGTATATAGAACAAAACTACTGTCTTGTATTTGTCACTATGGCACATTGGTAGTAAATATTGTTCATAAGTACAATTTGGATTTATGTTCTTAGGCATGCCTCTTGCCAATTTTATTTTGCCCTTTATTTAAGGTTATGTGAAATTGTATGTATGAATTTTTTTCTGTTTCAAAAGAAGTTTCAAGAAGTTTCTGATTAAATAATGACCACTAAGTCAAATAATGGCCCACCAGAGTTGTTTACCTTGTTGATGCTTTGCACTTCAACTGGGCTAGCCATGGGTAATGATTTTGAATATCCAGAGCTATGTTAAGGTTCAACATTTGTCTGTCTTTATAGGTTAATCTGTTGAGAGCCTTTTTCTCAGTTTATGCAATCACACTTCAATTAGATGTGTGCCAGTAAATTCATTTAGGAAGGCCAGACCCCTTTTGTTCAATAATGCTAGTACAGGCGCCAGCATAACCCACAAAATGCTGGTCATGGTTCCCGATGGCCCTCATCCGAGATACATAGTAGTTGAAAGCCCACACCAGATCTAGCCTTGGAAGGATGAAGCAGAAAAAAATACTGAAAGAAGGATCTTGGGAGAGATTAAAGTCTGATACCACCTTCAGGATGAAGGACGGCCTCACACTCAATGTCACCTTATCTTTGGAGGAAACCAAATAGGGATGATCACCAGTTAACACCTGGAGCTCACTGCCCCGTCTCATAGAAGTGATGGTAACCAGGAAAATAACCTTAAGGATGAGCTATATAAGAGAACATGAATGCAAGGGCTCAAACTGAGCACCTATATTTATCAATATGGAACTCAAATTCCACGTCGGAACCACAAACTGGCGTGATGGAAATTGATTGCACAAACCCAAAAAAAATTGCACATCAGCGTGAATTGTGAAGAAAGAGCCCTGCTCAGGGGTCTTTTTACAGACGGAGATAGCAGCCAGATAATCCTTCACATTGCCGATCTGCAGGCTAATTCGGGCCAAGGACAGCAACATTTCTTTTTTAAATAAAACAGGTGAGAAAAGTAAGCACAGGATGTTGTCCGACATTTCCTACTCCTTGTATCCCAGCCTCTCAGTAACCACGCCTGAAGATTCAGGCTGCTGAGGTTCAGCTTGGAGGACCTGCACCTCCAACTGTGAGGACTGATCCACACTCTTTGGAAGGGGTAAGGGATGGCAGATGGACATATGAAGCAACTCTGGGTACCACATTCTCAGAGGCCAGTCCGGAGTGATTAAAATCAATGTAGATCTGACTAGGCATAGTTTCCTGTTGAACCAGTGGAATCAAACAGATCAGCGGAAATGCATAGTGGAGATCGAACACCCATTCAACCGTCAATGCATCCCTCAGAGCTCCCTGCCGAGGAAAATCCCCGGAGCAGAACAACTCGCCCCTCCTGTTGACACTGGAAGTGAAGAAGTCGACCTCCTCCAGAACTTTACAGCAGAGATCCCACTCATGGGAGGTCAAAGTCTGCCAGTTCAAAGCATCCGCTTTCACATTCTCTAAATAGCAAGATGAGCCGCCATCAGACAAATTTTATTTTCAGAGCTCAGAACCAGAGTCACTTTGCTTCTCTGCAAAGTGGAACAGACTCCACACCACCTCTTTTGTTGAGTTAGTGCATGGCCACTGAGTTGTCCTTCAAAAACTAGTAAACACTTGCACTTTACAGAGGGGAGGAAGGCAACCAGGGCCAGAAACGCTTGGGTTCAAGCACGTTATAAATGTTACATCATATCCTATAATGTATCATATCTTGCTCACCCTCAATTCTAGCAAGCTGATTGTTAACATGGACTTCTAGAATATGGTCTGTTGGACAGGTTTTAGGAGGCCACCCTAGTTATAGTGAACAGGAAAATTCTGAGGTTAGCCAACACTCAATGAAGGTAACAATGGAGAGCAGTCAAGGCTATTCGCTGGACAGTGTGAGTGGGTTCAGGTGTCCACAATGAGCACACAATAATTCAATTTAGGTAGTAATGTAAAATAACATTTATTTTAGACTCAAAACACACACACTAAAAAATGAATCAAGCAGTTGATAATATCGGTTCTAAAATGCATTCAATGACAAATTAATAAAATAAGTTAAGTCAGATGGAATCGTCACAAGAAATATGCCCTATCTTCAGAAGTCCAATCCCTATGAGGAGTGGGGCCTTGTGCCCATAGGTCGCAATGCTTCTCCCCAGAATGTATCCGATGCAGGTAAAGTACTTGTGTTGGTGAAATGTTCAAGAGAAGAGATGCAACAAAGTTACTGGTAAGTTAAAATGTGTTATTTTTCAAGTTTCACTGCCTAGGTGTGACTACAAAAAAGCAGTGGAATGGAAGGATACTAATAGACTTGTTATCATATGGAGGACAAGGGGAGAAAATGCTTTGCGTTTACGTATACACCCCTCCCCAAACTCCGATTTTCCTGAGAGGACTAGATTGCGACTGGGGATCGCTCGAGGTTGGTTTTCCCGCTGTTGGTTCTGGTGAGCTGCAGGCGTAACCCTTAGCAATAGAGAAATGCAGATAGCATCGAATCAGACCTCTTCAGTACACTTCACAGGACGGGCTAAGGCGAGAACCAGTGACGGCATCAGTATACAATTACCAGGCCTATTCGGGAGTCGTCCATGGATCTTCAGTCGGCTGTTCTTCTACACAGGATTCTTGGCTCCAGCGCTGATGTGAAGAAATTACTGCAGGAGTCCTCCTCTTATCCAAGATTCTGCCTGGAAGCAAGATCGAAACTCCGAATGGTAAAGATCTGCACCATTCAAACATCCAGTAGTTGTCCAAATAGTGGGAACTGCTGGCTTCCCTCATGTCATATCTATATTCTCTGGCTCCTGGAATGTAGAATGGGACCCGACAATCCCTCCCACTTCATTATCCATGCACACACAAAGGCACAACAGCTTTCCTGGGAAAGTGCATGACCTTGGATGGAGTTTCCTGAACTGACAAGGTAGGAAGGACAAACAATATGACCAAAGAACAAGCAAACATTTTGTGGCATGGCCATTTTGGAGCACTGGGCATATTTAGTGGCCATACGTGGTAAACGTGAATGTGCAGAATAGAAAACACAAAAACAGTAAAAATATATCTGCTTCCACCAGCTTGTCTTTAGGCACATATAAAATTAACCAAAAATCCCAATGGTAAATGACTAGGGTGATATAAAAAGTATCCCCATTGCACTGCATTGTAAGATTTTGTTACTTTTTAACATTGCACACAGAAAGTAAAAGAGAGGACGCCCCGGCCTTTGCAAGAACCTCTCTGCAATCGGCCGGTATATCGTAGCCTCCAAACTCTAGCGCTGCAGGAGCCAAGCCTGCAGGTTCAGCGACGCCGGGTCGTGGTGGAAGATGGCGCCTCCTTCTCTGGAGAGAAGGTCCGCGTCCGCCGACAGCTTGATGGGGGGGACGTTGACAAGTCCAGAAGGTCCGGGAACCAGATCTGCCTCGGCCACGCCGGTGCGATGAGGATCATCCTGCACTGGGACCTCTTGAGCTGGCTGATGAGTCGAAGCAGCAACGGCAACGGAGGGAACGCATACAGGTATAGGCCGTCCCAGGGGAATGAGAACGCATCGCCCATGCTTCTTGGCTGGGGAAACCTGCTGGTGAACCTCTTGCACTTCGAGTTCGTCGCTGTTGCGAACAGGTCGATTTGGGGTTTGCCCCATCGTCGGAAGAGTTGATCCACCTGATCCTGATGCAGTTCCCACTCGTGACACGCGCTCAGCTCCCTGCTGAGCGAGTCGGCGATGGTGTTGCTTTCTCCTGCCAGGTGGAAGGGAACCAGGAACATCCCCTGGGCGACCGCCCAGTGCCACAGATCCTGTGCCTCCTTGGATAGGGCTGGGGATCTGGTGCCTCCCTGCTTCCGTATGTAAAACATCGTCGTGGTGTTGTCCGTGAAGATCCGCACCACCTTGCCCTTGAGCGACGGGAGGAACGATTTGAGAGCCCAGAACACGGCTCGGAGTTCCAGGACATTGATGTGCAGGAGCCTCTCCTTCGGGAGCCAGAGGCCTCTTGCGTGGAGATCTCCGGTGTGGGCGCCCCAACCTTCCAGGGAGGCGTCCGTCGTCACAGTCTCCTGGTACGCCGGCGTCTGAAAGTCCTTGCCCGCCGTGAGGTGCGCTCGAACGGCCCACCACTGAATCGCCCGTGCCGGAACACCTCGTTAAGGGGGACCCTGTCTTCGAAGATGCCCATCGCCTGCATCCAACGGGCGTCGAGAAATTCTTGAAGAGGGCGCATCCGTAGTCTGCAGAGGCGCACCAGGTAGATGCAAGAGGACATCATCCCCAGGAGGGACTTGATGGACCTCACCCTGGCCACGTCCGTGGCTAGCAGGCGCTGCACTTTGCCTAGAATGGTCTTCGTCCGTTCTTCTGACGGGGCCGCCAGGCACCTCACAGTATCGAGCTTCGCTCCCAGAAACAGGGCCACCTGCGACGGCACCAGGTGGGACTTTGGCTAGTTTATGGCGAATCCCAGGTCTGTGAGTAGCTGGACGGTCCTTGCAGTGTGTTCGACGGCGAGTTCCCTCGTCCTTGAGCGGATGCGCCAGTCGTCCAGGTAGGGGTAGACGTGAATCCCCTGCAGGCGCAGCCGCGCTGCCACTGGTGCTAGGCACTTGGTAAAGACCCTGGGGGCCGACTTCAATCCGAACGGCAGTGCTCTGAATTGGTAGTGGTGTCCCTGGACGACGAACCTGAGGAACTTTCGGTGACTTTTGAGGATGGGAACGTGGAAGTATCCATCCTCCAGGTCCAACGACGATAGAAAGTCGCCTTCCTCCAGCTGTCCCAGTACGTGCTGGAGGGTGACCATCCTGAACGTTTGTGATCTGATGTATTTGTTCAAACGACGAAGGTCCAGGATGGAGCGCCAGCCGCCCGTCTTCTTCCTGACGAGGAAGTA
Organism: Ambystoma mexicanum; assembly: GCF_040938575.1. NCBI lineage: Eukaryota > Metazoa > Chordata > Amphibia > Caudata > Ambystomatidae > Ambystoma > Ambystoma mexicanum. The sequence goes on along the minus strand of NC_090921.1, from coordinate 1,069,564,420 downwards.
CCTTGAGTACACCCCGGAGCCCCTGACCCTCTTCGGGACAAGCTCAATGGCGCCTTTCCTGAGCATCGCCCGTACTTCCAACAGCAGTTGCGGGACGTGATTTTCCTTCCTGGCCACAGGTGGAACGTGAGGGCACTTCTTCAGGAATTCGATAGAGTGTCCTCTTGCCAGGGTATCCAGCACCCAAAGGTCGGTGGAGATGGACTTCCACACGACGACGAAGTTAGTCAGTCGGCCTCCCACCGGGGTGCTTCGGTGGGGGCCCGAGACCACGGCCGGTTCAGTCCTGCTTGGAGGTGGTGGCCTTGCCGCCCTGGCCACCTTGCCGACGGCGGCGAGGCGCTCCCTGCTTGCCGCGACCCCTGTAGGCCCCTGAGACGAGGAGCGTGCCGCCTGGCGGTAGGACGACGAGCCACCGCTGGATCCCTTGGAGGCACCTTGTCTGCCTCTGGAGCTCCGAAAGGGCCGTCATTGCTGAAGGGCTCCTAGGGCGCGGGCCGTCTCCGTGTCTGTTTTTATGGCTTGGAGGGATTCATCCACCGCCTTCCCGAACAGGTTGCTGCCGTCGAACGGCATGTCCAACACCCTGGTCTGGACGTCCTGACGGAAGTCGGTCGCCCGGAGCCAACCCCATCGTCGTAGGCAAACACCGTTGCCCAGCTGGCGGAACCTGGCGTGGTCCGACGCCACCTCGCCCTCGCAGTATTTCAAGGGCCTCGGACCTCTTGTCATCCGGCAGGAAGACCAATATGGGGGCCAGCTTAAACCAGAGCTCCCTGTCGTAACGGGCCGCGATCGCCAGAGCGTTGGCCGCTTTGATCGTCGTCGCGCCGACGAAATGACCCGCCGCCCCATGGCGCCCACTTTTTTCCCTCGCCGTCCGGCGGGGAATTCGACGTCGAGGCTCCTGACCCCGCCGCTTTCTTCTTCGCCGCCGCCGCCGAGATGACCAAGTCTGGCGTTGGCTGGGCCCTGAGGCACAGGGGAGCGGTTTCGGGGACCCGGTACTTCTTCTTGTACCGGTCCCGTTTGGCTGGTGCCGTGGAGGGGTTTTTGAGAACCGACAGGCCCTCCTCCCAGATGTCATCGATTAGAGGCACCGCAATGACAGTCTTCCTCTTGGCCTCCCGGCGCTGATAGAGGAAGCCTTCCTTTTTCTGCTCCTGCGGGCAGAGCTGGAACAATTCGGACGCCCTGGCGATCATGGCGTGGAATGAGCCAATCTCGTCGGGCGGCGAGGCCCATGCGACGGGAGACGCGAGACCCATTCCGTCGTCGTCGCCCTCAGAACCGGTCGTCGAGCCCAACGCACCGTCATCTCCCGACTCATGGGAGGATGAGGAGGGAACTGTAGGCCTTACGGGGGCGAGCGGAGGAGAGGGTTGGGTCCTCCGTCGTTTGTTCTGAGGACTTCCCGACGGGCCAGGTTGCGGGTCCACCGGCCTGGGCCGTGGGAATCTCGTCCTTATCTCAGAGCATAAGGACTGGATCGCAGACAAAATGGCCACCGAGCCATCCTGAGGCCTAGGTTCCGGCTGCGCCGGGAGGGAAGGCTGCTCTTCCTCGCCATCGTCATCTTACTCGGTTATCTCCCGAGGATCTTCCTTACGGGATCGAACCTTCTCGAATTGGACTTCGAGGTTCCTCACGGCCTCAGTCAGTTCCTCCTCCGAGGCTGACTCCGAGCTTGAGGAGGCTACCGTGCCCCCCCTCGCTTCTTCCATCATGGAGGCCACGACGATGGGCTGAAAAGAGGATTCCCTCCTTGGCGGCAGGGAAACTCTAGTCCCGGAGGCAGTCTCCGCTGGCGGTGTCTCTGCCGGCTTGGCCAGAGTCGCCGCGATCGCCTCGATAGAGGCCTTTGCCTGCTGGGTAGGGGCCTTCACCACCTTAGGTGCGTCCCGGGCCTTCTCCTACGGGGGAGGGGCGATGCCTCGCTCCGCCTCTTCCGAGATCGGACGGGGCTTCTCCCGAAGCTTACCCGGGGTCTCGGACTTCCTCGTCCCCGAACCGGAGCGCTGGCTCGTGGTTGACGGTGCCGGGGAAGGTGCGCCCTGCCTGGCGACCGAAGAGCCCGACCTTTCGGCGCTCCCGGAGCCAGCGGACTCGCAGCGCTTGGCCTGGTGTTGGGCCCCCGTCGCTGGGGCGCCCGCACAGGACTTAGAAGCCCGCTCGGACCCTTTCTTCTTCTTCTCACCGGTTGAGCCCTTCTCCAACCAGCTGGCGAGATGGGATCGACGGTCCCTCATGGTCCGCTCCGACAAGTTCTTGCAGAACTGGCAGTCCTTCTCTACATGAGTCTTGTCCCCATGAAGACAGTAGAGGCATCGCAAATGTTCGTCTTCCTTAAACACATTCTGCAGCCCGCATCCAGGGCAGCTGCGAAACAGCTTGGGTCCGGGCGACGAACTCGCATCCTGGGCCATCCCGAAGTAGGCCGCAAATCTTCTGGAATCCTCCAAGAAGTTGATTCGACGAAATCTTCACCCTTGAGGGGCGTAGGAAAATCCTGCAACGCGTAGCCGTTAATGGGAGTAGAAACGGTGGAGCTTGAGGCTCGATTAACCGAAAAAATGTGAAAATTCACCTGAAAAAGCGCGAAACACGCAGTAAAAGCACGAGGACTCCCAACACTTGAACGTGCAGTAAAAATCTGAAGATGGCTGCCAGAGGCGGGGGTTAGGTAGAGGGCAGTCATTGGCTGTGGTCAGTATGACGCAGAGTTCAGTGATTGGTTACTACTACGAAAGACAGATCAGAAACGAAATTGATACTGATTTTTTCTTTACCGAGGATTCCCAGCCTGACGACGGGGAATATTCATGAGCATGTGAATCCATGCCAGACCCCATGCTGGAGAATTTCACATTGCTTTGAGGTAGCAGTGTTCCTGAAGCAAACAGAGGGCGTGGAAAAAAGAACCTGAAGTCATGGGGCCCAGGGCCTTGATATATACTGGATGTCATGTCTGGGAGTTGCCTGTTGGTGGAAAATGTTAAAGGATCAGCTGCGCTGGGGATAGAATATCACAGATGAGGAATCCGTGGGAGAAGGAATCCATTAGAAAGTGTGGTTTCAATTGATTGATTGATTGATTGATGTAACTCCATTCTGTGACTTGTTTTAAATCTGAAAAGAAGTTGCCAAAATCCTGTTAGAGATAGCTTGTCCGCTGGCCCTATCGCAGACACAGCTATTTTCAAGGTCCCGACTGCCCAAATTGAGCTATCCGTCTGAGCCTGGCTGCAAATTCTAGCGAGCAGAAAGCAGATTGAGAAGTTGAAATTTAACCAATAATTTTGGTTGTGGGCCCAGAACATTTTGCCAAAGGACATGCCCTTGGCATAGTTTCCACTGGGCTAGCCACAGACCATTATCAGTGGCCACATCCAGTGTCTTGAGGGGGCCCATGGTATGACCCAGGAAAAATTACTGCAGGTGATGCCCAATCGCACATCGGGTGGCTTAGGGCATTGTTGAAGTCCATTCTCAGGGCAAAGAGGCCCCTATCACAATTGGTGTTCATTATTCCCAGGCAAATCTGGGGTTTTGTTCAGAAACCAAACCGTTGCTTTAACAAAGGCTTTTCAATGGAAAAAAAATAGAGACACACACTATATATGTTTGTTTATGGATTTCTCTCATTTCCTTGTAGCTTTCATGTATTAGAGTGCGAGGTACCATTAAAAGTATATTTAATGATAACAGTTACAATATGACCGTGCAATTGTTTCTGTGATCGGAGATTCTAATATGTGCTAGTTGGAAACATGTCAGTATATAATACATAAGTAACTCGGGAAAAGCAGCAATGGGTGGAGAATAACTGTCAGCTGAAAATACCCTATTTCAGGTTCCCAGCCATCCGTAAATGAAAATGCATTGGTGTTTGTGTAATTCAAGGTTATAGTGCTGATAGATTATACAAACATGGATATTTTAAGACGGAGGCGATTTGACAACATATCCATTAACCATGATGAAACAGTGCAAAGGCTTCGAGAGACTCTGGATCAACAGCTTGGAAGATTCTTTTTAGACAAACGTCAATCTCTCACCAGAGTTCGTCCTTACTATTCACTGGTCAAAAGCTGCCCCTAAGCTCAACAAATCTTAGTATTTTAATGAACAGAAAAGTGTTATGGGGAAGTTCTTTTTATTTCCACTCTCTAGAACTCCCGGTCATAAGTCTATGAACCTTAGCTGACAAACACCATGTCGCCGGAAAGCACTGCCTGAAAAATATCAGCACTCCGAGGCAGTCAACTGGTGCCAGATACACATCACAAACAAAAATAAAGATGTAAAGACTCAAACAAGGAAAGAAGAAAAGGAACAAAAGAAAAGAGGACAGGAGGTGGAAAAAAAAAAAAAGAGGACAGGAGTTGGAAAAAAGAAAAGAGGACAGGAGGTGGAAAAAAGAAAGTAAGAAAGCAACAAGGAAAGAAAGCTGGAACGAGTGGAAGAAAGGCAATGAAAAAAAGAAAAAGTAAGGAAAGAGAAAGCAAAAAACAAAGAAAGCGAAAAAGAAGGAACTTCTGTCTGGTAGATCCAAAATCTCCTTTAGGCTTTCCTACATATTGTTATAAAGGAGAGGTTCCATTGACATCAACAACCACAGTTCTTTTTTTAGATCCTCTCCCCTCCAACCCCCAATTGCTTAAAGTTATCGAAAGATCTGCTCTCTTACGTGTTTTTCTCCAAGGACGTGAGTGCCACAAGCTCGTAGATCTGAGGTCCCAACTCCGATGTACAAATGATGAACAAGGCTCGTTTATCTGAAGAGTGAAGAAAAAATTTCAGGCAAACACCCAGCATTGCATACTTAATTCACGTTTAGTAATTCCTCACAGGTAGCATTTCTAAAACACATCTTCTGTTTTTCTGTGACCATTACAGGGTGTTGTACAAGGCTTCCTCCTTGGTATGCTTAAATAGCCGACAGTGTTATGTTTTCCCCTCCTTTTTACGAATTGTTCTACGTGAATTGGCCCCCTAGCTGCTGGTTTAATTTTTGATAAATAAATGTGTTTGAGCTCAAGACGAGCCCTGATATTAGCAACCAGTGACTGACTAATATCTACTATATCAATGTGGAAAAAGGCACCAAAATGTAGGTTTGCTAGCTGTTCCTGTCCTTTGATAGCAGACTCCACTGTTTTGCAACAAATGTATTGCAAGGAAATACTTGATTCTTTGGAACAAACAGAAATTAAGGTGTCTTACAATAACTGCACTATTCCAGCATCTTTGATTGGTGTCCGCTCCTCCATGCTGGCCAGAGCTCCTCCACCACTTGCGTAACGACAGACTCCAGTCAGAACAGACACCAGGCTCTGCATTTGGGCATACTGCATGTGGCAAAAGGAACCATATGCCAGGTAGTACACTATACCTCCTGGGCATTTGATGGTACTACCTATTCATGGCTGTGGGGGTGGGACACCTGGCAATGTGACAGGACTAACTGGCATGTGGTGTGGTTGCCTAACTTAAGCATATGGGCACCCTAGTTAGCATGTGAGGGCATTTTAACAACTATAACGCATAATATAAATCTCCAGGAATAGTGACCCTCTTTTCCAATGTAGAAAAGTAAACCCATTTTATGTCCTGCCTTTTACAGCCATGAGAAGAGGAGCAGTTGCACTTTCCGTGGAAGATATGTGTGAAGTAACCAAAGTATCAGTGTTTTAGCCACAATCTATTCTCCTAATTCTGCCCGATTGGCAGACTTGTGAACATCTCTTGGAGATATCCTGAACCGCCGCCAGAGTTGAGACCATAGATCCACACATCCTCTCCACTCCAGGAGGGTGAATTCCTACTTAAAGAGATCACATAGTAGGAAGAATAAATTCATGAGAGTTCTTTCTGATCATTGTAATTCAAAGGCTACATTATTATGCAATTTAATGGGGAACAATATAGTGACCTTGGAAGGATGAAGGACTGAATCAGCCTTACTGGGATTCAAACCTGGCTCCTGCAGATTGAAGAGAGATGCCCAACACTAACAATTCTCAGCTTTCTTTCCTAGGGAAAAACTACACGATAGCTGTCAAAAATGTCCTCTTCTTGCTAAACCCAACCAATAGAAACCTGCTAAAAGAAGGGAGATTATTGAACTAAAGTTTATGTTCATAGCTCTGTCATGTGTGACTAGTTGAGTACCCCTCCCTATACCCTTCAAGGAGGAGGGGGACCCTTAACCTAAGGGGAAGAGACTAGACACTTCTGTGACAACTGTGTGGGCCTCTTACAACCTGTGTTGTGAGGTGTGTTGGAGCTTTGAAAGCATGCACACAGTGAACATTCTTGGCCCCTTTGGTTACCTTATTGCTTTGGTCATTCTTTGACCTACTGCAACAAGAGAAACCGTGTCTGTCCCAGTAAGCTGCTTTAGTGTGAAGTATACACTAAAACAAGTAAGGAGCAATGAACCCTCTTAGACTTTCTCCCCAGAGAATAAGGGGATCTGCTTGAAAACTGCTACAAGGTATTCTTCCTTGCATTACCCCAAAGATATGCGCATGGTGCTGCTTATAAAAGACCAGAGGAGCAAGAAGGCTGCACCCAAGACTATTGGTCTGCAGAGCATGGTAGGTCCGATTGGACTGAAAGAAGAGTGCACTGCAGAAGGATTGACTTCACATCTTCAAAACACCTGCATCGCCACAATGACACCTTACAATCTGGGAGAAGATGGTCACTTTACCAGGGACAACTGTATTGTGTGAAGACGTCACTGCTAGTTTTCTAGATTTCTGTAGCTAGCCTGGGGTGCTTGTGGATCAGAGAAGCTATTGTGCTAGTTTCAGGAAACAGTCAGTCTTGTGTGGCCCTTTCATATAATTTTTTAAAAGTGGTTCCTTGCCTTCGTTTTCTTTTTTATTTCTTTTATCTTCTTTTATTTTTTCTTTTGTTGTTCTCGATTTACTTACCATGTAATAGTCTGAAGAATCTGTTGTTGAATTAAGCATGAAGAAATTGTTCTATTTTGTAAAGGTTGTTGATAACCATATACAAATTTAAAAAAAAAAACGGTCAGTCTTAGACATGCTCTACCTTGAGAGTCGAGATGAACAAGTTACTCTCTTACCTGGTAACGTTCTTTCGAAGGGATGGTCCGACGACGTATTCCATATCTATGACAGAAATCACCACAGCTGTGCTGCTTCAGAAAATCTTCTGCGTCCTGCGTCGATGACGTCGATACGCCGCCCTCGAGGACCTCCTCCGACGGCCGACGTCACTGGATGTTATAAGTAGGACGCACGACGCCCATAGCCTCAGTTGTAGTTTTTCCCCCAGAACGTGTGCCACCAGCCTTCTGCCAGTCTGACACACAAAGCCTTGCGGAAATTCTGTAGCGGGGAAGGTAGGGAGGGAGCGATATGGAATATGTCGTCGGACCATCCCATCGAAAGAACGTTACCAGGTAAGAGAGTAACTTGTTCTTCGAGGGGATTGGGCATTTAGCATGCCCAATCAAATTGCGGAGTAAAGGACCGCCTTGCCAAAGGACAGATCCTGCCCCCGGATGGAATCGAGGGAATAGTGACGTACAAAAGTATGTACCGAAGCCCAGGTGGCTGCATCACAGTTGTTGCGAATAGGAACACCCCTCTGCAGAGCAGTAGAGGCAGCCATACCCCTGGTAGAATGGGCCCGTAAGCCGACCGGGGGGTCCTTCACCACCAAGCGGTAACACTCAGAGATAGCCAAAATAATCCAGCGAGACAAAGTCTGTTTCGTCACAGCCTGTCCCAAACGCTTTCCAGCGTAACCAATAAAGAGCTGATCGTCCACTCTGACCCGGGACATGCGTGAAATATAAAAGCTTAACGCTCTCCTAGGATCAAGCCTATGGAGCCTCTCCTCTTCCTTACCAGGATGTGGAGGAGGATAAAATGCCGGAAGAACAACCTTCTGGCCTAAATGAAATTCCGACACCACCTTCGGAAGAAAAGAAGGATAAACTCTAAGGACAACCCTGTCCTTATGAAACACAGTGAAGGGTGGCTTAACTGAAAGTGCCTGTAACTCACTCAGCGAGCGTAAGTGACCGCAACTAAAAATGCCGTTTTCAGAGTTAACAGTCTCAAAAGGCATGAATGCAAAGGCTCAAACTGAGCACCCATCAGAAACTTGAGAACAAGGTTCAAATCCCAACCGGGCACCTGGAAAGGTGACAGAGGGAACACATTAGTGAGCCCTTTCAGAAACTGAGAAATTAAAGGAATTTTAAAATAGGAACACTCTTCAGACGAGCGCTTAAATATGGACAGCGCCGCCAGGTAACCTTTAACGGTACCCACTTGAAGGCCCCTGTGGGCCAAAGAAAGCAAAAAAGACAACCATGGGAATTTCACATGCAAAAGGATCCACATTCTTAACCCTGCACCAGTCGCAGAACTTCCTCCAACGGCAACAGTACAGGGAGTTTGTTGCGGGCCTTCTGGCCGAAAGCAACACCTCCATCACATCTTCAGGGAGGTCCCAATCCTTATACCTCAACCTTTCAGAAACCAAGCGTGAAGGTTGAGGGACCTGACCTCTGGATGGAGAACCTGACCTCACTCCCTCCCGTAAGAGCAGATCGTCTCGGTAGGGAAGATGACGTGGAGGGCAGATGGACAAGTCGAGAAGGTCCGGGTACCACGTCCTCCGGGCCCACGCCAGAGCAATGAGGATCATCCGGGAACCAAACCCCCGTAACCTCCGCAGTACTTGCGGGATGACGGGGACTGGAGGAAACACATACAGCAGTGGGAGTGACCACTCCACCACAAACGCGCCTCCTAAGGCTCCGTTTGGAAGAAATTCCCGCGAGCAGAACCTCTCACACTTTCGGTTGACACTGGAGGCAAAGAGATCCACTTGAGGGGTCCCCCAAAGGACGAAGATCTCCAGGAGAATCTCCTGAGCCAACTCCCACTCGTGAGAGATCGCGCTCCACCTGCTCAGAGCGTCCGCCGTCTCGTTTTCGTCTCCTGCCAGATGAACTGCGGGGATCGAAACTTCCTGCTGGATTGCCCAGAACCAGAGCTGCATCGCCTCCCTGCACAGAGGTAGTGACCCTGTCCCCCCCATTTTTGTTGAGGTAGTGCATGGCCACTGTGTTGTCCGTCAGGATCAGGACATTCTTTCCTCGCAGTCGGCAGAAAAGCCTTCAGGGCTAGCCCGACGGCCCTCAGCTCCAACAGATTGATATGGAGTCTGGACTCCGACGGAGACTAACGACCGCTGACTGTCAACTCGTTGGCATGAGCTCCCCATCCCGCGAGGGAGGCGTCCGACACGATCGTCACCTCCGGCCAGGGCAGCCAAAATGGAGCCCCCCTCATCAGATTGCCTTCGTCGGCCCACCACAGAAGAGCGACCGAAGACGGCACCTGAACAGGGTGCCCACTGCAAAGATCTCATCCGCAACCTGGCCTCTGGCACCAGAAGAATGCAGGATGCCATGAGGCCAAGCAGTCTCAAGAACTCGAACGCTGGGAGAGTCTGGGCAAGTTGAAACTTGTGCGCCATCTGCTGAATGTGATGAGCCCTCACCTGGGGAGGAAAACACTGCCCCAGGGACGTGTCGAGGACTGCTCCGATGTACTGGAGCCTTTGAGTTGGTGTCAAATGGGACTTCATTAAGTTGAGGGAGAAGCCCAGGAGGGAGTGACAGGTGACTGACAGATGATCCAGGACTTGCTCGGGAGAGCGCGCCCTGATCCCCCCCCCTTTCCTGAGGTGCGCTGCCACCACTGCCATGAGCTTGGTGAAGACCCTCGGGGCGGAGGTCAATCCGAACGGCAGGACCCGAAACTGAAAGTGCGAGTCGCTATCCGCAAACCTCAGGTACTTCTTGTGCTTCGGATGGATCGGCACATGAAAGTAAGCGTCCTTGAGGTCGAGAGACACCAACCAGTCCTGAAGTTGAAGGGCCTGGAGGACTTGAGAGAGAGTAACCATCTTGAACTTGTCCTTCCTGAGGAGTTTGTTGAAACTGTGCAAGTCCATGATGGATCTCAATCCCCCGTCTTTCTTGGAAATCAAAAAATAAGGGGAATACCATCCCTTGTTCCTCTCCGCTACAGGCACCAGTTCTATGGTGCCTTTCTCCAGCAGGGATTGAATTTCCTGCGCAAGGAGCCGATCCGGACTCTTCAAAGAGAGATTCCCCGGTGGATTGTCTTGAGGCCTCTGCCAGAAAGGAAGACAGTAGCCGTGGGTTATGATCTCTAGAACCCACACATCTGAAGTAATGGCGCGCCACTCTGCAAGATGCTGCGCCAGCCTTCCCCCAACCGGTGAACCATGGGACATGGCCTCATGACTGAGCTGAAGCGGCTGCTGCGTTGCCTGAGGCCAAAGAGGCAACAGCCCGAGCAGCCTTGGCACCTCGAGTACCTTGTTTTCCACCTCTGGCACTCCTACGGTGGCCCCTTTGACTGGCAGCTCCTCTCGCTTTACCAGGATGTGTAATAACGAAAGGAACCTCCCCTCCATTGCTGTCCCCTAGGACGAAAAGGCAGAGGTTGTCTGCAACCTCTCAAGGCTCTCGTCAGCCTTGCTGCCAAAAAGATGTTCCCCGTCAAAGGGCATTTTGAGGAGCCGGGCCTGCACATCAGGAGCAAACCCAGACTTCCGCAACCATGCAAACCTACGTATCACGGTGCTCTCCGCCATGGACCGGCTGACGCAATCTGCCATGTCCAAACCCGACTGAACGGCCTCACACATAGCATCCTTGCCATCCAGAACCATGGCAAGGAAATCATCCCGTTCATCCCCTTCGGGAATATGTTCAGCCGCCAAGGAAACACAATTCCACAGAGTGTGCGTGAAACGAGACAAGGCACAAATGGAGTTGGCCGCCTGAAGCGCCATAGCCCCTGCAAAAACACTTTCTTCGCCCAGCCGTCAAAACGCTTGTCGTCCCTATCAGGAGGCATGGTAGGGTACGACGGCTGCTTTGCCGGGGCCGTAGCGCCTGCACCACCAAACTCTCCGGAGTAGGGTGCTTGACAAGTAGCAGGGGTCACTACTGGCTGGGCGGTATTTTCACAGCAAAGACTTGCTCACTGCCGGGAGACTCTCCGGAGCAGTCCAAGCCGCTGTCACCCTTCTTTGCAGAGCCATATGGAATGGCAGTACCGGGTCAGTTGGTGGACCAATGTCGTGGATATCCGTAAGGTCATCCTGAACAAACTCCCCTGGGGGAGCAGACCATCCTAAGTACTCGCTGACCCGTGACATAAGTCGCAGGTACGAAGAATTGGCATGAGTGCCAGGGCTCAGGCCTACAAAACTCCACCTCCGGAGAGGTGTCCAGCCCACTAGCATCATGCAGGGACTGCCTCAGGTCCTCAAACTGGCTATGGCCCGAGAGAATCTCGTCAGGCACTGTGTCAGGCACCATGCCATCATCGGAGCCCTCATCCACCTCTGAAATGAATTCCAGATGGTGGTAAGAAGGCACAGAACTGGTACCAAAGCCATGCTTGACCTTGGCCAGAGCCTTCCTAGGTGGTTCCCCCGAGCCACGGGGTACCCCCGTCGACACAGCCCCGAAAGGCGTCGAGGGCATAGAGTGAATCAGCGCCGGCGCTGACACAGGCCTCGAGGGAGGAGCCCCGAGCGTGTCCCTCAACATCCTGGGCGCCGACGGCATCGACGACTTCCTCGGAGGCGGAGCCTCGAGAGAGTCCGTTGACGACCTCGGCACCACAGGCGTCGATGTCTTCCACGAAGACTTCACAGGCTCACTCGGTCTCGAGCGCGTCGAGGACCGGGATCTGGACCGGGCATGCCGAGAACGATTTCCCTTGTCTGAGCGGGACCTTTCCTGTGAATCGTGATGACCACCTGAGCCCGAAGGCGTGCAAGCGGCGTCTCTCAGCTGATCACGACCGACCCCACTCGGAGGCGCGGACGGACCAGTGCCCTGCGATTTGAGAATCGCCAACATTTTCTTCCCGAAGGAAGCCCATTCCTCCGGTGTCGCATGCTTGGTGGGGTAAGCGACCCGCCGACGGGCGGAGTCCTCGGATGAGGACGGGGAAGGCGACCGATGACTGTGCTTCCGGGAGTGGCTCGAAGAGACAGAGGAGTGCGAAGACCGACTCCGGGACCGAGACCCACTGGACTTCCGACGACGACGCGGAGAGTCGCCCCTCGAGTCGTCTGTCAAAAGCCCCGCAGACCTCGACTTCCGGGGCTTGGACACCTTACCTACCGATACCTCCTTCTTGCGCTCCCGCAAGGCTTTCGACGTGAGCGACTGGCAGTCGACACAGTCATCCGTGTCATGGGCCTCCCCAAGGCACCAGAGGCAGGCGTTGTGCGAGTCCGTGACTGACATCTTGGACCCACAGTCCCCGCACTTCTTAAAGCCCGGACGCGGTGTGGAAGACGAGGTAGACATCTTCACGAAGAATAACTTCACAAACAAACAGGTTCGAAGAACCGAGATGAACAACAGAAACTCCAAAGAGTCGAGGCGTACCGAGATTCACGAAGCGAACACGTTTGCGGAAAAAACAGAACTGAGGCTACGGGCATCGTGCGTCCTACTTATAACATCCAGTGACGTTGGCCGTCGGAGGAGGTCCTCGAGGGCGGCGTATCGACATCATCGACGCAGACGCCGAAGATTTTCCGAAGCAGCACAGCTTGGTGATTACGGTCATAGATATGGAATACGTCGGAGGACCCAATCCCCTCGAAATTGCATTTTTGACAGATGTGCTCAATATACCATTACTGCCCTCACTTTCCACAGCCCGTCGCACACTTGCATATTTCAACTCAGTGAAGACCCCAGTGGAAATATTGATAGCTGCAGGCATGACCTAGCGAGCATAAAAGTTGTATCCGCAACAGGATAAGTGAAGCACCCGTGACAGACCATTTCATATCTAAAAAACATAGATGTGATGACCTAAAATGGGCAGTACCGTGCAAATTGTGTAAAAGCAAAGACAGCAATGCGGATAAAGACAGGCTATTTAGGAAGGAACAAGAGCTCTTTTTCCTAACAAAGTGTGATCAAACGGGCCTGAACAAAAAATATTGAATGGCACAGGATAAGAAGCTGAGCACTAATGGATTGCAATGTAATTTAATGTATCCATATCTATCCATTATGATTAAATTTTGAAGTTTAGGACCATGTTGGACATTGTGGCAGATTCAGTGGTCTACCAAAGATTCCACAGTAACTTAAGAGTGCTTGTACTTGTATGGGAACTAGCTCATGTATACATAACACAGGTGCAGTAAGATGATGTGAAAATGTGCACAAAAAGGGCACATATGCAACATGCCGTTGCACATATATGCGTAATGGGAATGGTTTCCCTGTATGTAAGAAGCTGTGGTTTGGGTCTGCAGCCATGGGTATACACATGTAAAAAGTTGTGAGAATATATTACAAGTTATTCACCGCAGTGACTAACTCGTAGTCCATAGTCCCCTTTCCTCGATCCTGTAGGAGCTCCAGAATAAATTGTCTTTCCCTTTAAATTTGGTTGCGCGGCCCAGGGAGCATGTACTCCCTTGACCCAGCCCACACCACAGTCCCCTTTGATGAGTCGGCTTTATTTACTGCCTATGGATGCTACTATTTTTTTCAGGGGTGGGGGTAAGGATGGTTGGACTTATTAAGGAAAGGGGACTAGGAGTACGTTAGTCACTACAGTGAGTAACCTGTAACTACTTCTACACCCCGCTCCCTTTCCTCCATCCTGTATGGGCGATTACCACAGATTGAAGCCTTGTGGAGGAGCGTGGCTTTAAGTTTAGGCAAAGAGGTTTTGCAGTACAGCCTGGCTGAAGGCAGCCTCAGCCCGTGCACTGGCATCCAAGCAGTAATGCTTGCAGAAGGCTGATGAGGTGGCCCCTGTGGCCGCCCTGCTAATGGTTTGCCATGGTATGCGTCTCTGTTAAGCGACTGCTGTTGCCTTGGCCCTGAAGGAGTGAGCATGTATGTCCTTTGGAAGCTCCTTACGCTGCACCCTGTAAGCTTCTTGAATGGCCAGGATCATCCATCGAGCTATTGAAACCTTGGGGTCTGTCCTCCTAGCTTCGACCCACCAAAAGGGACGAACAGGGTTTTTGACTTGCGAAAATCCTTGGTCCTATCCAGGTAGAATCTCAATGCTCTCCTGGCATCTAGGAAGCAAAGGACCTTTTTGGCTACGTTCGTGGGATTAGGAAAGAAGACGGGGAGCACGATTTCCTCATTGAGGTGGAATGATGAGACCACCTTATGGAGATATATTCAATAGAGCCTGAATCTTGCTAATCCTGCGTGCGGAAGTGAGGCCCACTAGGAGCTCTATCTTTAGTGTGACTAATTTGATATCTTTGCCCACCATGGGCTCAAAAGGCTTATGCGAGTGGGTACATCCTTGTTAGCCCCACCAGATGTCTTTTCACCACTGGGTTGGAAATAGAGAAATTCCTTTCTGAGTTTCTGTAGGCACCGATGGCTGCCAGGTATGTCTGACATGTATCCACCTGGACCCCTGATATAGCTAGGCGCACTGCGAATGAGAGAACCTGATCTAGAGAGCACGATAGGGGATTGGCTCCTGCCTTCCTGACCCAGGAGCAGAATGTGATCCATTTGCTTTTGTATTGCCTGCGAGTAGCACTGCTTCTACCACCTTGGATGTTTTTCAGATTGTCCTGAGATAGAATGAGGTGCATAGGTGTTATCTGCTCGGGGACCAGGCTGCTAGGGCTAACCTCTCTGGGGTACCCCCTTGTTGCATCAGGAAAGGTTCCATTCCGATAGGTAGGGTAATCAGAGGTGGAGCCATCATTTGCAGGAGGTTTGAGTACCAAGGCCTAGCTGGCCACTGCGGTGCTACTAGTATGAGTCGCAGTTGGTGCATCTCTCTGATTTTGCGGATGACCCTGTCCTGTGAAGGAGAGGGGTGGGAGAGAATGCCTAGGCCCACATTCCATCCCACTGTATCTGCAGTGCGTCCCCATTGCGCCTAGGCCCCGCCCCCGCAGGACCAAACTGCTGACATGTCCGGTTGAGCTCCATCACAAATATTCTAGGTGAAAGTGACCCCACCCGCTGAATATGTGCTGAAGGACCTTCTTGTTCAACCGCCACTCATAATTGTCAGAGCCCAGCCTGCCGAATCTGTCCGCCTCTAGGTTCGACTCCCTGGGGAGATGCACTGCTGAAATCCATATGTTCTGCGTGATAGCCCACTCCAATATGATTGCAAGCTTGCACAGGGGTGACGGGGGGGGGGGGGGGGAGATCTGGTTCCACCCGGTTTGTTGAGGTAGTACATGCAAGTGGCGTTGCGTTGTCTGACTGAATACAGACCAAACTGTACTTGACCATAGGAAGGAATGTTTTGAGTGCTAGCCAGATGGCCATCAACTCCAACCAGTTGATATGCTCATGCGGTTCCAAAGACCTGGCACTGTGCGGCTGCCCAGAGTGGCTCTCCACCCCTGGAGGGAGGAGTCTTTTGTAATGGTATATTCTGGCTTGGGATGTCTGAATAGTCTGCTTGCCATGAGTTTGGTGTACTGCCTCCACCACCCAAGATCCTGGTGAAGGTGAGCTGGTATGGTAACTGCTGCCAATTGAGCTCCTGTCTCTTGGCCCCAATAGGCTGAACAATGTAGCTGCAGCCTCCTCATTTTGAGCCTAGTGTGAGGGACTGCCAGGAGACATGCAGCCAGTATCCCCAACAGGTGCTGATAACATGCACTGGTTACAGTTCTGCTGAGGAAGTGTCCTGTGGCCGTGGTGATTGATGCCACTTTTTCCCTTGTGGGGAATATCCTCTGACTCTGCGTGTCCCACAAGAGTCCCAAGAACACTAGGGTCTGTGCAGGCTGTAGATGTGACTTCTGGGAGTTGATTGAGTAACCTAGCCCGGAGTGCTTTTTAGTTTGGAAGCTGTGCTCCTGGCCTGCTGTCGCGACTGTGCTCTGACTAGCCAGTTGTCGAGTGTCGAGGTATCGGCAAACATGGCGCCCGTCCACCCTGAGCAGATCAGCCACCACGCTCAGAAGCCTTGTGAAAACCCTTGGTACCGAGTTGAGGCCAAAGAGTAGTACTTCGTATTGAAAGTGCATTACCACGATCCGAAATGTGAGGAACGAACGATGAGGCTGCCAGATTGGTACATGTAAGTAAGCGTCTTTCAGATTCAGGGAGCACACCCAGCCCCACACACAGCGACTCAGTTATCAGAGCTGGTGTAACCATTTTGAACTTCTGCAAGGGCAGGTACATGTTTAAAAAGGATAGATCTAGGACCCTTCTCAGGCCTGCTTGGTGGTTCTTTTGATTAGCGAAGATGCAGGAATAAAATCCCAACCATTGTTGAGGGGCTGGAACTTCCTCCACTGTCTGACTCGCGATAAGCGAGTGTTATCTCCTCTAGGAGTGATGGTGTCCCGATCTGAGGGAGGGGAAGAGAACGGAGGGAGGGGAGGAGAACGGGGAGTGGCGGCGTATGGGAAGACAGAAGCCCTGAGAGACTACCGATACCACCCATGGGTCTGCAAAGAGTCTGCCAGGACTGGCTGTGGGGGGCTAGCCTGCATCCCACTGGGGTGCTGTGGATCTGACACACTTTGTCATTGTTTCTTTGGCTCTGAGGCAGTGGTTCGGGAGGGGAACTGAAAGAACCCCTTATGTGATGACTTGTGTTGCTTCCGCCGATGTTGACTTGGAGACCGGTCTGGTTGCCTTGTTATGCATTCCTGAAAACCTCGAAAGCCGCCAAATGTTTGACCCCTATCTGCTCGAGCCTGGCCATGCCCAGAGCTCTTGACCGCTTGCTTTTTAAGAATGGCCAGTGATTTGGCGGTCTGGAAGCTGCTTTTCATTTTGTCCAGCTCTTCGTCTGTGGTGGAATGAAACAAATTTCCTCCTTCAAATGGAAGATCAAGAATCCTCTCCTGGTCATCAGGGTTGAATCTTGTGGCTCTTAGCCAGGCTGCGGCTCATGTCCATTGTCACACATATAGCTCTACCTGACGTATTGATGTGTGGGACAGTCTCCGTGATGACTTCCGCCACTATTTAGCCTTCCGCCAAGCTGGCTTTAAAAGAGGCTTACTTGTGGGGTGGAAGGTCTGGGAGGAAGTCTAAGATTTCCCGCCATAGCATTTGATTTGCTGCATTGGCCTGAGGTGAAGGCCAGAGTTTGTGAAGACCTTTTTGCCATATGCCTCTAGGACCTTTTCCTCCTTGCCCAACAGTGTGGATGTGTTGGTAGAAGATGCCTGGGGTTTGGTATACATGGACGCCGCTGCTATACACTGACAAGATTAGTGAATCACCCTCCAGTTGACTGTGCTTCGCATCCAGCTTCTTGTTGACTGGTTGTGTGGAGTGTGGCTTGGTGCATCCCTTTTCAGCAAGTGCTCCAAGTCCTTTCGCAGAGGTATACCTGATCTGGCATCTGAGCGGATGGGGAGGACCTCTGCCAAGACCCCTGCTTCCAGCTGCCCCCGGTGGGGTAGGGGAATGCCCAGGTACTCAGCCAGTCTGGCCATCCTGTTGTGGAAGGCTCTCACTGAGGAAGGGGTGTCAAGCTGTTCTTCATCGGTGTCCTGCAGATCCCCTGTGTCTGCAGGGTCCGTGGGGTCCGATGGCGATGTGCTACCAAGCAGCGAAGTGACCACTGGAGGAGGAGGCAATACAGGGCCGACTGGTGTGGTCGGTGGAGTCGGTTGCAGGAGTGGTGTGCTTCCGCTTGGAGCTTGTGGTTGAACTGGTGCTGGTTGCGGGGAGAGCATGGGAGGGATCACTGTTAGGCAGAAACCTGTGCAGTTCCCTCTGGGACCACTGCAAAAGATTTAAGACTACAGGTGTTTGGCAGTAAACCCACTTGGTAGCAGTCTGTACCACACAGATTCACTTGGTAGCTGTGGCTGAGCAGTCAGACTTCCCTCAAGAAGAGTTAGGCAGTATACAGAGCATACAAAATAGGTAGAGAGGCACAGTAGTACAAGGAAACACTGACCAGAGCTTGTGTAAAAGTATATGATTATTCATTTAAAACACTTGTAAAATTACACTAGCACAGAAAAAGGTAAGTAAGTTCAAAACACAGTCATAATTACTATATGTACATCCCTAGTTATTTGTTGGACAAGTCTTAGTTAACACCACTTATTTCCAGACAGAGGTGAGCGCTTAACGTTAGATGGCACTCTAAAAAATTGTTTAAAAAGGGAGGGAAAAGGCAGAATTAAGAAAGCAATACAGCAAAACACTTTTCAGGGAACCACAGTAAGTATTAGAGAAGGCAGTCTATTGAGGAGCAAGGAAGTTCAGTGCCAGGCCCACTTTGGGGGGAGCCAGTCCAAATATACCCAAGATCACACAATGTCACGAAGTCTCAAAAAATCTTTACAGGTGAGTAGAAAATTTCTGTTAAGCTTAGAAAAGTTTAGTTAGGGTGTCCCAGGCTAACCCAGGTTCGAGAGCCGAGGGCTAAATCTATCCCGTACAATCGGTGGCAAGGGAAGCCGGGCGGAACACAGTACCTTCAAAATGGAAAGGATCCTCCAGCGGTGGCAGTTGTTCCTGGTAGTGGGTGCAAGTCGCGGCGTCGTCCAGAGGAAGAGCAGATCTCGACGTGGAGGACAGCTGAAGGTCGTTGCACTACCAGGGAAGAAACCAGCCATGGAGTTTTCCGGTTAAAAGGATGTTACCCCTCTTTCGCGGTAGAGGTAAAAAGTGGTATTCCGGTTGCCGGGGTGCTTGGCACAGGCAAGGCGGCCACGAGATGCTCCAGGGAGGCGAAAAGAAGGCAAAAACTGGTTGTTCCCACCAGTCAAGGGAAGGAGACTGTCCGGACTGGAGATCTCCTCTGTCGTTGGGAAGTGGTGAGACAGTTCCGCAGGGCTCCACCGGTGGTGTCGTCGTGGCAGGTCGGCTCAGCTTCTCCCTCTTCGGCTTCTTAGGTCCTGTGGCGACTTCTGAAGTTCCAGTCCCCAAAGCACTTCTTTTTATGCAGCAAACCCCCATTCACCAGTCCTAGCTGTCACTCAAACATGCTAAGTGGTGAGCCGGGGGGCTCACCACTGGGCCAATCACACAAGAGTGCGACTTGAGTTGCCAAGGCAACTCAGTCCAGGGTGCCTAAATCCCCCTCCCACACATCCTGTAGACCCAGACACAGTGGCACCACTTTGGAGGGCTTCTGTGCAGAAGCCCGCCAAAAGTGGAACAAAGGCTCGACTCGGGTTCAGGGTTACTGAAGTGAACCCAGACGCCATTTTGGCGGCGAGTTCTGGCAAAAAATCCCAACCGGTGAATTAATATTAAATAAACCGGCGGTATCTTTAACATTGCACCAAAAAGTGGTGCATTAAAATCAATGGGAAATCCCATTGGGAAATATTCCGGTGGAATATTTCCGTGGTATCCACTGCCACCAGCCAGAAACTCGGCGAGGGGGGATGGGACAGTACCCCCTCGACAAACAGACCCAGGGGCAATCTAATTGCCCCTACCAGTACTTCCACAGTATGATGGTTTGTACTGGTTCTGTTCACAATTTAAGACTAGTAAAGTCAATGGTGACTTTACATGCCCAGGGAGACAGTAGTCAGTCCCAGGGTATGGAGTCTATGTTTGGGGGTCACTATGACACCCCTGGCCGAAGGGGAAACCCAAGGCGAAAGCAGTAAACAAGTCAAGACGAGGGAAAGAGAATATTCCCCTGAGCTCGCCTACCACTGCGGTGGAGGAAGTTGGTCAATCGCCATGGTGATGTGCTACCAAGCAGCAAAGTGACCACTGGAGGAGGAGGCAATACAGGGCCGACTGGTGTGGTCGGTGGAGTCGGTTGCAGGAGTGGTGTGCTTCCGCTTGGAGCTTGTGGTTGAACTGGTGCTGGTTGCGGGGAGAGCATGGGATGGATCACGATAAGTGTTACGAATTTGTCAAAAAAGTGCTCCTCACAGGCTGGTTGAGCATGTTCCTGCAAGGGTACCCGCATAGGCAGATTTCTGTATTCTTGTCTGCCCCTGCTGTGTCTGTCATAAGAGTACAATGCCTCTGTGTACCACATTTGTCCCACTGTGGTCCGATAGGTGGTGCATCATGTGACCTGTGGCATGGAAATTTGAGACCATTCCGCACTGGAGGTGGTTTCCCGCCTTTGGGATTCTGTGGATGAGCGTGCATCTAGTTTGGGTGCCATTTCGTCTGCGTGGGCCGCCATTATGTCCAACACCGCTCCACGTGCATCCGTGGCTGTACTAGGTTGGCGTTTGGCCTGCTTGCTTGGACGCATAGGCTAAGCCCCTCCCTGCACCGCAGGCGGAGGCCTGGTAGGTTGTTTGCCCTCGGCCATGTAGCCGGTAGTGCTGTCTGCAGTGGGTACAGGCGCCCTCTCAGGTCTAGGCCTGGTAATAGAGAAGTAACCCTCAGGACGTGTCCCGGTGTTTAAGCCGTTAGGCTCCTGGACGATGGGACCAGGAGAATCTTTAGATCCCTCTGAGCCTCAGTACCCTTGTCGCCTGCAGTAGAGCCAGATTGGCCACTCCTGCTGGCGGCTTACCAGGGAAGGAGTCGCCCTTACAGGGTGCTTTAGAAAACAATATACTTGCCTTCTTGGTTTTCCTTCTCACATACTCCTTAATATGTTCTGGTAGAGACCTGGCAAACGGCTCCTTCAAGTGCATCAACCGATTATAAATCACTAGGCATTGTTTTTGATCACGAGCTGAATATGAAGGTACAGATTATCAGTCTCGTTTAAGGAACTTCATATCACCTTAAACTGCTAGCCCAGCTAAGAACTTTTCTGAACTCCATAAGTTGCGCCATGACTGCGCACGCCATAAATGGAGCAAAACTTTGTTATTGCTCTAGCCTTATGATGGGTATTGCTAAGGGCGAACGGATGCAGCAACAGGTCTTTCCGTATAATGATGTGCGCATTATTGAGGGACTTCGTAGTACAGACCATATTTCTGCAGCTCTGATTGCTCTGCACTGGGTCCGAATGAGCAGCAGAATCTCCTTCAGAGTTGACTGGATTACGCACAGGTGCTTTATGGTGAAAGCACCAAGTACCTACAGAACTACATGGCCTGGTTACGTGCCAGGAGGGTCTTACGGTCCAACGCCTGCCTTTTGGATGTACCGTGGGCTAGACTGGGCTCCCTTGCCCAAGGGTCTTTTCCCTATGGAGCCCCGAGAACCTGGAATGCATTACCACCTGGCCCGAGAGCATGTTCCACTCTGACAGCCTTTAAACAAGGTTTAAAAACCTTGCTATTCCAGTAATTGTCCTTTGACAAAATGCTCCGAGCCCAGCCTTTTTGCCCTGATCTGCCTGCTTGAGGTTTTTGGGCTGTATGATATGATATGGAATTTTTAAACACCTATACACAATTGTTTCAAGGCGCGAAAATGTTTTATCCAGGTGTTCTTATGGCCAAGGGCTTTGTCCCGCACCATATTCATTTAAAGAAAATAATAACTGGTTCCAGGCAGGCACATCAGAAGACAAAGAACAGCAGAGTTTCGGACTCCTTCCCCAATTCCTGTCTTCACAGACACACTGAAGCCTTGGCGGGCTTCACAAAGGATTCACACTGAAGACAATCATCAACCAAGATCCCCATCCCCACCCAGCATGGCAGAAAAAGGACCAAGAAAGGACAAGCAAAAGAGAAATTGTGAAAAAAAGAATACAGCCACCATTTTGGGTCAATGGTGACCCTTCTGTGCACCACCGCGGCTGAAAGTACAACCTGGGTGTACAAAAGTAGGTAGGATTAAACCACTGCCACCAGCCATTTAATTTTATGTATCACTGTAACCAAAAAGTTACAGGAGCAGTGAGTAAGGGGATACTGGGTAACCCCCTCAGCACTTAAGGTGCTGGTGTGCTGATCTCACAATATAACAGTTAGGAAGGATACTAAATATTCCCCTGCTCTTGATAACAAAGGTTCTCATAAGGAAAATAGCAGACCATAATAAGAGAAGTCCAAGGGGCTGCCAGCCACACTGCACAGAGGGTGCTGTGTGTATCAAGAGTCAACAGACAGATGCCATCAAACGTGGAGGAAAGTATTTCCCCAAGAAAGAGTTATAAAAAAGAAATACAAAATATACCCAAAGATAGGGTAAACGAATGAGTGAATGTGGAAAAAGTTTCCCACTCACTCAGGGGGACAGACCAAAACATCCATAAATCCAGCAAAAAGTGCTCGGGGACTCACATGTGGAGGGGATTATGCATACATATTTAAATCTAGCCTAACATCATGCAATTCATAAATAGACATACGGCGGACATTATTTTACTACAAGAAACACACCTGAAGGAGACAGAGTGTTGGTTCTTTAAAAGGTCTAGGAACAGACTTACTACATGAAGGCTTCCTGCAGGGCTCCAGGGAATGATTTTGTTTCATAAGCTCCTGCCAGTGACACTTCTTACGGTCATACAGGATACAGGTGGCAGATATGTTTGGGTGACCAGGGAGATCTGGGGGGAACGGATAGGTATTCTGAATGTGGACGCCCCTCCCCCACTGAACATGGAACTCCTTCAGGATATCCGAAAGCTGCTGGCGAAGCAGCAAAAGGATATGTGGATTATGTGGGGTGACTTTAACAATGTTATGAACAGCAAAGTGGACCGTACTGCACACCTTTGCTTCGGCAACTGGGATGACCGACACATGGAGGCTCTTCTGCGGCCACTGTAAGTTGTTTTCCTTTCACACATGGGTTCACGTGTCAATTTCATGGATAGGCTATTTTTTTGTAACTCAGTGAATCGTATAAAGTCACATCAGTAAATTTCTCACCTACGGGCATATTTGACCATTCGCACATAGGGATGGAGATTAGGGGCAACACTCCCAGAAAGTTGTGCTGTCTCAACAGCCATTACATGAGGGTCCCAGAAATAATGGAGGGGTTAATGGACAAAACAGACTAGTATTTCAGGATCAATTTAACATCAGTGTGGATCCCAGTATCACTGTGATAAGTGTTTAAAGCAGTGATTCCCGGGGAGGCAATTTCACTTCTCTCGACACAACATAAAACATTCATAAGATGTATGACCAAAACAGAGACAGACCTTATGCGGCTGGAAAAGGAGTTCCTTTCCACAGGTTCAAGGGACACACAGAGTGCTTCTCCGGACAAAGGACAAATATCCCAATCCTGCTATAGACAATGCATGCAGTGCGCATTGGGCTAAGGTCAGTCGTCCGTACGAAGCCGTTGAATGAAGCTGGGAGTTTTTTGGCATGGTTAGAGAAACGGGATGAGGGCTCGAGCTAAATTAAAGAACTGGTGGGTGAGGGGGAGGGGAAACATCAGACAAGGAGATGGCCGTATCTTTCACCGATATTATGAAAAACTGTACCGGATGCACCACACCACAGACACCATGATCGAATTGGCCATTAGGGACGAGCTCTGGTTGCCACATACGGAACCACAAAAGCTCGAGTTGGACCGGGATAGCACGGAAGAAGAAATCGCTCAGGCCATTTCGGATATCCAAGGACCCAAAGGATTCTCGTGGAGATATGGAAAAATCTTGGGGGGAGAACAATGAGACCTATGCGGGACCTGTTCATTGGAAGCAGTGAGGTGGGAGAACTCTCCCCTGAAAATCTGCCTAGCGACAAGTGTTCATTCAGTTTATAGTGATTACATAGGGAAAAAAAAGGATCATCAAACCAAACCATCGAAAAAAAGCATCTAATTCCAAAGCATCGACAGGCTATCTTTTACATGTATAAGTGCCTTTCCATCTAAACCAGTCCATCGAAAATATAAATGGATTGGTTCCAATGGAAATGCACTTTCACATGTAAAAGATAGAATGTCAATGCTATTTTCTGTAACTTTAAAACGTTACATGGAACTGTCCAGTGCTGAAATTTCTGAACTGGCCAGCTCCTTGTAATGTTTTAATTTTTTTTTGTATATTGGGGGGTTACCAGCAGGCCCCATCTCCCACAAACCTAACCCTAATATAACCTCTAATCTCACCCTAGCCCCAACCCTTAACCCTAATGTAACCCTTAAACTAACCCTAGGCCTAACCCTAATGTAACCCTTAATCTAACCCTAACCCCAACCTCAACCCTACGGTAACCCTTAATCTAACCATAGCCCTAACCCAAACCCTAGCCCTAACACTAACCCTAACCCCAATGTAACCCTTAATCTAACCCTAACCCTACTGTAACCCTTAATCTAACCCTAGCCCAACCCTAACCCCTAACACTAACCCAAACCCTAACCATTTCGTTACTACCATCGAATTATATGCAACGAAATGGTCATTCGATGGAATGGCATTTCGTTGCTTATAATTCGATGCTATGGTGTTTGAGGCTATGGTGTTCGATGGATTGACCGGATACCGTTCATTCCCAAGAAGGTTAAGTTCCCCCCACGGGGTGCTCCTCGTATAGACCCATATCGCTCATCAATGCTGAAGCTAAGATCCTGGCCAAGGTCCTTGCCAACCGCCTGATGCAAGTAGCACCAGTGACTTATCATCCTGACCAAAGTGGGTTCCTGTTCAGTAGGTCCACTTGTATGAATATCAGGCGTCTTCATGTGGCAGTGGACCGGCCTATCTTATTGGGAGCCTGCTTGCAATTCTCACCATCGACTTAGAGAAGGCATTCAACTCAGTGATATGGGAGTTTCTGTATAGAACTATGCAGTGAATGGGGTTTGGCGACAACTTCATACAGTGGACCAAATTACTATATGCAAATCTGATAGCGAGGGCCAGGGTTAATGGTACGTCCTCTCAAACATTCCTGTTGGAGAAGGGGATGAGGCAGGGTTGTCCTCTCTCCCCGCTCCTGTTCAACATGGCCTCAAACCACTGGCTATCTGGCTGAGATCGGATCGAGGGTGGCAGGGCTTTGTGGTTTACGGGACACGAAGACAGAGTATCCCTATCTGCAGATTGTCTCCTAATTTTTTTGGAGGACCCGGTTAGATCTGATACGAGGGTGTCCCAAATTCTTCGTGAATATGGGAAGTTTAGTGGGCTGACAGTGAACCAGCACAAATCAACACTGTTCCCCCTACAGAGAGATGATCTGACAATCCCTCCAGAGTGCTCCTTCCGGACAGCTCGAGAAGCATTCAGCCCTTTTGGTTATCAACATTTCTAGGGACCAACAGGTATCTCTTAAGCATAATATAGCAAACTTACCTTCTACTTCCTACAAGATATTAAACATTGGACGTCTCTGCCGATATTATTGGTGAGGGCCACATTCTTCAAAACGTTGATGCTCCCTAGATATGTGTATGTCCAGCAAACCATCCCCATTACTATTCCGAGAACCAAGTTTGATAGAGTCGATACCATCCTCAGAGACTTGTTGTGGCAGGGCTCCCAACCCCTAATTGCCCTTGCAACACTCCAAAACGTGGTCTGGGAGCGGGGCATTGGGCTACCCAACATTTGGAGACACTATTGGACAGGGAAACTGGCAGTGGCTAATGAATGGTTACACAGGAACCCCCAAAGGCCCCACGTGAGGGCAGAAAGGGCCAGGATGAGTGGACACAGCCCACTGCAGGTCCTTTACGGTGTTAGGGCGGGCCACACGCTTCCTGCATAACAGGTCGTCTAGATCAGGAGAGAGGTTACCAATGTATGGGGTGGGACAGAAGGCTCACAACGGGGCAACCATCATGGCACAATAAGGATCTCCCAGGAATTGCTAAAATGGGGGAATTACGTTTGATACCTCACTATTTGAAACCAAGGTAGAATTGTTTAAACTTGTCAGGAAAATGAAACAAAAAGCTTTCTTCAATGAAACAGAGATACCACAAACCACACAGGAAGGGTCCCCCTACAAGGAATTTAAACCAAAAAGTAAATTCATACCACAAATGAACATTCCAGCAGTGGAGGTTTTCAAAAAACAAGTCTTGAAGGATTTTAAGAAGATTCATTTCAAGAGTACAAAACATAAGAATTTAAAACCTCATGAGTTCAAATTGCTGAAAGATCTCTACAGTGATATATCAATAACGATTAGACCCGGAGACAAAGGGGGAGCATTAGTCATACTGGACACTGAGAATTATGATAAAGAATGCAAAAGACAGCTCGCAGATACCACTACTTACAAACAACTGGGCAGTGATCCAACAATGAGAATCAAACAGAATCTAGATACACTATTGGATGAAGCTGAAGAGAACGAATGGATAAATCACCACACACGAGTTTCTGATGAATAGAAATCCATGCATCCCAAATCTATACATGTTACCAAAAATACACAAAGATCTCATCAACCCTCCCGGAAGACCTATAGTGGCTGGGGTAAACTGTATTACAGCAGATTGGAAAGTACATTGATTACTTCTTGCAACCCCTTATCCAGAAAACTACAACGTACATTAAGGATACGACCCATTTCCTACAGTTACTAGCAACAGTACCACACTCATCGTCACATATCTTGTTTAATGTTGACGAAAAATAAACGTCTATTCCACATGACTTAGGAATTGAAGCAATTGAATGGCTACTCTTAAACACAGGAGAGATAGAAGCAAATAAGGAATTCATCATCATCCTACTACGATTTATATCAACAAATTCCTATTTCAAATACAGAAACCAGTTTTACATACATATAACAGGAACTGCCATGGGAGCCACGATGGCCCCCTCATATGCTAACACGTTTATGCACAAATTTGAGTCCGATTACATACTAACTCATCAGAGATGGAAGTCACATTTGGCCATTTTGGTTTATTTCATAGACGACATATTTGGAATTTGGACAGGTACAGAGACAGACCTAGTGGAATTTTTTTACATACCTTAATACAATCAATGAAAAAATTAAATTCACCCACGAATACTCCAAAAGAAGCATTCATTTTCTTGATGTAAAGGTGGAATCTATGGAACACGAATACAAAACCAACATATACACGAAGACAACAGATCGCAACAATTTACTTCATAGATTAAGTTTCCATGAACCCAGTTTGATCAAAAACCTACCATACAGTCAGATGCTCAGAGTAAAACGCATCATCAGTGATCCAAGGGACTACGACAAAGAACTTCACGAAATGGGTGAGACGTTTTTGAAACGTGGAAATAGAGAGGAAGAGATAACAGAAGCCAAACATAAGGTGAACCGAAAAAATAGAAACAAACTACTCACAGCTGCGAGGAAAGTGAAAACAGAACCATCACTGGTATATGTCACTCGATTCTCAATGCAAAGTGGTAGCATTAAATCAATCATAAAAAAGCACTGGCAGGTATTATCCTGCGACCAAAAAACAGAGGAACTCTTTAAAGAACCACCAACATTTGCCTACCAACGAAGTAGAAACTTTCGAGACAGTTTAGTGCAAACGAGACAACGAAAGAAACAACCAGATACTAAACGTGTTGGAACCTTTCCATGCCTACAATGTAGTAATTGCAGTTATGTGCTGAAAGGATCAACCATCAACCATCCCCATACGGGGGAAAAAAATCATGTTGAAATCATTCGCTACCTGTGACACTACAAAGATTATTTATGGTATCAAGTGTCCCTGTGGACAATTCTATGTGGGTCAGTCCCAAAGAAAGGCTAAACTCCATTGGAACGAGCACCGCTCGTGTATACGGAATAAGAATTTGAATTCTGCAGTCGCAAGACATTGGATCAAAGAGAGACATAATTTGACACAAATCCGATTTATGGTGTTGGAGGTAGTTTTGAGTAATGATCCTCATGAGAACATACAAACCAAATTAGATAGGAGAGAGTGTTATTGGATCAAAACTTTGGGGTGTCTTACCCCATGAGGAATGAACGAGGAGATCAATTGGGCGTGCTTTTTATAAGCATGCAAATGATCGCGAGGTTATGAGGGTAACACCAACATGGACACATCTACTGTAGAAAGTTGATGGTTGATGATACACATTAAGGAAGTGCAGTATCGATGTGACGAAGAAAACATGTGTCCTCTTGAAGGATTCACTAAAACAGTTGTTCAATGTGCAATGTGCATGCATAAATAAGTTACTACTATTATTGTTCATTATATATGCATACGTAATGTTCTTTGTGTATACTATTTTGACAATCCACTATTACTGTTATTTCCGTTAATAATTTTGCACGCATGGTTTAAGACTAGGATTACATTCAGTGTAACAAATTTAAAATGAATGTGCAACTTCCACACGGGAATATATGTTAGAACCATATGGAGTACCTCAGTGGTTGGATATCGAACGCCATATTAAAGTCACAGAGAGAAGCGATCACATCAGAGAGTAAGCACAAAAGTAACTCTACAGATGTAAGACACCCCGATCATCCCGGCCCCCCGTTTCCATGTGGACGCGAGGCGTCGCAACGCAGGCCATGAGCCACGCGTGAGCGAACGCTTCACGGGGTAGCCACATGAACCCGCATTCATAGTTTAATCAGAACTTTCCCACTTTCTGTGATGTTTTTTAATAAATTTTTTATTCAAATTCAACACTTCATCGAGGTAACCAAAGATAAGAACTTAACAATCAACAGTAGCAGTGAGAGTGCTTACATAATCGAACATACCGACCGTCCGGCCTCCCCGTTTCCATGGGGACGCGAGACGTCGCCACTCAGACCATGAGCCACGTGACAGCGCACGCCGAACGGCGTTGCCTTAGTAACTGCACAGAAGCTCATCTATTGTTTTCCCACGGGACGCCAGTTCGCGGGAATAGTTTACACGTTGCACGGGTAGAGCAGAACAGAAACGGTTGCCCAGAGATCATACATACGAAAGCATATTCCAACGGGTGAGTCTAAACCCCATACTTTAGATGAACATAACAGGATGTAGGAGTGCCTATATAGCAACTATTTGAACATATGTTACTTTTTGATTTAGAGCACGGGCGGCCGTATTGTTGCACGCAGAGAGTCGTTTACTCTAGAAAGGTGTTAGGCACCACAGGAGACTACGAAGGTAATTTGAATACATTTCAGATATATATAGCATTTTTGAATTTGGCAGTTAATTTGTGCAACCATGTATTAACATTTACCTAACAAGGGCTCCATGTTGTTGTTGTTTCCTTCCCCATAACCCCATCTTCTGACTATTGGGAATTACCTTTATTGGGTATGTATGATTTTCCTTTACTTATTATATATTTGTTGATTTATGATTTGTATAATGGGGGACTGTGTCAATGTTTATAATCTACTTTCTGAATTCTATTGGAATAGTGATTTTCCTCTAACATGAAACCAACATATGCTTTGTGTTGAAACTTTTTTGACTTGTTTATGTATTATAACAATTGAAGACGCTATATTAAATAGTGTGGTTAATGCCCTGATGAAGGAGATCCGTTCCGAAATGCATTGGCATTAAAACAACCATACATAAAACTAAACAAGTCTGCTCCTTGCTTGACAGAATACCTAGCTGTTGACAAACTAGAGACTTAGTACCATTGCTTTGAAGATCAGTTTCGAGTTGTTTCTAACAGCACCTTGGACATTTACCGTTTATTTACACATGAATTTTCAGTTGGATGAAAACTTTGATTAAGTTTTACATTAAAACTCATGTAATTTAACGAATGAGCTCCACAAGAGCTCCCACACAGAGCGCCAGACTTAGTTGGATGAGTCCATCCAACTTCTTTTCTGTAAAATGGGGGAATTCCCATCATGGATCCAGTATATTATTCAAGTGCTGGGGGAGGTCATTGAGGATGGGAACATTCTCTCATTCCAGGAGTTAAGACAGGCACAACCTACACAGATTGGCTTCATTCCATTCACACATGCTCTTCAACACCATGTAAAGGTCTTCCAAGATATTCCACACAGCTCACCACTCAAGAGGAACTTACTGCCAAATAAAAATGGAGTCTAAACCCACATCGACCCTTTATCAGCCCATACTATTGTTCACATCATGCATTTTAACACGTCTTAAGGGTAGGTGGGAAACAGATATAGGGCCCCTTGAAACGGAGGATTGGGTTGAGGCAAGCATGTTCGCACATGAAGCCTAAGATCCTGGACAGAATGTACTATGCGTGAACAATGCTTTTTAGATGGGGGAAGGAACGCGTTCAATACTGTCTGAGATGCAAGTCTGTGGAGGGCACCTTCATTCACATTATTTGGCTAGGCCCCAAGGTACTTTATAAACTGACACCAGTAATGGGAAGTGAAGTTCCAGCTGATCCGAAACGGTTGATGTAAGGGGTTTGGGGCGAGATCTTTCACTAGGTATGAAAAGCTGTTCCTGAAAACCGCATTGATGCTGGCTAAACACAACACAGCCAGACTAGGATGCAGCGAGGAAGCGCAGAGCTTTGCTAAATGGGGCTCTGGCCTGGACGTCTACATGATGGCAGAGGATAGGGTTTATAATGAGAGGGGTGACCCCCACAAATTTCATAAAATCTGCAAAGGTGGAAAGATGCTTGAGAGGCACGGGCAAGGGTGGGTGGTCAGGGCACTGGAAAAAGGATGGATGGATATGTAGCCTTGTTATGTTTCTAGGGAGGACTGTTCCCTCTCAGTTCTTTTTGTATGAAAAACTCAATAAAAGGATTTTATTTAAAATCAAATAACTTAGTTGGCAAAGCAGATAGGTTTTTTAGATGGAGTCAGTGTTAGAACCAGATCACAAGACAGAACCTATCTTAAGAAGACCAAACTCTAAGATGAATGAGGCCTTGAAACAAAAGTCACAGCAGCCACAATGTTTCTCACCAGAATGGAGTCTCCGTTGGTAATTTCAATAAGCTTGTGTTGTTGACAGTTCTACAACAATTTTACCAGAGGTAAGTATGTGTTTGTTAGGGAGTTTTCCAAAAATCTGTGCAATAGCACCTGGTGCGTTCCAAGCGCCAGATGGAATTACCAATAACTATCTCAGACACAAATAACTGGACAGACGCAAAGAATATGGCAAAATACTTCTTTATTATCAGCTCAAATAAAGTATGGCAATGTGGCAAACAATGATTCGTAGTCCACACACTTGTGATAATAATTTGGTTATGCAAAAGCTTTATACTTCAAAGTGTGTCAGCTATGACGTCATCCGACGTGGAAAACTTCAAAACCTATTGATCGGAGGGATTGGTTAATGGAACATATGTACCTATATATCGTTTAGGTGTTAGTAGCATTATTGGATGCCCCTTATCTGGTAGGCAAGCCTTGAACTACCTCTAAATTCGTAGAATACAGATTAGAGCAGAACAACAACAGTGGATTGGCTTCTGCAACAGTGTATAACAAACTGTTACACAGACCCTTACAATTGGTTGGTGTTAGGGAGAATTCTCGCTTTAGGCTGAATTTCCTAACCTAGTGAGTCCCCCCGCAGCTTTGCTGGATTTCTGGAGTTTGTTTTTTTCTTCTGCCAAGAGTGAGACTCTTTTTCTCCCACTCTTGGACATGATTTATGGTGTTCCTTTGACTGTTAATGTGTTTTATGGGCTATGGGGTCCTTTACTCCATAGGGTCTCATGTGTTTTTACTATGTGTGTTACACAGCACCCTCCGTGCAGTGACATAGACTCCATACCCTGGGACTGACTACTGTCCCCCAGGGCATGTAAAGTCACCATTGGCCTTACTAGTCCCAAACTATTAACAGAAACCAGTACAAACCATCATATTGTGGACGTACTGGTCGGGGCAATTCGATTGCCCCGGGGTCTGTTAGTCGAGGGGGCACGTCTCCGTCCCCCCTGATCGAGTTTTGGCTGGTGGCAGAGGAAACTACTTTTTATATTTGACCGCAAATATTTCCCTATGGGAGTTTCCCATTGTTCGAGGCTACCAACTTTAATTTTTTAATTCTCATAGCCTCGAACATACCGCCGGTTTATTTAATTAATATTAATTCGCCGGTTGGTATTTTTTGCCAGGACTCGATTCTAAAATGGCGTTTGTGTTCTCTTCTGTGACTCCAACCCAAGACGAGCCCTTTGTTCCACTTTTTGGCGTGCTTCTCCACAAAAGCCTCCAAAAGTGGTGCCACTCTGTCTGGGTACCACAGGGGGTGGGGGAGGGGGTTAAGGCACCCTGGACTGAGCTACCTTGGTAACTCAAGTCGCACTCTTGTGTGATTGGCCCAAGTGGTGAGCCGGCCGGCTCACCACTTAGCATGTTTGATTGACAGCTAGGCTGAGTGAATGGGGGTATGCTGCATAAAAGCAGGGCTTTTGGGACTGGAACTTTAGAAGTCACCACAGGACCTGAGAATCTGACGAGGGAGAAGCTGAGCCGACCTACCACGATGACACCACCGGTGGAGCCCTGCGGAACCGACTCACCACTTCCCGACGACAGAGAAGATCTCCCGGCTGGAGAGGCTTCTTCCCCTGACTGGTGGGCACAACCAGTTTACCTTCTTTTCTTCGCACCCCAGACCGGTTTGTGGTCGTACTGCCCGTGCCAAGCACCCCAGCAGCAGGATAGCCACTTACCACTGAACCGCGAATCAACGGACCGCTCCTTGTACCTGAGAAACTCCGCAGCTGGTTTCTTCTCTGGCAGTGCAACGGACTCCTGTCTTCCTCCCCGACGAGATCCTCTCTTCCCCCGGACGAAGCACCGACTTGCATCCGCTGCCAGGAACAACTGCCCCCGCTGGAGTGTTCTCACCACTTTAAGGTACCGTGTCCACCAGGCCTCCCTTTCTAAAGATTGCTACAAGGTAATAATATCCCCATAACCTTCTGGACTGGGCTGGCCGCCTTGACCCTCTAGCTGGTCCCTTTCTTTGGTCCAACTCCTTTTTGAACCGTTACAAGACTTTTGTGCACTGCAACCGTGTGACCTTGGACACATTTCATTTCGATCCTCTTAAAGCGGATCCGGCCTACTGACTTTGAATTCACGGTGTTACTTTGCCTTCCTCTCTTGTTGTGTTCGTGAAAAAGTGTTGGGATCTGTTTCGATTTATTCTCTGCTTTTCTCTCCCTTTTTAAAACGAATTATTAGAGTGCCATCTACGTTAAGCGCTCACTGCAAAATAAGTGGGGCTTTACTTAAGACTTGTCTAATATTCTTTTAAGGGAGTGTATATCTTTTATTGACCGTGTTTTTGAATTGCATACTATTAGTGCCTGTGTGTTTTTCTAGATGTGGTTTTAAATAAATAATTATATCTCTTTTACACCTAGCCCTGGTCAGTGTTTACTTGTTCTATGGTGTTCTCTTGACCTATTGTGAATACTCTGTATACTGCCTAACTCTTCTTGGGGGAAGTCTGACTGCTCAGCCACAGCTACCAAGTGAATCGATGTGGTGCAGACTGCTACCAAGTGGGTTTACTGCCAAACACCTGTAGTCCTAAATCTTTTGCAGTGGTCCCAGAGGGAACTGCACAGGTTTCTGCCTAACAGTTGGCATTCTCGCCCAACCTTGAACTTTCGGCTTGTTAGAAACACGTAAGCAAAACAAAGCTCAGGAGCAGAGAACGTCATCAGACTACTACCCACTTGCCCAATTAGTCCATTATCTCTCACCGATCAGCTCAGCTATGGCCTCTTTGTAGTTGACCTTGCATACTATGCTCTTCTCTGGGACTTTTCAGGGAGTGTAGGTATACCGCTATTTCCGTTTGGAGCTTAATGAATAGGTCTTAATAATTAAAGTTGGTTATTTATAACATGCTTAACACCCAGAGGTTTCTAAGAGCGGACCCGGGGATCGAACTGGTTTTCCTCTGCGCCATCTTGCACCCAAAGCGAGCGTGTTGCCCCTGAGCGATCCTCCCTCCTCTCGTTCTCCAATTCTGAATCACAAGTGAGGAGACTACAATTTTGTCTATTTCGACCTTTTATTTAGTTCTATTTAATTCCATCATGCTGAGTGTCATTACTCCTCTTGGCCTCTGGAGACTTGGTTGCTCTACCTCACATGTGCTTTCTGCATCCCTGATTGTCCAACACTTGGCACTTGCAGATGTTTTCTTTTTTGCTTAATCTGAGAGAAAGAGAAATAACTCACCGTAATGATCTTTCTATGGATTCTTCTCCCACAGATTCTTCATCTTGATAGATACTCATCATCAAGGTCTACAGTTTATACACTTTTTTTTACCAGGGGGGCGTAGTGGACATCGACTTGTGTGATGATCTTCGATCTGCCTTGCTCGGCTCTCGATCGTTGGCCCCGGAAGGGACGTTAGGCATCCTATATATAGCACGTCACTACGTCCCATGCTTCAGTTCCCTCCTCCCCCGCGCATGAACACTGCAGAAGGAAAAACCACAGGAGGCTGCTAATCAGCCGGTAAAAACTTAAGGATACATTCCAGCAGGATGATCCCACACAACAATGGTCGAAAAAAGTTTGATTTTTTTTTTTATTGAATGAGACAGAAGTGGTCATCTAAGAGCCATCACCAGATGTCTTCTCGTTTGGACAGAAGCAACAAGCCACAGACATTTCTGAGCAGGGGATCGATGGGAGGGTCAATGAGGAATCTGCGGGAGAAGAATCCAGAGAAAGATCATTACGGTGGGTAATTTCTCATTCAATCGATTGCCTTTCTCCTGCAGTTTCCCCATCTTGAAAGACTCCCCAAACAGTTAGAATAACTGAGGCGGGGAGAACTTTTTAAACAAGTAGACTCTGTAGAACCGCCCCACCAAACCGTACATTAGCTCCCTGTGCAACATCCAAGGCATAGTGCTTGGTGAATGTATGTAAGGATGACCAAGTGGCTGCACGACATAAGTCCACAATAAGGAACCCCTCTCTGGAGGACTGTAGAGGCTGAAATCCCTGTGGTTGAGTGCGCTCCGATGCCCGCTGGAAGCTCTGTGCCTGGCGATTGGTAATACTTGGATATGCACAAGATAATCCAACATGACGGGGTTGGTCTGGTTATGGCAAGACCATTTTGAGACAAAGAATGGGCCACGAACAACTGGTCTGACTTACGAAACTCGGATGTGCGAGCAACATAGAAGCTTAACGCTCTCTTGGGGACAAGTCGGTGGAACCGCTCTTCCTCTTTCGAGGGATGTGGAGGAGGATAAAAGACAGGCAAATCGATAGACTGGGACAGGTGAAATTCTGAAACCCACTTAGGAAGGAATCCAGCCCTGACAGAGACTTTCTCATGAAAGAACCTTATAAAAGGAGGTTTACAGCACAAGGCTTGCAGCTCGTAAACCCTCCTGGCAGATGTGATTGCATCCAAGAAGGCTGTTTTAAGGGAGAACAGCCGCAAAGAACATGAGTGCATAGGCTCAAACAGAGCCGCCATCAAGTAGTCAAAACCAGATTAAGATCCCAATATGGGGCAACAAAAGGGGTTGGCAGAAACTTATTGAGATGGCCCTGAAGGAATTGGGCCATGACAGCAATAGTAAAGAAGGAACCTTGGTCTGGGGACCTCTTGAACATAGACAGGGCCGCCAAATACCCTTTGACTGTGGTAACCTGAAGGCCTAAAGAGGCCAGTGACAGAATGAACTCCATCACTGTGGTGGTGGGGCAAGAGATGGGGTCAGTCTCGCGTTCCCTGCACCACGCCTCAAATCTTCTCCACCGGCACGCATATAGAGATCTTGCAGAAGGTATGAGTGCAGCCAGCAACACCACAAGTACCTTCTCTGAGAGGTCCCAGCAATCCTACCTCATCCTCTCAAGAGCCACAGATGTAGTTTGAGGGAATCCGGGGTCGGAAGGAGCACTCGATCCTCCGACTGTCAGATCATCCGGACGCCAAAGCAACCGGTGAGGTGGACAGATGGTCAGATCCAAGATATCGGAGTACCACGTTCTCCTCGCCCAATCCGGTGTGATCAAGATCATGCTCTCTCAAAATCTCTTCACCCTCCTGACAACCCAAAGGATGATGGGAATCAAGGGGTGGTAGGGAGGGGGAGGCGTAGTGGAGAGGGAAGGTCCAATCCACCAGAAACACTTCCCCCAGTGTGCTGTTCACTGGGAATTCCCTCGAGCAAAACTGCTTACACTTCCTGTTGGATTCTGTAGCGAACTGATCCACTGCTGGAGTACCCCAGAGAGCGAAGACCTCCCATAGCACTTTCTGGCACACTTCCCACTCGTGTGAGACTGTGCTCTGCCTGCTCAGAGCATCCGCCAAGGTGTTCTCCGTCCCTGCCAGATGAAATGCTGAGACCAAGATTTGGTTCTCCCGTAACCAGAAGCACAGCGGTATCACCTCTGTGCAAACAGGAGTGTGGGGGAGGAGTGCACACCACCCTGCTTGTTGAGGTAGTGCAAGGCCACGTGTTGCTTCCCGCTGAGAGATGGGGCAAAAGCCCTTGGGCCTAACCTGATGGCCGTAACTCCAGCCTGTTGATATGCCACCTGGCTTCTGATGGAGACCAGAGGTCGCTCACCTGCAAATTCTCGCAGTGGGTGCCCCAACCCTTCAGGAACGCATCCGTGACCACTCGGGCCAGAGGTCAGAGGAGTTCCCTTGCAATGAGATAATTGCGCGTGTTCCACCAGCCGAGTTTGCGGACTACCTGGCTGGACATAGAGGTGATCCGTGAGTGCTACCAGTTACTGAGACCACTGGTCCCTCAGGAGACACTGAAGAGATTGCATGTGCAGACTGGCCTGCGGCACTAGACAAATACAGGAGGTCATGTGACCCAAAAGGCAGAGGAAAGAAGCTGCTGTAAGGAGAATACTGTGCGGACCATCTTTAATCAATCTCGTCGTTCCCATATCTCCATCTTCTGGAAGAAGTTTCCTGTAAAACATTGCATAACACACAAAATGCTAACGACAACACATAAATGCCTTTCTCTCAGCAGTCCCAACTACTTGTCTGAATGTATCAACATCAAGACCAATGGAAGAAATCTTCGCTCTTCCTCTGCTACAGTCCTTGCCCCCCCCCCCCTCAGATTTAAGACAGCTAAATTTGGTGGCACCACTCGACGTTCAGGGCCCCCTACTTTGGAATGCCCTGCCGGCTGGGTTACAACAGATTCAAAATGATCTCCCATTTAAAAAAATCCATAAAAACTCACCTTTTTAACCTGGAGTAATCTTCTAGGACCTCTCCCGCTCCTCCTACTGGCTTTCTTTGTCTTGTCTTTGTTTTTTGTGCGCCCTGAGGCCCAAGGGTATGTGGCGCGCTATAAGAATTAAAATAAATAGATAAGGGTAGAGTGGTTCTGAAACAAATGCATCATTTGGGCTACGTTGCCGACTCTCTCTTCGGGAGGAAAAGCCTTCCCTACCCGAGTGCCTAGGACTGCTCCGATGAACTGGAGCCAAATAGGACTTCTTTAAGTTGAGGGAGATGCCCAGCCTGTGCAGTAGTAGGCAGGTGTCTTCGAGATGAGACAAAACTTGCCCCGCCAACTTCCCCCGGATCAGCCAGTCTTCCAGGTACTGGCTGATCCGGGGGAATACATGGACCGCGGATCTCCTGAGGTGAGCCCCTTAAAGCGGAGGTCAACCCAAAGGGCAGCTTGTCCCCTATGATGAACCTTAGGAACTTCCTATGCTTATGGTGTATTGGCACATGGAAATAAACATCCTGCAGGCCTATTGACACCAGCCAGTCCTGAAATTCAAGAGCGTGGAGAATTTTTCTCAACGTCACCCTCCTGAATTTGTTTTTCCTCAGGAACTTGTTTAGCGCTCTGAGGTCCAGAATGGGACTGAGACCTCCTCCTTTTTTGGGTACAAGGAAATACTGGGAATACCAGTCAGATCCTCTCTGACTAGGAGGTACCTCTCCCATGGCAACCTTGATCAACAGGGCTTCTGTCCTGGTTGGATTGGGGGCGGTGGGGGTCTGTCCAGTGGTCGTTTTAGATAGGGTAAACAATAACCTCACTGAATCAACCGCAGGGCCCAGGCGTCAGAGGTCATCTCCTGCCACTGGGGCCAATGCCCTGCCAACCATCCACGAACCGGTGCATCGTATGAAGGTCAATCAAAGCGGCTTAGAGGGTGTGGGTGCCTCTGCCGCTGTTGCTGCTTGTTGGCCTCTAGAGGCCCCTCTGCCCTTTCCGGGACACAAGAAGTGCCTCTGCCCGGATTGTGGAAGCTGTGCCTTCCTGCCATAGTAAAGTCTATAGCCCCGGCCTCTGTAGGCAAATCAGAAGCAGGTTTGGCCGGCTGTGCGGCCAGGCCCAGTGAGTTAGCAGCCAACTTGGATTATTTTAACTTCTCCAAGGATTCGTCAGCTTTCTGACCAAAAAGCAGGTCTCCCTCAAAGGGCATGTCCAGCAGCCTGTTCTGAACATTCAAGGAGAAGCCAGAAGTTTTCAGGTAGGCCTGCCTCCAGATTACCACTGCTGAAAGCCTTGATTGCCCAACACAGTCTGCTACGTCCAGGCCTGTTTGGAATGACTGCTTGGCTACCTCCTTCCCACCCTTCACCAGCTGTAAAAATCTGTCCTGCATGGGGCGTATTCAGCAGCCTGTTCCACAGCTTTCCACAAACAAGAGTATTTTGCAAATCCGCAGGCTAGGTTTATGGCTTTAAGCGCATGCTGCCATAGGGGAACACCTTTCGAGCCAATGCATCCAATTTCGTTCCTTCTCTGTCCGGAGGCAGATTGGAAGTGGATGCCTATTGCCTGGTGGAAATAGTGGCAGCCTGAATAACCAGCCCTTCTGGGGGAAGGGTGTGTGGCGAGGAAAGAAGGGTCTCCTCTTGCCGGCTGATACGTCCCTGTAAAATTGGTGCTTTCCAGGGGGAATAATGCAAGGGTGCTGCCATAAGGAGGATAAAGGGTCCGCAATGGCTGGGACAAATGGCATGTTATGCTCAACTGTGGGACCCTCGTCAGGGATATCAGTGAGCTCCTACACTTGAAGGTAGATGCCTTCAACACAAGGGTGTCAACAACCCTGTCCACCAGAACCCTGAACTTGGAATTAGCATGAGTATACGGCCGGCTTTGCTGCCATTCAAGGTCGGGGGAAATATCTAGGCCACTAGCATCCTGTAGACCTTGACGTAGGGCCGATAAAATCGGTCCGGTCATCAAAATAATCAACGCCACAGGCTCCCGTGTAAACTGGGTCGACTCCTTGATCATCAGGGTCATTGATGCCGAAACTGTACTGCAACGAGTCAAAGAACCCCAGTCTTAACAATGGTACAAAAGAACCATCACCAACTGTTAGCCATAGGGCTTGACCGCCGATGGAATAGGCTTCAAAGCCAAAGCGGCTTTTGATACCAATGGTTCTTTCGGCTCTGGCGAGCATTGGACGCTGCGGGCCTCAGCCTTGCAGCCTTCTTGTGATTTATGTCTAGCAGGCGGGATGTGCAAAGGCATTTTCGATGGTGACGGAGTGGCTGGCTTGGGGTCGGGAGCACCAACCGCTGCTGTGCCACCAAAGCTTGCTGGTCGGGCCCAGAGGCGCACCTACAGCAGCTTGCTGTCAAAACATTTCAAGTTCAGAAGTTGTAAAACTTCCCCACTCTTCCTGAGTGGTCAGCCCCACTGAGGGCTTACCTCGTTCCGACGACGAGCTGGACTCCCGCCGATGGCGGTGGTGCCACTTCTTCGGCAAGGAAGACGAGGAATGGCTCCTGGAATGGGACCATTTCTTTTTGTGATGTTTTTCTTTCCTCTTCTCGGGAGTGGGATCCTCAGTCTCGGCCTTGGAAGACCAGACAAGAGACTGTGCCGTAGATTTTGCAGACGGTCCACCCAAGACCAGTTTCCCAGGCACCTCGCATAGGGATTTTGGCTGCATTTTCAAGCACGACGCGCAGGCCTCGGTGGCGTGGCCAACACCTAGAGACCACAGAGCGACGTTGTGGGGTCGGTTATGGACATTTTGGCATCGCAATCGCGGCCTCACCTGAAGCCCGAAACCCACTGAGATGACATTGCGTTGAAGTTGTCTGAGGAAAACACCATTTTTTTTAAACTTCGAGAAAACTCAAAGTCATGTTCCCGATGCAGCGTGCAATGCACGGACAAAAAGAACTGAAGCATGGGGCGTAGTGATGTGCTATATGTGTACAACACCCAACGTCCCTTCCGGAGCAGACGATCGAGAGCCGAGCAAGACGGATCGTCTTTAGACAGCCGAGTGAAGGTCCACTATGCCCATGGCGAGAGGTTTCCGAGCAGCCGAGCTGGATGATGGATATCTATCAAGATGAGGAATATGCTGGAGACAGGCAATCCATTGAAATAGGTCTTGCATATGCAGCTTATCGTCTCGACTACCGTTGTGCCTTCCAATTATTCCTTGATTTGGCATCTTTGATGCCAGGCCAACAGATATTCTCTGTTCCTCACACAAAGCTGTTTGTCTAGCGCTTCTTAGCACTGCAGACATGGTCGGTTTCTGAGGCAGCTTGGTTGGTTTTAATAAAAGTCTGAAATCCATCTTTTCAACATGACTGCTCTAGTCACGTCATATTTTCTTCTGCAGCAAGCTTATGAATGTCTTATCTACCTTGCGTTTCTGCATACATACATTCACTTAATCTTCTTTCACTTATTTCTTTGGTGCACATAATTTCTTTGCATTCAAGTACGTGTTTCTCTTGTTACTTCAGTAACATCTTTATTCTTTAAGTATTTGCATATTGTTACAGTGCATTCTTGTGTCTTTTCCTCCTGATGTCAAACTGCCCTCGTCTGAATTCACTTATAGCTCTTCAATGTCCAATAATGTATGCAGACATCCGTCCACCACGTCAGTGCGAGGGTACATTCGATATGGTTGTTTGAGTGCATAACGTCTCTCGTATCTTCGATGGGGTATTAGGACAATACCTGGTGTCAAACATAGTGCTTTCCTGCTGCTATTCCAGTATGACGGAGGTGAGGGTGCAGGAACTAAAGATGACGTGTTCTTCTACATTTCCCCTTGTGGCCTAGTCCATGACCACCCCCTCTTCATCAATCTTCTTCATCTTTTCTCCATAGCTTGGTATCTTCAAGATCCATACTTTTGTTCACCACACACCCTGTCAGGTC
Organism: Ambystoma mexicanum; assembly: GCF_040938575.1. Classification (NCBI taxonomy): domain Eukaryota; kingdom Metazoa; phylum Chordata; class Amphibia; order Caudata; family Ambystomatidae; genus Ambystoma; species Ambystoma mexicanum. Next base: position 1,069,523,417 of record NC_090921.1, on the reverse strand, counting down.
GCCGGCATTTTTTATATGCTCATCCACACTCCAGTTCCTGTGACAACACTCTCCAGTCGGTTGACAGAAAACTCAACGTCCTATATAGTTCTTATGCTTTGGTTAAGTAAAACTTCATCCCTGGGTTGCCAGTGAACACTTCTTTATGCTCTCATGGGGTGGAGTATTCAGTCTGTGGTGTGTGATCACCATTGATATCAATCATTATCTTCATGCCGATAGTTCTCTTTGCTGTCTTCTTGCATTGTCTATAATCATCCTTAAAAGACAAAATCATAGCAATACCAAAACTAGTATTGCTTCAAGTAGTTTAAAGGCATTTGCCAACCAGGTCGGTATCCATGAGAACAGAGACAAAAACCTATCATCTTCCTATGTTTCGTCAACTTCTTCCTCCATCTTCGTATGTAGGGTTGACAGCATAGTTATTGAATCTGTCAGGGTTCCATTGTCTCCATCATGGGCAGGTTTATATATGCAACAGGAAGGCCCGATCTTGGCGGACACGCCACCTTCCAATGCTGTAATCAAGTCCAGTACATAACTGTTCTGAAGGGTCATGAGACTGATGGCCCTTAGTTCTTCTCGAATCGCATTGATTGTTTTGTTTGTTTGTAATAGCTTCCACCTGGTTATCTGCGATCACTTAGCGTTTACTGCAGTCTCGATTCATGGCATGAAAATAGCTGTAAATATCACTGCTGTCTTGCTGAATAGTTCATGCTCAGCTGAAATATCATCATATATGATATATTTCATTTATAATGCGCCTGTACACAAGGGTTTCTAGGCGTGACAAGACAAGGATAAAACAGAGGGAAGAGAAGACACTTATTTACCTTGTGACATTCAGATCGTGCAAGTGCGACAAAGAGAAGTGCAGGTGGGAAGGAGGGGGTGGAAATGAAAGGGAGAAGGTGCGGGGAAGTGCAGTCAGGGACAGAAGGCTCTGGGTAGTCCGACCAGGGCAGTGTGGGTAAGTGCAAGTCGGCAGGGGGGCTGTAGACGTTAAAGATTTCAACCGCCAAGTAGGCCAGGTGGCAGTGCAAGGAGGACTGTCCGTAGAGGAGCCTGGTACCCAGTGAGACTCTGAGGGTACCAAGCAACCAGTCGGCGCATCAGACAGGAAGGTTAGCAGGAGAGAGAGAGAGAGAAGGCAGAGAAGAAAAGGAGGGTCTTGAGCTGCTTCCGGAACTTCAGGTGGTCTGGCTCAAGTCTGAGAGGGCCAGGGAGGCCATTCCAGATGGAGGCACCTGCAGAGGAGACAGATCTACCCACCCCCACTCTGTCTGGAGAAGCGTGTGACCCTTGGAGAGCTGGAGGTAGTCGAGCATAGGGCTCGAGAAGAAAGGTACGTAGGCAGAGAGAGTTGGAAGTAGTGTGGGCCCCGCCCCAGAAAGACTTGTGGATGATTCAAGGGGTCTTGAACTTGATCCTTGCAGCCACCGGGAGCCAGTGGAGAGATATATAGGATAGAGAGCTACAGCCCTTGGCCTTGAGGCCAAGGATAAATCTTGCATTCCTGTTCTGGATTAGGTGCAGAGGGCGCAAAGTAGAGGCAAGCCGATTGAGAAAGAGGCTGTTGCAGTAGTACAGCCTGGAAATAACCAGAGATCTGGAGACAGTGAGCTTCTGGGGGAAAATGAGAAATAGTAGAATACCTCTGAGGAGGTGCAGCTGGCAGTGGGCCTTCTTGGTAAGGTATGTGAGTAGAGAAGGAGAAAGAGTTGTAGAAGATGATACCAAAACTTTAAGGCGAGGGTAGAGGGCCCAAGGAGGGCAGCCAGGGTGAGAGTGGGGAAAGCAGGATTAGGGGTCCCAACGAGAAGGATCTCCGTCTTACTGGCATTAAGCAGAGATCTTTGGAGGCACACCAATCCTGAATTGCGGACAGAGCGAGGAAGGAGAGGCAGGTGAAGGAAGGCTGAAGGAGAAAGGAGTGTCATCCACATAACAATGAAAGATGGAGAAGGTGGAGATCAGGTGGGCCAAAGCAGCCAGATGGACATTGAAGTGCCAGGGTGAGAGGATAGAGCCCTGGGGGACACCACATGTGGATAGAGAGGTGCTGGAGAGAAGGGACCCTGGGAGGGACATTCCAGGAGGAAGGAGGTAAGCCACACCAGGGCCTGATCCATGATGGCCAGGTCTCACAGAGTCCATTGATCAGCTTGGCATCATTGACCGTATCAAAAGCAGAGGAAAGGCCAAGGAGGATGAGGAAAGAGGGAGAGCTGGAATGAAGATGACAGAGCAGATCTTCACAGTTATTCAGGAGAGCAGTTTCCATGCCTTTGGCTGCTCTGAAGCCAGACTGATGTCATTGAAACTACCAACAGAATCAGTGTGTAGAGTAAGCTGTGAGATGACCAGCATTTCATGGAGTTTGCAGAGGAAAGGAGTGACAGAAATTGGACAATAGTTTGCTAGACAGGTAGGATCGGCAGAAGGCTTTTTTAGGAGGAGGTGCACAAGGGAGTGCTTGAGGAGAGAGGGGAAAGATCCAGAGGAGTGATTGCAGAAATTGGCCAAGGCTGGAGCAAGGATGTCAATGCAGTCCTTGATGGTTCTGGAAGAGTAGGGGAGCACCTGTTTGGACTAAACTTTAATTGATCGGACTTGTCTTAAAAGACTGTCGGGTGTCGAGAGAGAGAGGAGGAGGAGGAAAAAGGAAGCGGAGAGGGGGAGGCGGCAAAGGTGGGCCTGAGAGAGGTAGAGGAAGAGGAAAGTGAGGACAGGATGTCCAAAGTTGTAGTAATTAAATCAGAAGTCAGCACCGTGCAGAGGGCCTGTGAGGGGACAGGAGAGGTGGAGACGCAGTAGGATTAACCATCTCCTTGCTGATTTTAAAAAAATTGGTCTGTCTTGTTAGAGGCTGCATTGATGCAGGCTTGGATGTGGACTCTCTTCTTGGAGAAGAAAGAGTCTGTATTGCCTTTGGAGCAGGCGGCAGGCCAGTTTGTCGGAGGCTCCCAAAGCTCTCCACTTCCACTCAGCCACCCTGCACTTGCATTTCAGGGCAGCAAGGTCGAATTCATACCAAGAGTTGCACTTGGAGGTAGGTTTCAGACAGATTCTCATGACAGGGGCAAGGATGTCCAGAGTGTTGGAGATAGAGAGATGCAGGTAACAGAGGGCTGTGTCAGAGTGTGAGTCAGGTGCAGGAGTAGGAGGAGCAGAGAAAGTAGAGGCAAAGGCGTCCACTGACAGTCGCTTCATGGTCAGAATGACCGAGAAGGAAGGTGGCAGTGCCAGGGTAGACTTTGCATGTGGGACACGCAGTGTCAGGTGGGAGGAGATCAGAAAGTGGTCAGTCCACGAGAGAGGAGTGGTTATAGGGTTAGAGAGGGGCATGTCAGAAGAGACGAGAGTATCCAAGGTGTGGCTGGCAGAGTGTGTCGGACCAGAGAGAAGAATGGAAAGAGAGAGTCGTAAAGTTTATGGAAGAGCCGAGAGGAGGGATTAGAAGCATCCAGGTAGATGTTGAGGTCCTAGTGGAGGAGAAGTGGAGTGGTAGAGGCAAGGAGAGAAGAGGAGAGGTCAGCCTAGTCAGAGAGGAAGAGGGCAGCCTGGCCAGGTGGCCTGTAGATGGTGACCACAGTCAGAGAGAGAGGCCAGGAGCTATGAAGAGCCTGCAGACCAGGAATTCAAAGGAGGAGTAGGCCTGCATAGGAATGACAGAAGCTGGGACCCAATCCGGAAAGATCAGGGCCACTCAACCTCTGGGCTGGCAGGTTATGGGATCAGAGATGATCGTGTAGCCCTTCGGAAGGAGAGTGTCAAAACTCGTTACACAGCTGGCCATGAACCATTGAGATGAGAGCGAGGATATCCAGATCAAGGTCTTCAAGGAGGCGGCAGATGTCAGAGGAGTGTTTAATAGCAGAGCGAGAGTTGAGAATAGCGACGTGGAGCAGGTTGCCATATTTGAAAGACTTCCAGGGTGGGGTGCAGGATGGAGGCACACCCAGCGGAGGTTTTAGAGGGGCTCTAGGGTGGGAAGAGGCAACAGACAGAGGTGGGATGGGGGTCAGAGAGGAGGAGGTAGTTGCCAGAGAGAGGAAGGAGGTGGCAAAGATGCCAGAGAGTTGTTAGAAGGAGTAGCGTCAGAAGAGAGGAAGTTGAAAAGACACGGGAAGCACCTATCGAAAAGGAGGAGATTGGGCAGAGGGCCCTGAACCAAGACAGTCCCATTCAGACAGACATTAATGATGGTGCTGGAGGAGTGGAAAGAAGCACAGAGGGCCTCCCACCGGGTGCCACCATTAATGGGAGCGGAGGAAATAGAAGCGAGAACAGAGATCATATGAGGGGTCCATAGGTCAGGAGAGGGAACAACAAAGAGGATGTTGGCGAGTGTCTGTCTAGAGGAGGCACTGATGTAGGTATCAGCAATAGGGAGGCCTGGATGGGAGACCAGGATATCCCTCTTGAACTGTGTCCTTCCAGATTTGGTGAGAAGGATAGGATAGTCGATAGAGTAGCAGTTAGAGAAGATGGGAGAAATAGAGAGTACCATAGGGGGTGAGAGGAGGAAAGTTGGAGGAGGTGAGAAAATGAGGTGCACAGCCCACTGCCGTGCACCGCAGGATACACAGGAGGTGGAGGGGCGTTCACACAGGGGAGCACAACAGTAGGAAAACACAAGAAGCAAGGGGAGCGAGGGACAGTACAGCAGTAATCACAGTGGAATGGGAACCTAGCGAATAGGAGAGAGCCTAATGGAGCAGCAGAGGCACAGTAACAGCAGTTATAGCAGAGCAGTGGGTACCTAAAAGTGGGAGAGAGCCTAGTTGATACAGTAATACAGAAGCAATAATGTCAGGGAGTAGGAAACTTGGAGGGGTAGGAACCATAAACTGCTATTGATTTTGCTGAGAAATAGTTCCCCTCTCTTCAGCCGAAGGATGTTGAGTGACCTCTTCTTTCTCTGGTGTGCAACCATCTTTGGAAACTCTTCAATATGGAGATCACTTTGGGGAACACCAATGCAGGAACATGTATGACCACAATAGAACATATTCCTCCCAAATTCTTAGGCGGCTGCATGGAAGCTCTGGATCCACAGGCCCATTAATTGTCTATCAGCACGGCAGTTCCTCCACTCATTCCTGGAGTATGAACTTTCTGCTTACAGTCCTTGTTTTCTTCCACTTTGGTCGATCCTGTATTTCCAAAGTACAGTATGACATTCTTCAGTGGTAACATGGATACAGGTCCTGCTTCATTCTTGATCCATGTTAGTAGTTTTGCATACTTTGCCCATGTTTTCAGGCATTCATCATTCACTATTTGCACTATCTGCACTGGTGCTGTCATCAATAAATATGCACTACAGGCCAGCAATCCATCTTCCCACCCTGTGCTGGTTGCTACTCGTCCATATATTAACATCTGAGGACTCTCCCAGCATCCTGGCAGTCCTGGTATTTCCCATGCATCTGCACATCCTAGTTGTCATGATGCCTACCTCCAAGGAGCCAGGTCCGACCCAGCGACCCCAGAGGCAGGCATCATTTCCCCCAGGGGAGTGCCAGCAGGCCCAAGCTGGGGCCCTTTGGATGCAGTCCTGGCACCTTAGGCGCCAGGCTCATGTTGGACCTCTGTCCTGGCGCCTTAGGTGCCAGGCTCATAAAGCTAGACATGTGTGCAAGTGTTTTCATGTGCACTTACCTGATGCAGACCATGCTGCCACATCCAGGCCCTCTTGAGGCCTGAATGGAACTACTTTACCTGTGGGACTACTTTCCACCCGGGTGTGGTCGGGGAAGGATACATACCTGATCGGAGGAAGGATACACACTTGGGACTTCTTCCAAAGCTATTTAAACCACACCCTATCAGCAACTCACGCTTCGCGTTGTTCTGCTCCTCGCAGCTGGACGCTCACCGTGTCAGCTCCTGCTTCTGGACTTCAGCCACGCCTGTCAGCATCCTGGGTCACCTGCAAAGGGAGACAAGAGACCTTACCAGCTAAATCTGCACCACGGAGACATCACCGACGATCCTGAAAGGGAAGACATTATTTTTTAAAAGCATTTAGTTACGATCGCTGCAGCACTGCATTTCACTCACCTTTCCTGGGTTCCTCCATCTTCAGCAGCGATCATCCGGATACACAGCCACTTCCCAGAGCCTAGAGAAAAAGACAAGAATAAGAGGTGAGAGAAGGAAGGGAATAAGACTTACCTCATTTCATTTCGGGTCTTGCCGCTTCAGGCATTTTCCGGACCCCGGCCCATATGGGGAAAAAAGACAAAGACATTGAATGAGCGTATGCAAAGTCAGTTCCCGAGCGCTCATCCAGAACTAACCTGCCATTTACTGGAACTGGAACTGCACGTTTCACTTCGGGTCGGTGCCATATCTCCGGCATTCCGAACCCCGGCCCCTAAGGGGAATAAAGGACATAAACATTAGCGCTTGCTGCAAAAAGACAATGAACATTATTATTAAGCTTGGACTTTTGAACTTGCAACAGAACTTTTACAGAACCTTACCTGAATAGTCAAGCTTACCTGAACTCCCATCAATCCTCAATCCAGTTTAGTAACTGTATTTCAACGCGCCCCTGCATCAGAAGCAGGATGGAGAGCTCATCCTTCCTGACCCTAAGGTGAGACTTCACGGGGAATCGTGGAAGGGTATCGTGGAGGGTTGGAAAAGAGTGGGAGGCTTGATCATAACTCAGTCAGTAGGTAATACTCCCTTTTCACGCACAGGGGAATATTCCTGCGAGCCGGAGAAGCCAGAGTAGAGGGCCCTTCCTGTCCATCTTCAGAGTCCTGCGCTTCACCATTGAAGAAGCATCAGCACTCAAAGCCAGACCTGCGCCTCCGTGGGAATCAGGTGAGCGTTACAGAACGCGAAGCCTACCCACAATTTCCCACCCGGGCGCTATGGAGACTTCCGAGACTGACCAGCTGGCCCAGCTTTTGGGGGAATTACGGGCAGAGGTGCACTCAGCCCGCCAGGGGACTAACGCTCTCAAAAGATAACTGATATTTTCCAAGGAAAGAACAGATGACCTAGCCAAAAGGTTATTACAGGCCCAGGCAGGGCACACTCCTTTACCTAATTCCGGAGACATTTCCACATCAATGGGTTTGAGTAACCCGGTACAAATTAATCTACCTGGACACATGCCTTTGGCCCCGCCTGAACGTTTTGCGGGGGATCCCAAGAAATATGCCGTCTTTATGAACCAATGTGGTTTACACTTTCTATGCAGACCCAGAGCCTTCCCTAACGACCAGACCAAGGTAGCCTTTATACTATCTTACCTCAGTGGTAGTGCTACCGATTGGTCTATTCCATTGGTAAATCAGGATGATCCCATTCTCCAGAATTTTCAGGGCTTCCAGGCCAGCATGGAAAGATTGTTCGCTCGACACTCTCAAGGACAGGCCCTTGATAACGAACTGCTATCCTTACGACAAGGTAATCAGGATCTTCTGTCCTACATAGCCACCTTTAACAGACTGGTTGTGGAAACTGGATGGCCAGAAAGCAAAAGGATCACATTGTTTCATTGAGGCCTGCGCGGAGAGCTTAAGGATGTTCTAGCTCAGATAGTAAACCCACCCCAGGTCTGCGCAGACTACATTGACTTGGTGGTTCAACTTGATCACAGACTTCAAAATAGAAAAGCAGATCGGTTCAAGTATGAAAACCGAGCACCGATCAAAACCCACGCTAACTCCAAGAGTACCGTCGTATCTGAACCTATGCAAATCGGTGGTGTTAAAGGACCATTAACGCAGAAAGAACGAGAGAGAAGGCGGCAAATGCAACTTTGTCTGTATTGCGGGACTTCCGGTCACTTTCTTCGAAATTGTCCAGTTAAACCGCTTAAGAAGGTGGTTGGAGCTACTGATAACGAATTAGTGACACCTGATTCGGGAAACGACCTAGCCCGGCAAGCGTAGGGGTCCGCTTGCCGAGCTTGAAAACTAACTCTTTGACCTCGCATTTTGTCATGCCAATGGTGCTCGTGGACCCAAAACAGCCTCAGCAGTTGCATGCTATAAAAGCATACATCGACAGTGGAGCTATTGGAAATTACATATACCGTGAATTGGCTTCCAGGATTAAGCTTCCTCTCCGCCCGAAAGTAACCCAAGATGTCATTACTACAGTAGATGGAACCGAAATAGCTTCAGGGCCTGTAACGCATTCCACTGTTGAAGTGACACTGGTGGGTCAGGATGGACATCGGGAAGCAATCGTGTTTGATGTGATCAAGGCCCCACAATTTCAAGTAATTCTTGGAATTCCTCGGTTAGAAACACATAATCCTAGAATTGACTGGCGAGCAAAGAAGATAAGTTTTCCTGATTGTGAACCAACTTGTTATCCAAGAAATCCAGCTATGGTCTAGCCTCAGCAACTTCCACCCCTGTACAGCTACCGTCAGAATACCAAGAATTCCAAGACGTTTTTCAGAAAGAACAGGCTAACACGTTACCTCCCCATCGGTCTTATGATTGCCAAATCGATCTGGTACCCAATGCTCAACTACCTTGTAGTAGGATTTATGCTCTTACGGAACCTGAGAACCTGCATTTGCGTCAGTATTTAGATCAGTACCTAGCCAATGGTTTTATTCGCCCGTCCAAGTCTCCTGTCTCATCAGCTCTGTTCTTCGTGCTGAAAAAAGAAGGCGACCTTAGTACGTGTATAGACTATCGCACCCTAAATCAAATAACGATTAAGAATCGTTATCCTCTGCCCTTGATCCCTGAGCTTATCGACCAGGTGAAAGACGCTTGTGTGTACACCAAGTTAGATCTCCGAGGAGCTTATCACCTGGTGCGCATAAAAGAAGGCGACAAATGGAAGACTGCATTCCGCACCAAGTTTGGGCTCTTCGAATATCAGGTGATGCCCTTCGGTTTGTGCAATGCACCTGCCGCCTTTCAGTACTTTATGAATGATGTTCTTCGGGAACTTATCGATGTCTGTGTGATTGTTTATATTGACGACATCCTGGTGTACTCTTCTTCAGAATCTGAGCACAGAAAACATGTTAGGGCAGTTCTTGAGAAACTGCGCCAGCACAGATTATTTGCAAAACTCGAAAAATGCGTTTTTCATAGCACAGAAGTTGAGTTTCTCGGATTCATCCTGACACCTCAAGGAGTCTGAATGGACTCGCGAAAGGTGGACGCCATCCTCAAATGGCCATCTCCAAGCTCGGTGAAGGGAGTTCAGAGCATGCTCGGCTTTGCCAATTTCTATCGAAGATTCATCCCGGAATTTTCCCGAACAGTCCAACCCATCACCGCTCTCCTAAAGAAAAACAAACGCTTCGAATGGACTCTTGAGGCCGAACAAGCCTTTCAGGACCTGAAAACCAAATTCACCTCTGCACCTGTATTGAAGCACCCGCACCCAGATCTCCCGTACATAGTGGAAACCGATGCATCCAGTTCGGCCATGGGAGCTGTCCTGTCGCAAAGAGACCCAAAAACTAACCAACTACACCCAGTGGCCTTTTGGTCCAGAAAATGTTCTCCTCCTGAAATCAACTACGCAATCACCGATAAAGAGTTACTGGCCATAAAATCTGCTTTCAAGGCTTGGCGTCACTACCTTCTCGGGGCAAGACACACCATCACCGTAATTACGGACCACAGAAACTTACAGTATTTAAAAACGGCCAAAGCTCAATCTTCACGACAACTCCGATGGGCTCTATTCTTTGCGGAATTTGATTTTGTAATTACCTATCGCCCTGGCTGCAAGAATGGAAAAGCGGACGCCTTATCCCGGATTGGCATGGAAGAACCTAATTCGAGCTTAGAACCTGTGCCCATCATACCTGAGCAGAGAATCTTAGGCTTAACTTCATTGCAAACTATTGAGGACATCCAAACGCAAGTAAAACAACTTCTAGGCACTTCAACCTTACTGGAATGGAATCAAAAAGGTCCTCATTACACCGTTAAGGATGACTTACCCTACTTCCAGGAGCGGTTGTTTCTGCCAAGTAAAGAATTGCAAGAACTTGTTATTGCCCATCATCATGAATCTTTAATGGAAGGACACCCTGGTATCGCTAAAACGGAGGAAAAAATCAAACGCCACTTCTGGTGGCCTTCTTGGAGAAAAGACAAAGTCTTTTGTACTGTCTTGTGGAATTTGCGCCCAAAACAAGGCTCAAATGAAAAGGCCAGCCGGCCTACTTCAACCCTTGGATATTCCACCGGCGCCATGGCACACCCCGTCAATGGACTTTATAACAGATCTGCCTCCTTGTGCTGGTTACAACACAATCCTTGTAATTGTGGACCTATTCTCCGAAATGGCCCACTTTATCCCTTTAAAGGGTTTGCCTTCAGCTTCCACCTTGGCCAAGGAATTCCTGGAGAATATAGTTTGCATACATGGTTTCCCTTCTATATTAGTCTCGGATCGTGGAAGTCAATTTATCTCACATTTTTGGAAGAAGTGTTGCCAACTAGCACAAATAGATGTGCGGTTATCCACCAGCCACCACCCCCAGACCGACGGACAAACCGAGAGAACCAATCAGACTCTCGAGCAATATCTTCGGTGCATGTTACACCAATCCGAGTTAAATTGGAAAGACATCCTTTGGATCACAGAATATGCATACAACAATTCAGTGCATTCTGGAACCGGACAAACCCCCTTTTATACATTGTATGGTCACCATCCTCGGACCTCTGACCTAGATCCACCTCTGACCCTGGAAATGCCCGCAGTAAATCATCTGCATTCCACAATAACCCGAGCCTTCAAAGAAGCTGCAACTCATTTACAGCAAGCCAAGAAAAAGTATAAAGAAAACGCTGATTTGCACCGAAGTAAAATTCCTCCTTACCAAGTAGGAGACCAGGTATGGCTAGCAACAAAACATTTACCCCTCAAGGGCCCGCGAACCTTCAATCCCAGATTCATAGGACCTTATCCCATCAAAGCTATAATCAACCCAGTGGCCTTTAAACTGGATCTACCGTCCAACATGCGTATTCATCGAGTTTTTCATGCATCACTTTTGAAGCCAGTACAACCAGGAACCCGATTGTCCAAGCCTCCAGATCCAGTTCAAATTGAAGGGGAATTAGAATTCGAAGTTAAAGACATTTTAGACTCCAAGGTGGTAAAGTCGAAACTCTTCTATCTTGTTGACTGGAAGGGATATGGACCTCAAGAGAGATCGTGGGAGCCTAGTAACCATGTCCACGCACCTCGATTAGTACAAAGGTTTCACCAGAGATTTCCGAACAAGCCCAAACCCCCGGAGGGAAGAACCTTGGGAGGGGCCTTGAGGGGGGGTACTGTCATGATGCCTACCTCCAAGGAGCCAGTTCCGACCCAGCGACCCCAGAGGCAGGCATCATTTCCCCCAGGGGAGTGCCAGCGGGCCCAAGCTGGGGCCCTTTGGATGCAGTCCTGGCACCTTAGGCGCCAGGCTCATGTTGGACCTCTGTCCTGGCGCCTTAGGTGCCAGGCTCATAAAGCTAGACAAGTGTGCAAGTGCTTTCATGTGTACTTACCTGATGCAGACCATGCTGCCACATCCAGGCCCTCTTGAGGCCTGAATGGAACTACTTTACCTGTGGGACTACTTTCCACCCGGGTGTGGTCGGGGAAGGATACATACCTGATCGGAGGAAGGATACACACTTGGGACTTCTTCCAAAGCTATTTAAACCACACCCGATAAGCAACTCACGCTTCGCGTTGTTCTGCTCCTCGCAGCTGGACGCTCACCGTGTCAGCTCCTGCTTCTGGACTTCAGCCACGCCTGTCAGCATCCTGGGTCACCTGCAAAGGGAGACAAGAGACCTTACTAGCTAAATCTGCACCACAGAGACATCACCGACGATCCTGAAAGGGAAGACATTTTTTAAAAGCATTTCGTTACGATCCCTGCAGCGCTGCATTTCACTCACCTTTCCTGGGTTCCTCCATCTTCAGCAGCGATCATCCGGATACACAGCCACTTCCCAGAGCCTAGAGAAAAAGACAAGAATAAGAGGTGAGAGAAGGAAGGGAATAAGACTTACCTCATTTCATTTCGGGTCTTGCCGCTTCAGGCATTTTCCGGACCCCGGCCCATATGGGGAAAAAAGACAAAGACATTGAATGAGCGTATGCAAAGTCAGTTCCCGAGCGCTCATCCAGAACTAACCTGCCATTTACTGGAACTGGAACTGCACATTTCACTTCGGGTCGGTGCCATATCTCCGGCATTCCGAACCCCGGCCCCTAAGGGGAAAAAAGGACATAAACATTAGCGCTTGCTGCAAAAAGACAATGAACATTATTATTAAGCTTGGACTTTTGAACTTGCAACAGAACTTTTACAGAGCCTTACCTGAATAGTCGAGCTTACCTGAACTCCCATCAATCCTCAATCCAGTGAAGTAACTGGGTTTCAACGCGCCCCTGCATCAGAAGCAGGATGGAGAGATCATCCTTCCTGACCCTAAGGTGAGACTTCACGGGGAATCGTGGAAGGGTATCGTGGAGGGTTGGAAAAGAGTGGGAGGCTTGATCATAACTCAGTCAGTAGATAATACTCCCTTTTCACGCACAGGGGAATATTCCTGCGAGCCGGAGAAGCCAGAGTAGAGGGCCCTTCCTGTCCATTTTCAGAGTCCTGTGCTTCACCATTGAAGAAGCATCAGCACTCAAAGCCAGACCTGCGCCTCCGTGGGAATCAGGTGAGCGTTACACTAGTCTCTTTTGTTCAACAATCCTTATCTAGTCTCCAGACATGACACTGAGGAAATACATAAGCATCCTGCTCATCCAACCCGATTCCTTTTCCATTTGCTGAGTTTTTATATATCCATCTTCATATGGAAATGTTTTTCGTGACCTCCATCTTAAGGTTGGACATTTTCCTTAAAATTGTCCTCTTGTTCTGCATGCTGCTAAGTGAGTAAGACATCTTGCCTCGTGTTCAGTTATTTCTCTTGCAATTAATGTTCTGGCTGTGCTCATGGCGCAGAGGATGAGAGAACCTACATGGCAGCTTTCATCTGACATTTTGCTCCCCACCTCCTTTGTGTGCTGATGCCACATATTTCTTAAGTGGGCTGACTTCTCAAGATACGTATTTATATATCCATGATCTTCACAAGCATCTCTTAAGTCAAACAATTTGTTTAGCAAAATCAGGGAAAATGCTACTCATGCCTTTGTTAGGGATAATAAGAGAAGTTTGATTGTCAACTACTGTATCTATATTTGTAATCATTATGTGTCTAAATGTCATAATGATAAGCAAGAAATGACAGATCATTGAAGTCACAATTAGTATTCCAAAGAAACTTATCGATCTTCCTGTTGGTAGTGATTCCCTTATATTTTGGAACATTCCCATTTCTTCAATTCAATTTATAACAGAAACAGCAGAATAATCGCAATAATAATCCTTAAAATGATATGGTTGTTTTTAGGATTGCTAAAGAATGTAACCATGTCCGCGTGTCGTCTTACCAGAGCTGGTTAAGACTGCAATATGCAAGTAAAAACAGCATGCAAGAATGTGTGTAATATTATTGGCAGCATAAAAGATCTAATGTGCTCATTTTCTTCAGATCCGGTACGTCAATGTACTGTCTCTTTCTCCTATATAAAATAGTTCTGGAACTGTTTAGAAAGCTATTCGTCCTTTGCTTTGAAAGTTCCTTAAGGATTCAAAGTGTCCTTATTTCAATTAATCTTTGGCTTGGTTCATTAAATCTGCTCTGATCATCCACAGGGCTTTCTCTCTTGCTAAACTGTCAGCAGATGCAGGAGGGCTCGTCTTCCTTGTAGCTTGACAGATGTAGGGGTAACCTCCTCTACTAGGTATGGTCCTTCAAAGCAGGGTTTACTCTAGGTGCGAACAAACTTTCGTACCAGCTCCTAGTCCCCTGGATTTAGACTAGATTCTTTCAACAGATCATTAGGATCGGCTGGTTGGCTGTCTTCAACAATCCTCTTTGACCCCTCCCCTCTGGTTTTTAACCCGTTGAGAAATAAAAGACACACTAGCGGTCAAATCTGTTAAATAATCATGCATTTCATCACCTACTGTTTTTGCTACACTGTGGGCATCAGTCTCCATCCTGTTATGAGGAGCAAGGGGTATTCTCATATGGCGTCCAGTCACCAACTCATGAGGAGTCAGGTGGTGATCTGAGCCGGTCTAGTTTTTCAGTGCAAATAATGCAAGGGGTAAGCAATGTAACCACCCCTTCATCAAAGTGATTTTGATTTTAGCTATGCTCTCTTTAAGAAGCCCATTTAAACGTTAACAGATACAATTCACCTGTGGATGATAGGCAGAAGAAAATGTATGCTTTATACCCAATAAAAGAGTAACCTGCTCAAATAGTTTGTTTACAAAATGCGGCCCATTGTCAGACCGTATGACTTTGCAATAAGCTTATCCAAAAGGGATGCATGTTCCACTGATGTGCGTTCTGGGTGTAGGAAACCCCTCCTTTTCCAACGTGACAATTTTGTGTGTACAGTTGACATCATATAGACAGAGTCAGAGTACACCTTCACTTCCTCATCCTCATATCTCTGTAGTGCGGCAATAAGTGCCACTAAATCTGCAGCCTGTGCTGAGCAATGTAAAGGCAATCTCGCACTTGTCACTACTTCAAATTCACCATAATGGTTCAGCTTTGCTACTACTGATCCAGTATGTCTTTCTCCCGTTGTCTGGTCACTTTTTGAAGAACTATCAATGAACAGAATTCCCCACCCACCCTCCGAGAGCATTTTCTCTAAAACAGGGGCTATCATCATAGAACTCAGTATGCATTGTGCAATCATGTACATTGTCCTCCTTCCCTACTTGCTCTGCTATAAATGTTGCTGGATTCACTATTCTACACCTAACAATTTTGATAGCTGGGTTTGAAATAATGCCCTCATAGCCTGATGCTCTTTATGTAGTCAATGTACTTTTGGGTCTCTCGAAAATGGCAAATAACGAGTTTTTGACAATAAAAATGTCACTGAACACCCCATTGTAATGCTTGCAGCTTTTTGAATAGAGTACGCAGCTGCAGCTAATGCCTGCTTGCAAGGGTAATGTCCTTTTATTACTGGATAGAGAATCCCACTATAATGGGATAATGGTTTATGCCCATGTCCTAATGTTTTTTGTGTCAGAACTGCTGTAATTACTTCTCCATTTGAATGTGAGAATAGATACAACTCTTCAATATGATCTGGAATTTCTAACACAGGGGCTGTACTGATCGCCTTTTTAATTGTTCAAATCCTTAAGTCATTTCATCTGTCCATGTTATCTTACTTTTCCCTACCTGTGCTTCCTTAGGAACTTTTAAGAGTGGTCAAAAATATGTACTATAATCAAAAACCCAAGCCCTGCAAAAATTACATATGCCTTAAAATGGTTGTATTTTCCTCACTGTTTTAGGTTCCAACGTCTTCATGATTGCTTCCGTTCTCCCGGGTGTCACTATTCTCCCTTCTTGGGAGATTAATTGTCCTATGCACAGGACCTCTTCCTGACAATGTTGTAATTTTTCTTTGTCCACCTTGTATCCTTTCTCTGGTAATATGGTCATTAACTGAACTGAATCTCTTCTACACTTTTCTTCTGTCTTGCTGCACACTAGTATATCATCTACATACTGAATTATGGCACTCAAGTTGTACATTACCTAGGTGCATCTGAAGGACCCTGTTAAAAATTGAGGGGGACTCACAGTACCCCCGAGCAAGACCAGTGTGTTTTAGACGCCGATTTCATTACGAAAACAAAGTCAAATCTTGCGAGTCTGAATGAACGGGAATTCAGAAAAAGGCATTCTTCAGATCTGTTACTGTAAAATATTTGGCTGTAGCTAGAATGTTACATAATATCGTAGTTGGATTTGGAACTAAAGGAAATTCTGCTTCGATTATATTATTTGAGGAACGGAGATCCTGAATAAATCCCCCTGTTGATTTCTTGACTGGGTACACAGCCGTGGTGAATGGGGACTCTGATGGCACTAATATTCCCTGCTTCATTAAAGCAGAAGTAGACTGAAATATGCCTTCTATGGACACAGGATATTGTTTTGCAGGTGGCAGAATCGCTCCAGGCTTAAGATTAATTGTAACTGCTCCAACTCCAAGCAACAGACCCACATCATATGCACTGTTGGACCTTAAAATACTGGGCACCTTCTCTAAATCTTCCTGGAAAAATGACAGTTTCTTTTTTACCATTGCCATTCCCTGTGGTATTTCTCTATTCTGTACCTTAATGCAAAAAGTGAAACTTATGAAAAAAAAAAAACTCATCTGAATAATCATCCCTAAAAAGTTCTTTGTCAAGTCTGCCAATTTATATCCTTCACCAAGGGCTATCACTGCTCTCCATCCTCTTCCCTCATCATCTGTCCCATGGACAACCACCCGTTCCTCTCTAACCATTGTTGCTTCTAATTATAGGGGGATAACCTGTCCTCCTTCATTGGCCATAGGTATTTCTGGTATGGACAAATATTCTTCACGTATTCTCAATATTTTACCTACCAGTCTATGTAACCATGTTAATGTCACCCCATAAAAAAATACCTCTGGTCTAGAGGAACTCCTCAAAATACTTTTTGGGCTGCAAATGCTAATTTAAACTCTCTTACATTCATGTAGTGTATCCCTGGAGTAGAAAACACTATTCCTTCGTCAGTAAAAGATATCATGTTAAGTTTTGTCATCAAGTCACGCCCTAATATATTCACTGGTGTCTGCCGAGCATATAATAAATGGCATAGACACGTCATGTTCTCCTATAGAGATTGGTAATTCATCAGTAAAAGGAGCTAAGCTCATAGCCCCAGCGAATCCCTGTGCATTCATGGTAATCCCAGGCATTGGGTACTTTCCCTCTCGAACACAGGAACGAGTTGCTTGAGTGTCTACAAGAAATCAAAAATGTCTTGCCTCCTCTCGGTACCTTGACCCTTGGTTCCTCTTGGCGGTCCGGTGTCACTGATAGTACGGAACACATCAACTCACTCTGTGGGCTTTCCTATTGTGGATATTGTTAAGCAAGATTGTATGCAATAACCCTGTGGGAGACTACACCAGTCTTGTCCTCTTGGTATTATGTAACCCACCTATTGGTATAGGTCTGTACTAAACAAGTTGGTAGTGTGACTGAGCAGCCCGACTTATCTCAAGAGGGGAAAATGTGAGCTGTAAAAAAAATATTTATTTAAAGGTCAGTTTTAAATAAGTATTCTTTAAAAAGGGCAATGTGCAACAATCAAAATACACTTCGTAACACGTTCTCAGAATCAAGATAAGCAAGTAGATACTCATTAGAGATGCTTTATACACACTTCCTACACCCTGGGGTGACTTCAATTACTAGGATACTATTGGAATTTATATATCACTTTTGTACGTGGTAAAATTCTGAGGTTGTGGAAAAGGCAAGGTTAATGGAAGGAAAAGGTGAACAGGTTCTCAGAACATGTGAGCAGTTTTGAAATCTCCCAAAGAAGTCTAGATAATATAGCAATATTAGTTAAACAACCAATGCATCACCTGTCAGGGACAGTTAGAATCAAAGTCAATGGACAGAAAAGTCTGCAGAAAGCCAGGACATCCAAAGTCAATTTGGAGCAAAGTCTACGGAGCTAAGGCACTTCTTAGGTAGCAAAAAGTATTGCACAAAGTTGGAGAGTTTGTTGTAGAAAATCACTGTTGGGCCACAAACTGTTACACTTGTGAAAAGTTAGAGCTAGAATAACTCTAGAAAGGCAGCTACTGCAAATCTCAAGTGAGACAAGCACGCTACAGACACAGAGGTCGGTACCCCTAAGTCAGAAAAGTAACTTAGGTTAATGGGTTCTATCCTGGTTTTAAACTTGCAGATCCTGTGTTTCTTGGCCTCAGTTGTGGGGACAAGAGGGAGGACATCTGGAGGACTCCTGCAGAGCAGTTCAGAGGGCGGCAGCAGCTATGGGCTCTTTTCAGTTCAGCGGCACTTTGCGGTTTCAGCTACCGGAAAATAGCACCACAGCGGATCTTGGACACTAGATGGGCTTCCTTGGCTCCCTGAGTCCACCACTCTGGTGAGGTGACTCCAGCATGGGTTGTCCTGCTTCGAGAGGGTCCTCGGGATCTTCCTGGAGCTTTGGTGTGGCTTAAAGATGTTGCACTCGACTACAGATTTCTCAACCCCTCGCACTCTGTTCCAGTAGCAGCAAAAAGTACAGCCAGTTGGAGAAGGTCCTCCAGCAAAGTTTGTTTTGGGGTTAGTTGGTCCCACCAACCCAAGGGAAGAAGTCGTCCTTTCCGGAGCTTCTCTTTTCGATTAGGAAAAGCAGTTTCATCACTGCAGCAGGGCTTCATCGGGCAGTTCAATGGTCCAGGA
Organism: Ambystoma mexicanum; assembly: GCF_040938575.1. Taxonomy (NCBI): domain Eukaryota; kingdom Metazoa; phylum Chordata; class Amphibia; order Caudata; family Ambystomatidae; genus Ambystoma; species Ambystoma mexicanum. The sequence continues at coordinate 1,069,505,035 of NC_090921.1, read as the reverse complement.
GGATGCAGCAAGCTTCTCTTCACGATTCCTTCTTTTGATGTTTCGTCCAGTGGTCGACTGTGTTCATTCAGGCTGCCAAGGAGACTAAGGACAAAGAGTTTCGGGCACATCCCTCGCTTTCAGCCCTGCCCGACACACTGAAACCAGAGGCAGGTTTCAGTACTGAAGCCCGTCAAAGGCAAAGCAAAGAAAAGGGTTAAACCTGGTTTGGCGCGCAGAGTAAAACCCAAGAAAGAACTCACAAACAGGAAATGGCGAAAAGAAGACCGGGCTCATTTTGACAAAATGGTCACCCATGGGTGCTACACTGCAGCTGAGGATTTAGACTGCGGTAGAAAAGCACAATGGTAGGAAAATTAAACCACTGCCACCAGCCATTAAAAGTAGTAGGTTAATATGAGAAATGTTACACGAGTAAGTAGAAAAAAGGGATACTAAGTAACCCCACAGCACTCCACATAGGATGGTGTGTGCTGGATCTAGAAAAAGAGAAAAGGTAAGTAAAGTCAATTACACTTTACTATTCTTGGGAACTGTAGTTCCCCCAAGAAAAGGTATTTAAACCTGTACAGAAATCTAAAGGATTTCTCTGTGACACTGCCCTGAAGGTGCTGTGTGTTACCATACAAAAAGTAGATGCCTAAGGAGTTAGTCAGACTCCAGAAACAAAGAAAATATCAATCCAAATCAGATCAAAAGACATGAGTGAGAAAAAGGGTTCTCTCACTTCAGGGTAAAAATTAAAAAGTCCTAAAGTCTAGCAAAAGAACTGGGGGTCTCGAAGGTTGAAGGGAATTAGCACAGAAATGAGAATTCTCCTTAACAGATATGAATGAATCCCTGTAGCTGTGAAAGGATTCCCTCCTACCATGGTCACACTCCCTATTCTAGGTGTGGATACTTGTGGTACCCCAGCATTCGTGTTCCATGTGTCTGTGCTTGCTGAGTTTGTACTTGTGTTTGCATAGGCACTTGCTGTGGATGCCCTTTTGCCATTTCTGATTGCAATGGAGCTGGATGCGTTTGCTGTATTTGCGGCACACGTGTCTGATTCTGCATGTGATCTTGGGCATAATACTCTTGTGGCTCTTTATTGTATTGTTGGCACATAGTCCATCCCCCTCTTGAAGCTTGATAGTTTTGCTGCATTCCTCCTCTACTTCTGCATGTTCGGGCTATATGTCCCATTCTTGCACAATTCCAGCATTGTTGTAGCTGTCCGCCATTAAATCCTCCTCCCAGAGGGTTTTGAAATCCGCCTTGTCCTCGCCTACGTCCACTCCCTCGGCCTTGCAGACAAAATGGTATCCTCCTTGGTCTATAGGCTACACTTCATTGCTTGACTGTGCTGGCTTACCTCGTGTCGTCACACCTTCACCACTTGTCAATACAGCTCCCTCTATGGCTAGGTTTGACAATTTTTTCTGAACTAACTTTGCTTCCTTCTGCTTTCTACTCTGAGCTTTCTTTTTATTCTTCTCCTATAACAATCAACAATGATGCATGATAGTCAATTGTATATCTGGCCATGGCTCCGCCTCATCCCTACCTGTTTCTTCATCTGCCGTTGCACTGGCTCAGGCAGTCCCAGACATAAAATATGATAAAATAATCCCACTGTTTTATCCCACGGTTCTCTTGCCTCGAGAGGCAGCGTTCCTGAATATCTTGAATAAAGGCAACATGATCTTCATACCCATTTTCTTTGTCATAATCACGCCCATAACTGATGTGCCAGGATATTATACTCTGAGGGCACGCCATACACGTCTGCTCTGCAAGTATTAAATAGAGCTGCATCGTGTGTCGTATTTTGTGCTGTCACACTCGCATATCCTGCTCATTTCCAAGTGTCGTCAGCCTTCTGCCGTAGAATGGTTGCTAGCAGGCCTTTTATGTCGCCTATTGCTACCGTCATTTCTGATGTTATTCTTTCCAACTCATAAATCCACTTTCCCACACCTGAAGTCAAACTGGGTAACATACATTTCAAATGATTGTTATCCATATGTGGCCACAGTATATATTGTGGTCGGCCTACCCCTTTCTTTAATAATGGGAATTGTGTAAATCGTGGTCCACAATCATACCCACCTACACTTCTCGACTTTCAGGTGAGGCTAGTCTCACCTGTTCATCTCCATCCTGGTAGTGACCATAACCTGCTTACATAAGGCGGTATACATACCCTGCACTGCGCGATCATGCTCACTCAGGATATGGTGTTGGTTCTGGGGTTTTTTCTTTGGGGTCTTCTAAGTCTGACCATTTTACCCCTCTTTCTATGCTTTAATCTTTCGAAAAACCACATGCGCCCTCTCCTGGGGCGGTTTTGGTTTTCTTTTTTTTCTTCATCTGACATCATTATTCCACATTGGTTAAAACTTGCTGCCCTGGGTTGTCCTGCTGGTATGTTGTACTACCACAGATTGCTACACTATAATACCTCAGTCAGGTTGAAACTTGATCAAGAGGGGCATTTGACTAGAAAAGTGCGGCAGAATAGGGGGGTGAAACAGGGCTGCGTCACTGCCCCATTGGTGTATAACGTTTATGTGCATGACATACCAGTGGCTATAACTTCTGCTAGTAATTGTCCTCCGAAAATCGGGGCGGCTGCTTGTCCTGTTCTGGCGTATGCAGACGATTTAGTAATCTTTGATCATACCATCAGTGGATTGCGTAGATCTGCTACTGCGCTTTGGGAGTATATCACTAGCAATGGACTCACCATTAACCTTGACAAAACCAAGGTCTTGAGATTCACTAGTAAAAGAGTCACTCATGTCAATCTCATGGTGGACAAAGTCAAGATCTCATATGCGCCGCAATATCGCTATTTGGGGATCGATTTTGAGCCCAGTGGTGAATACGTGGCATGCAAACAATCCCGTATCACGCGAGCAGTACAAGTAACAGCCTTAATTGCTAGTTTTACAAAAAAGCAGGGAGGCTTTACGCTATGGGGTACGCGCCAACTTTATTTGCAAGTATTTATCGCTATGATGACCTATGGCCCAGAAACCCTTTTTGATGTAGACCTCAATTGGCTCCAGGTCATCGAAGGGAAATTCTGGCGGCGTATCCTTGGCTTAGCAACTGGAGTTCCTATGGCCCTGGTACGATTGGAACTGGGAGTGCCCTCGCTTAAAGCCGTTGTCATGAAAAAGAGATCAGGCTTTTTCCTGAAGATGTGTAGTGGATTAAACTACTCACTATTAACAGTCTATCAGGAACTATGTAAGAAACAAAATCCCTGCTCACCATCTGTGAAGATGACAAAATATTTAGCGGACATAGGCTGGATTTGGCGAGGAGGGGCGTATTCAAAGCTGGTGCAGAATGCGCTTGATAAGCGTGTAGAGTTGTGGGATTGGTTGGAGAACTTTGCCCACGTCAGCACGCTGAAAAGCTATACATTTTTACAATATAGGCTATACTCTTCTATGAAACCACAGGCTTATCTTAATCTCTCCCCTTCTAAAAGGTTGCAACGCTTCATACTCCTACTCAGAATGAACCAGCTCCAGACCATGATGGTCATGGGGAGAAGAGAGCATATCCCAAGGGAACAACGTATTTGCTGGGCATGTAAAGCAAGTAATGCATTAGAGACTGCTAGACATTTGCTGAGGCAATGTGGTAGTATGATATTATTCACCTACATATTGGGAAGTATGTCCATGACCTGGCAACAATTAAAGACTCATCCTTCAGGCTCCATTGCCTCAACTCCGAAAGTTTGCGGTTGTTGACTGCCTTCTATAATATGACATTTGTACCGCGCACTATCACCACCGGAGTGGTCCCTTGGCGCTCTGGCGGCTCTGAAACAGGAGGGGAGGTTGAGTTAGTGGGAGGAAGCAGGAAAAGTGCACAAGAGCAGTAATGTGCTGTTGGCGGCCTCAGCCCGGTGGGTCCGTTGGCTGGGCCTCGGGGGGTTTGCGGCCGGTAGTCATCGTGTACTGTTGTGCAAGGCTATGTGTAATTTTGTTTTGTTGTTGCAGTGTAGTGAAGTTTGTGCGGTTTGTTGTGGTGTAGGTTTTGGTTGTGTTTGGTTTGGAGTTTGAGAGGTGTATGCAGAAGGGGAAATTGTTAGTAGGGATTGGTTAGTTTGCGTCTCTGTCCTGAATTGAAGCGCTCGGCTTGCGTGGTCTCCCCTGTTGCGGTTCTGTCCTGATCTGGGTCTGACTGGCATACAGATTCCTTACTCCTCTAGCTCCCGCCTCTAACGTGCTCTCTCATAGCTCCCCTTATCTTCCATTCATACTCCTGTGGCCATTGCACCTTCCAATGACACCCTCTCAGGTAGTGGGGTGATTGCCAATATCTCGATAATTTCTCACCCATGTGGTACTTGGCAGTAAATAATTAAGGGGCGGGCGAAAGTGTTGGTGGGATTGTCTGGGGTAGTTGACTCAGTCTCTGTGCGTATCGCCTGTGTTCTGGTATTCCGAGGTAGAGGCTGTTTGCATAGTCGATTTTAGACATGATTAGGGCGACGATATTGAGTGTTTTGTGCGCGAAGGAGAGGAAAGGTAGAATTCTTCTTGCCGTGCGGAGGAGGAAAAAGCATTTCTTCACTGTTGCATTTATTTGTGGTTCCAGGGTTAGGTTGTTGTCCATTAGGACTCCCAGATTTTTTACTACCTTCGATGGTGTTGGTGCGTTTCCCATTTCTGTTGGCCATGGGATGGGTTTCGTTCTCTTGGTCTTTGGATACGATCATGATTTCTGTCTTTCCTGGGTCGATTTCCAGGTTGTTGGCATCCATCCAGCTGAAGACTTCTTTTAGACAGTCGGTTAGGGTTGGAAAGATTCTGCTTGTGTTTTTGTGAAGTGACAGATTAAGGACTACAAATTTAATGGTCAGGAGGCAGCACAGACAACTGTCTTGACCCCGTCCGATTGATCACTTGTGCAACTTCTTGAGTTCCTCAGTGGTTTTGTTGGTGACTGTGCAAATCTGTGTCCTTTTGTACAAACAAGGCAGAAGATTATTTTGGGTCCCACTGCCTTTCTTCGTCTTCCTTTTTTTCCCCTACCACCTCTTTTGTTTTTGTTCTTCATTATGAATTTTCTACGTATTTTATAGGGACTGATCATATGTTGTATTATATTATAGGTTTTATTATGCCATTTGTATCCAATTCTACGTTTTAGTATATGTATAAGTTTAGATTGTGAGTAAAGTTTATTATGTAAACTGTATCACATTAAATAAATTATTATTAAAAGAATTATACCACAGCTTGTAGGACTGTTATCCATTTCTGCATTGTCAAGACTTAACCTATCTAGGGACAGTGTTCTATGTTCATCCGTCATTACATCATCTGATCTACCTACTGCTTCCTATAATGGAAATCCTTCAGTACTTCCTTTAGTTTTATAGCCAACTTTGTCTCCCGTTTGCCTAGATAAATCCCTGGTCCTTTTTCTAATGCTTTCTGCCTCATGCTCGTCAGCCCACGTTTGCATTCTTGTGATCCATTACAGCTCTGTAAGTGGCTGTTGTGATTCTCTCTCTTTCCCATCGCTCTTGTGCGCATTGATTGGCACCATGCACCTATTAAATACATAATCTATAACATTGTTAGGGGGAATTCTCATTTCTGTGCTAATTCCCTTCTACCTTAGAGGTCCCCAGCTCTTTTGGTGGACTTTAGGACTTTTCATTTTTATCCTGGAGAGAGTGAGTTTTTTCACACACTCTCATTTTTATTTCATTTGAACCCTGTGTTTCTTTTGATTTTGGAGTCTGACAAACTCCATAGGCATCACATTTTAACATTGTGACACACAGCACCCCAAGTGCAGTGTCACAGAGAAATCCTTTGGATTTCTGCTAAGGTTTAAATACCTTCTCTTGGATAAACTACTGTTTCCAAGAGTAGTAAAGTGAAATTGACTTACATTTTTCTCTTTGTAGACCCGGCACACACTATCTTACATAGAGTGCTGGAGGGGTTACTTTGTCTACCTTCTCATTTAAAATTTGTGTTACCCTTTCTACAATTAATGACTGGTGGCAGTGGTTTACTTTTTCCTACTATTGTGCATTTGTACTGTGGGCTGAATCCTCAGCTGCAGTATTGCACCCATGGGTGCCCATTTTGTCAAAATGGCCCTCGTCGTCTTTTTTCGCCATTTCTTGTTGGAAACGTCCTTCTCAAGATTTATTCTGTGCGCCAAACCAGGTTTGGTCCCTTTGTTCGTTTTGTCTTTGGCAGGATTCACTGGTGAAGCCTACCTCTGGCTCCAACGTGTCTGGCAGGGCAGGAAGCGAGGGAGCTTCCCGAAACTCTCTGTGCTTAGTCTCCTTCATTACAGGAATGCACCTAAAGGTGATTGGCCAGCTGACTGTCCTTGGAGGACAGCCACCCTGCTGTGCGAGTGACAGCTAGCCTGCAAATTAATGGGAGAGGCTTGCATAAAAGGCAAGGTCTTTCGCAAGGAAGGCAGAGTCGACAACTGGACGAAGGAAACGAAATGAAACTGGAAGAGAAGCTTGCTGCACCCTCCTGGACGGTTGGTTTGCCAGTGAAACCCTGCTGCATTGCTGAAGTTCCGAATATCTAATCGACTAGAGAAGCCCGGAAAGGACGACTTCTCCCCTTGGGATGGTGGGACCAATCAGCCCCAATATGAACTCGACTGGAAGCTCTCTCTCTGCTGGCTGTACTTCATTGCTGCTGCAGGAACCGAATGCCAGGGGACAGGAACAACAGAATCGAGTACATCGCCTTTAATCCAGACCCAAGCTCCAGGAAGATCCACCGGACTCCCTTGAAGCAGGACTAACCACGTCTGAGCCACCTCAACAGAGTGCTGGACCCCCAGAAGCAAGGAAAGTCCACAAGGTGTCCAATAACCGCAGTTCTATTTGCGAGTAGCTGAAACCGCGAAGTGCCGCAGATCTGAATTGTGCCCATTGCTGCTGCCGACCTTCAATTCGTAGTGTAGGAGTCCCCAGACGTTCTCCCTCTTGTCCCCACGACTGAGGCCCAGGAACAACAGGATCTGCAGGACTACAACAGGACCAGAAGCCAGCTGGAACCTTTTTTTCCAGACTCAAGGTACTGTGAAATCACTTGTGTGTAGCTTGCTTGCTCGCACTGAAGACTTGGATGGACTGCCCTTTGCAGAGTTGCTTGCATCTTTGCTTCTCAGAAGGCTCCCAGCTTGTGGCACAACAGTGATTCTTTTTACAGCAAAACTATCACATTGTGCTTTTGTGCTAATCTTCAAGAAGTGCCTCAGCTCCCCTAGACTTTGCTCAATTGACATTGGCTGCCCAGACTCCCTGAAGACTTTTCTTACCCTCTGACTGTGTTTAAAAGTCCCTCCAAATAGACATACATACCTTATTTGTATAGCTAGGAAAGGGTTAATCTCTATTGCACTGAGGGATTGCTAAGTGCTTACCTGTTTGATAAACTTGTTAACCATGGTTTCCTTCCCTAACCTTTTTCCTTTTTGACATAACTGGAGAACACGGCGAGGAGTGGTCTAGAGAAGCGCCGTGAGAAAGTTAGAGGCCAAATAGACAGCCCAAATGAAAACACCAAAGGGACACAGTTAGCGGAACTGGCAAAGAGCCAGGCTAACAAGCTGACCGCCACGCAAGAAAGGGAAAGAGTGGAGGTGGACAGTTTACCACAAGAATACGAAGAAGGAAGAAGGCTAGACTGGCCAAAAGAGAAGGTTCCCAAAACAGTCGTACAAGCAAATGTACACAGGGAACCAGAGTTTCCTGATACTGAAGAGGAACTAGGCATAAGTGAGAACGAAATAGAAGAAGAGATAAAACAAAGGGAAGAAAATCGGACGCAAGTGGCAAGTAGCAAATTCATCAGCAACGAGGGGAAAGCAAGTAGCACGGAGGAAAGTTGGAACGAAAGTGAAACGGGGACGTCAGACTCAGATTCTGAAATAGAACAAGAAAAAAAAGCGTTAGAAGTAAAACAGAAAAAAAGGATACCTACCAATAAACCAACAACGCAAAGAAAAAATCAAGAAAAGATAAACGAAATGAAAACAACAAAGAATAATAAAGAAAGAGGCTGTGAACAGCTAGGAATTACGAAAACGGCATTAGAAAATCTAAAAAAAAAAACGCAAAAAACAAAAAAAAAAAATGAGGGAACGCAAAAAGGACCACTGCCAGTATCCTTGTCAGGAACATTGAAAGCATTTTTCTTTAACCAGCAGAAACGAAAATTAGAATCGAAAAACGATCTATCGGACGCAGAACTGCTGGAAGCGGTTGAGATAAATTCAGGAGGAGATAGTCAACAGACCCCCGGGGTCTCACCGGGACCAGAAGGATCGCCAGCTATAGGCCTGCAGCAGCTCTTGCAAGAAAAAAGGAACGCGGCGAAAGCAATCCGGCGACAAATAGAAGAAAGAGAGGAAAGACGGAAGCAAAGCGCTTTAAAAGAACATCAGGAGGAGCAGCCTGAAGGAGGGGGAAATACCTCAAGACCTGAAGATGACAACCAACGACAGGCCCTGGCCCGGGAGAGGGTGTCCCAACCTAAAGACCAACGACAAAACGTGGATGGCCCAGATGGGGCAAAAGCACACCCGAATTCAGACCAGTTACTTCGTACCCCGGAGAAAGTAAGAGAACTGAATGGAGAGACCCAACAAAGAGAAACACAGAAAGAAAAACCTAAGTGCATAAGGTTGGAGGAAAAAGCACACAGACGACCCAGGTTAAGCGATAGCCTATTCACAGAAATAATGGCTATGCCAGGGAAAATAGCCAGCACTCCAAAATCGCCGAAAAATAGAAGAATAAGTGAATTAGGCACGCCGACACAAAAGGAGTCCCCAAGCAAAAAACCAGATCTACTAACAATCATGTCTGCAATAACGATAGCATTGGCGCCATACTGCAAACTATACGAAACAATAAAAGAAGGAATACAAGACAACACATCAATTCTGGCTTCAATGTCCACAAAAATCACGCATATAGAAGGATACATCACAGCTGTAGAAGAAAGAACTGACACCTACAAGAAGGGGTGGGAAAAAGAGCTGGAGGACTTAAAGAAACAAATTGAGTGTCTAAAAAGAGGGACAGAGGAGGAGAACAAGAAAACCAAAAAATCAGAGCGGGAAAGTCAAAATGCAGCATCAACAGAGAGACATAAAGGAGACAATGAGATAAAGGTAGTGATGGAGAAAAGACCTAAACCCCCGCAAACATACCCAATTAAATCAGGACTCCATAATCATCCCCAGAATAAAGTCCCAGTGATATTGAAACTAAAGAAAACTGACAGGACTGACAAAGACCTGACGACAGAGAAGGCGGAGCAGCAGGAAGCAGAAAAACTAAAAGGAAAAAAAAAGGAAGAGGAAATCAGAGAGGAAAGTTTCGAAAAAAGCCAGAAAGAAAGGAAAAGAGAAAACGAGAAGTCCACCCCTGTCGGTCGAAGATTTTATGAGCGACACAAACCTGATGAATTTGTCCCAGCATTGGGAGACCGCCTCCGACAACTCAGTGATGGAGGTGAACACAGATCAGCAAATACAAAAGCGAAAAGAACTGGAGAAAGAAATAGAAATGAGACAAAATATGAAACCCCAAACACCAAAAAGAAGCAGAGAGGCAAGTGAGATCCAAAAGGGAAGAGTAACAGAAATACAAAAAAAGAACAGAGAAGAAGAACGAAAGCCCTCGAAAGATCAAAGAATAAGTGAGTGGTCATCAAAGCACGGAAAACAGGAGATAAAAAGCCCAGAGAAAAACAGAAGAACTGGTACGTCGAAAGCGGAAAGACAGGAACGTATATTCAAACTTGAGCAATTAGATATAAAAAGTGGATACATGATCCTAAATAGGAAGACGATCTTGAAATTAATGAGCAAAATGAACGCGCTGAAAATGATAAAAACAGAAGATATCACGTTAGTAGAGCCTTACCATAGAGGAAAGATCGCCAAGGCATACATTCACGTGAAAGAACCAATCCGGCAAGAAACGGAAGCAAACGCAGCTACTGAAATGCTCCAAAATGGGTTTGGGCTGACAGAAATTAAAAGAGAAATACAAAAAGAAAAGAAAGACACTAAGTACAATGAAAAAGAAAGAAGATCATACCAGTTCACTTCACGGACAGAAGAGCGGTATCGATCTAATAGACTAGGAAAACAGAGAGAAGAAAGAGGTATCGATTGGCAAGTGAAGTATGGACGAACGGAAGAGAGAAAAGAGTACCGAAGATCCCATAAGGACGAAAAACAAAACACGCAATCAAGGAAGGAGCACCAGGACACGGGAGCAGAATATCAGAACCTACACAGGAGAGTGGAACCAAGGCGCGTTCAGAGCTATTTTAGCCCAGAGAGAACTGGCCGCCACAGTAGAAAAGAGAGAGCAAAGAAATCACCTCCGAGACAAACAAAAGATACGTCAACGAACACGGGCCCGCTAGCATGGCTAAAAGCAGCCTTAATGGGTAAAACAGAAAATTAGCAATTAACACGGTCACCAGCACCTACGTGGGATGAACAAAGAAGTGGTGACCAAAAAGAAACCAAGAAATGTTTCATCCTGGGGTCATGGAACACAAGAGGATACACGCATTTAACCAGACCGGGCGACGTGGACTTAGGCGCACTAGACATCATATGCCTACAAGAAACTTGGCTACAAGAAAAACCCGGCCTAGACGGCTATGTAGTGGAAATAGCACCTGCAAGCAAGGGATTGTTAGGCCGACCATCCTCAGGCCTGCTGACAGCAACGAAAATGGGAGTAGGCCTGGCAACACCGAAAAAATTACACGAATCATATGAGATGTTAGTAATACTGACTTCATGGACCAACGAAGGAAAATCAATTAGCAAGAGGATTGGCAACCAAATCATCATAATAAACACGTATTGGAACCCCCAAAAGATGACAAACAAAACGTACTGCGCAAAAATGGCAGAGGTGATAGACGAAATCAAAATAGAGCACACGAATGCGGACATCATCATATGTGGCGACTTAAACGCCGATTGCAGAGAGGGGAACAAAGAAATAAAGTTGGGAAAGTGTCAAGACTCAACCCGCGAGAGGGGTGTTGCATGGGAGACCCTGATTAAACCAAGAAATCTTCATAACATCGCAGCTCTATTTCCGAAACAAAAGAACATTCCAACTTGGGAGAGTTTGAATGCAAAAGCTACCCTAGATTACATCTTTGTGTCAACAGAATTTATACCCAGAATTGAAGAATACAAAGTTCAAAGAACCACATACAGTGATCACAATCTGCTAATATGCAAATGGACAGGATCACAAACTGAAAATCACGTGTATAAATACAATCTCGAAATAAACAACCAACAATCTAGAGTCTGTCTAACAGAAGAAGAGGTAAAAACGATAACAGCAAGTTATAGACTCTCTGAGGAGGCTCAAGAAAAAGCCCCACAAACTCGACCGAACTACATACCGTTGCTAATACCATACAAAAAACCAGCGAGGAGTCAACAGAAGAAAACATCAAACACATTACACACATATGACAAACTGGTGGTGGAAAGAAGAAAAGTGGTGAGGAGGTTAAGGAAAATTGCAACAAAAAGACAACAGCAGGAAGACTGGGAAAACTGGCAGATGGAGGCTAAGAAATATAACCATTGGCTAAAGCAACATAGACTATGGATGTACCAACAAGATGCGGAAAAAATGTTGAAAAGTCTTGGTTCAAAGAAAACAAGCGATTTCTGGAGAATAATCAAAGAAACAAATAGATCGAAGCCTCCAGAACTGATAAACCAAGTCCCTGAGTCAAACTGGAAATCATACCTAATGGCACAATTTGAGCGACCAAAAACGCAAACAACCAAAGGATTACTAGACACGACAGCCACTTGGGTGAACGTGGCTAACATCACAGACATTGAAAAAATCATCAAAAACTTAAAAACATCAAGGGCCCCCGGACCGGACGGGTTGTCTAATATCGACCTAAAGCAATCTGCGAAGGCATGGGCAGTGCTAATCAGCAAAATTTTCTCACATTGCGCCCAGACAAAAATGGTGCCGGAAACTTGGCTAAATGCCATAATTGTGCCAGTGTATAAAAAAGGCGACAGAGAAGACCCAGAAAGCTACAGGCCCATAGCACTGTTAGACATTGTGGGCAAAATTTACGCAACCCAGTTGCTAATCCACTTTGGGACATGGGCAAAGACTGCACCCTGCTTCGATATCTTTCAGACAGGATTCCAGAAGAAGGGAGGCACGGCAATAAACATACTGATCCTTCAGATCTTGAAAGCGAAAGTAAAAGAAGGTGCCCCAAAAATCTACCTGGCATTCGTAGACTTATCAAAAGCCTTTGATAAAATTGATCGTGAAAAATTATGGCTGAAACTGAGCAAGTGGGAATGCCCAACATCGATCCTGGCACCAATAAAAGCGCTTCATGAAAACACAAAAATCAGAGTAAAACTGAATAAGCAAGGCACCTTGTCGGAAGAGATCGAAATCCAGAGAGGTGTAAAGCAGGGCTGCCCACTAGCTCCAGCCCTGTTTATCGCTTTCTTGGGGGACTACCAGATCGAAGAAAAAAAAATAAGAGCTTTCCCACCAAAAATAGGAAAGGAAATCATACCACGATTATGGTACGCAGACGACGCCATCATTATTGACCAAACACCAATTGGGCTACAACGAAAACTAAACAACCTGGCAAATTATATGTCAACAAACCATCTGGAAATTAACACAACAAAAACTAAAGTGATGGTCTTCGAAAAAACTGCAAACAAAAATACAAAGCAGACAACCTGGCACTTGGAAAACGCCAAACTGGAAGTAGTTGACAAAATCAAATACCTAGGGGTAACCTTAGACGGATCAGCAGGTGACAACGCAATACAAGATCAGTTATGGGACAAAGTCAAAAGACTTACGGCACAAATGAGACTAGTGGACAAAAAATTTGGGAAATTTTCCATTATTCCGGCAATAAAATTTTACAAGGCAAAGGTTGTGCCGTCTATCATCTATGGTATGGAAGCTGCGCTCAACTTACCGAACCCAATATGGCAAAAATTGGAAGGACAGGTGTGGAAGGCAGTACTAGGCCTACCGAAATCAACCTCCATGCCCGCAATTAGAAGGGAGTTGGGCCTGGTCTCGTTAGCTACATCAGTCAAGCAAAGCAAGCTGAGACTTTATAGAAAAATCATAATGGCCGATTCATTGCCAATATGCGCGGTGATGGCAGAAGAATTGAAAACGGGCACTTGTAAAGCGCTCAACAATTGGGCAACAACAATACAAGAAACACTAAACAAAATATCATGCACAGAAGAGGATCTAAAAAAAAACCCAGACCGAGTAAAGATAAAAATCGAACTCATGGATTGGATCCACACTGTAGACACAGCGAGAGCAAATAAGCTACTCACCCACCTTCCACCGATGTTCAACAGGGTGAAAGAGCCACTGAACTACTGCAAAAAGTTCCCGAACAAAAAGATGAGGAGCACATTCTTGAAGGCAAGACTAAACCTGCTGATGACACATCAAATCCTAGCCATTAGATCATCAAAAATGGATAAAAGTTGCCGCCTATGCAAAAATAAAGAAGAAGTGGAAACATTGCGACATCTAGTCCTAAGATGCCCAAAAACCAGCATAATTAGAGACAGATATATACAATCATGTCTGCAAGGGGCGACGACGCTAGATGAAGAGGCGGTCTGGAACAGGCTAATATCAGGAGAAACAACGAGATGGACCATAGCGGCAGTAAAATTGATAGACCTTGCCTTCGAAAAGATTTCCAACACACAGGCCCATATGAAAATAGCAGAGATGGCCGAAACAGTGAAATCGCCCACTGCAAGCCAAATCTAAGAAATAATCAAAAAACTGCGAAATTCCGGATAGAGAAGGCGGAAAGTAAACATTAACTCAGAAGCGTCAACATCAGAAAAATGACTGTCAAAAGCGCCTCGGCGCATCTGTAGAAGAAGAAGGGTTCTTGTAAAAATCGTTAATTCATTTCCGATTAAAAACAAGTAAATAAATAAATAAATAAATAACTATTACCATTTAAGTGTGAAAAGTGATATGTTAATGTCTAAAGTGTCCCAACGATTGAAGTCACCTCAGTGTGTAGGAATTATCTGTGTGCCATCCCAAAAGGGTATCTCCTTACTTTATTGTACTGAAGGAGTGTATTGTTGAAGTATATTTTAAGTGTTGCATACTGCTCTCTTCTAAAGAAGGCTCCTTTTAAAACTGACTGTTAAATTAATAAATAATTATTATTTTATCAAGGAACCTTGAATATAAGTGTTATTTGAATACTTGTCATTGTGAAACTATGTTACAACCCTACAGCTCACATTGACCCCTGTTGAGATAAGCCTGGCTGCTCAGTCACTCTACCAACGTGTGTATTAAAGGCCTATACCAAGGATGGGTTACCTATTGCCAAGAGGACAAGGCTAGTGTAGTCTCCCATAGGGTTGCTACATACAATCTTGCCTAACAGTCATCTCTTTGTCCCCTACTCCTGTTCATTTCTTCTTCCCTTCTTCTCATCTCTATTTTCTGTTCTTCCTCTCGTCTTCTTTGCAACCTATGCTCTTCCAATCTGTGTTTCTATCTCATCCAGTTTCTTCTCCTCTAGTCTATCCTTCTCTTTCTTTTGTTCCTCATACCTTTGCTACTCCTTTCATTCCCTCTTTTTCCTTCTCTTCCTTGTATGCTTTCTCATTCTCCTTCCTTTTCCCGTTCTTCCCTTTCTTCTCTTTCTCTAACCACATTGATGCCCTTGTCATCTAGTTTGAGTAATATCTGTCCTCCCTTCTATTCATTCTGTACTATTGTCACTTCCTTAGCCTTGTCCTTCGCTTCTCTTTGCTTTCTCCTCTATCTCGATTTGTCTGTCCTTTCTCGCGTGATAACATATTTGCGTTCTCTTTTTTGCTCGCTTCCATATTGTCCTCGCAGTTTTAAGCAGGGGGGGGCTCGTATATCGGATTAACATACCCCGCCGCTGCTTTTAATTCCTTTAGAGTATAAAATCCCTGTTTCTCAGTGTCTGTACTCTTGTCTTCAGGAGGGGAAAGAGGAGCTGAACATCCTTCCCCTTTATGCTGATTATTCATCCACTCCTTCTCAGGCAGGTATTCTTTCTCATTCTGATACATCTTCCATAGTTCTAAAACAGCTAATCTTTTCCCCTTTAAATGTAGCATGCAAGAATATTGTCATGTGTCGCAATATCGTTTTTGATAATGACTTCTTGTGGTCATGGCATGAGTGTTTTATTCGTCGTACCCAGCATGATACTTTTTTTTTTTTTTTTTTTTTTTTTAACAAGTTTCATTTATTCAGCAGGAGCATAACCAGGTTACAACAGAGGCATTCTCTTTAGAGCACATAACATTTTACGTTACTACCCCAACAAGTGTCCCTTTACCCCAACTTCCCCCCGCCCACATTCACCCAACTTGTATGGTTCGACTGTCCTTTTCTTTAATTGGAGGTTTCCGTCCAACCCCCGAGGGTTGTCCTTTGCCCGATTTCTGAGGCTCAGCAAACATGAACATTAAGAATCAACGGTTTGTGGAACAAGGCTTCTCTGTCTTTTACGAATTCCTGGAATGGGTTCCAAACTGCCAGAAATGTCAGGTATTGCCTTGCTTTTAGTGCACATATTTTCTCCATTGCCATGACCCCCCCAGATCTTGTCCCACCACCAAGCTATTATCTAGCCCAATTCAGTTTTCCGCCCTTGTGCCAGAGCCAATCTCGCTGCCATCAGTAAGTGTGTGATGAGGGTAGCCTTATGCCCAGTTGCTGCTTATGTGCCTTCTATCACTGCTCCTGGTAGCACCACCTTTGGTGCCATTGGCAGAGTCACAACAGTTATCTCTTATGTGCCCCAAGATCGCTTTCCAGTACATTACTGCTTTCGGCATGTCCACCACATGTGATAGAGGTCTCCCCTCCCACCACATTGTCTCCAGCACCCAGGTGGGTACTTTGTGTTTATTTTATGTAGGCGATATGGAGATATGTACCACCTGTCACAGAGTTTGTAGGCCGACTCTTTGATCGCTGTGAATTTTGATGTTCTATGCGCCCTCATCCATATCTGTCCCCATTCCTCTTCCGTGATCGCTTCTCCCATGTCTTGCTTCCAGTTATCTTTATATGGGAGTTTGTCTGGCCGCTTTCTTCACCGCTGGTTGGAAGAGCCAATGTATAATTTGCGTGTATCTGTATCTTTCCTTCTCCCCAATGGCAATTTTTTTTTACATTCTTCAAACAGAAGGGGGAGCCCACCCTGGTACATGTCTTTTAGGGTCAATGTTCCCGCTCCTGTCCACCCCTCCCAGAATTTGTGTAGTAGGCCCGGAGTGAAGTCAGCATTGTGTGCTAAAGGGGAAAGCTAGTCCCTGAGGTATATTTTTCTTCCTGAGTGCCTTGTTCCAGCTACGCAAAGACATCCTAGTGGCTTTCAGTTGTTGACCCCCTCCTTCTCTGGCTCCAGTGTTGAGGGCGTGTAGTGATTTCAATTGGATGCTTGTAACTCCTTGCTCTATACCGCACCATCCGTCTAATGTGTCTTGTCCCGCCCATTTCAACATTGGTGCTAAGTGTGCCGCTAATATATATCTCTCTATGTCTGGAACCCCTAGCCCTCCAAGCAAAGTTGGGCGCGTAAGGATTTTCTTTGGTAACCTTGTTTTCTTGCCTTGCCATATAAAGGCGAATATTGCAGTCTGCAACTGTTTACCCATCCGGGATGGTATGTCTACGGGCAGCAAGCCCACCATTTAAAACATACGGGGAAGGAGGGTAATTTTTACTGCTGCAATTGTTGCAAACCAGGGCAATTCTTGTGCTTCCCATCTGTCCATGTCCTGCGATTGCTTCCAGAAGGGTTAAAATATTTGCGCCATACATGCCTCCTGTGTCCCTCGTTAAAGTTATCCCCAGGTATTGTAGGTTCTCCTTTTCCCAGATTAAGGGGTATGTGTTCCCCCGTTTTGTGATCACTTCACCCTCTTCTGTTATGTTTAGTGCTTTTGATTTGGAGTAATTTATGGAAAATCCAGATATTTAGGAAAACTCATGTAATCTTATAATTACTCTAGGTAATGTGTTTTTGGTGTCTTTCAGGAATAGCATTATATCATCTGCCTACGATGCAATTTTTACTTTCCCACATGTCGCACCTCTAATTTCCTGATCCTGTCTGATCCGCACTGCAAAGGGCTCTATTGCCAATGCAAACATTAGAAGGGAGAGGGGGCAGCCCTGACGTGCGCCTCTCCTTATTTCAATCTGTTCCAAGCACTGTCCGTTAACCAGAAAGCATGTGGATGGGATTTGAAAATTTGCTAGGACCATCCTGGTGAAGTCAGGACCGCACCCGAACCCCTCCAGCACCATCTTCAAATATCCCCAGTCTAAACTATCAAAGCCCATCAGGCGTCAAGCGCAGCTATTGAGAACTGTTGTCCCGTTCTCGTCCCCAGGTTAATTCTATCTATGGTCCGTCTGACATGGTCTTGTGTGTGTTGCCCTGTAATAAACCCTGCTTGGTCCTCATGTATGATTCCTGGAAGAACCTTCATTAATCCTGCTGCAAGGACCTTCGCATACATCTTTGCATCAGTGTTTCAAGTGCGATGCAGCAGTAGCTAGCACAGTCTGTGGGGTCTTTCCCTGGTTTCAGTATTAATATCGTCGTGGACTTCCCCATGTCCTCTGTGACCGTACCCCTCTCCCTGATGACATTGAAGAGACATGTTGTGGTGCCAGTAGTTGTGTGCAAAATGTTTTGTAGTACCGGTTTCCCAACCTGTCTTGGCCCGGTGTTTTGTTCACTGACAATGCTGAAATTGCATCGCTGACCTCTTGGGCTGTTATCGGTCCGCCTAGTGTATCCCTGTCGTTCTCTGTGATCTGGGGAAGGGACACTAATGACATGCAGGTTCTTTGCCTTTATGGTGCCAAATTTTCGCGTTTTAACAGTCCTTCATGAAACCGCACCATTATTTCCATTTTCCCCTCCTCCGCCGTACATGCTTCCTCTTGTCCATTTTTAAGTTAGTTGCGTGATCTTTGTTTCTTTAGTTTAGCTGCTCGGAATTTGTTCACTTTCCCTCCCCGTGTACAGTATGTTTGCTTTGTGTTCAAAAGAGTTTGTGCCACCCGGTATGCAGTATGTGCTTCCAGCTGGGCTCCGACTTTCTTTAGGGCTCGTAGTGATTTTTCTGTTGGTCAGGTTTAATGCTGTCTTTCGGCTTCACTAACCTCCTTTTCCAGTTTCTTCATGATGAAGGCTCTCCCTCTAGTGTATACAGTGGCTTGTGAGATGAATTCTCCCCGAACTACCGCTTTCCCCGCGTCCCACACTATCCTCCACTGTTTCTCCATTATCATTCTCTTTAAAGTAATGACTTCTTGTTCCCTCCATATGTGTTCTGAGTGAGATGTACTGTAGTATCATCTCTTTTAATCTCTAGCGTGTCTGTCTTCTCCCCTTATCCTTGCCCATTTCAATTTGTACCAAAACAGGAGAGTGGTCCGAGAGGTATTTCACCCCTATTTCCACGATCATCAGTTGGGGGATCAGTGCCACTGATACTAGAATCATGTCAATCCTAGAGTAACATTTATGGAACGCTGAGTAAAGAGTGTATTCCCCGTTTTCATCCTAGAAAAATCTCCATGTTTCGATTACCCCCAGATCTATAAAGAGTTTTCCCAGTGCCTGCCTGATCTTCCAATCCGCTGATGCTGATGGGAGTGTTTTATCTAGTGCCAGGTACATCACACAATTAAAATCCCCCCCCCCTATCGCCACCTGACCTTCGCAACAGCCTCACAGTTTCTGCAATATCCTGGTTATATAAGGGTCATGTTTCTCATTGGGAACACATAGCGCAACTACTGTGTAGGTTTGGCCTCTTATTGTACCCTCGAGCCCCAGGTATCTACCTTCCTTGTCTTTGAGCAGGTGTTTCTTAAACTCCAGGTCGCGATTGAGCAATATTGCTAACCCCCTTGTATTTTTCCCACTTGAGGCATAAAATTGGTGGGGGAAAGCCTTACGGGCCATCTTCAGTTCCTCCCCATGGTGGAGATGCGTTAATTGCAGGATCCCTATTGATACTTACATTTCTGCCAATCTCCCCAGAATTGCGAGGCATTTCGGTGGTGAGATTAGCCCCTGTACATTAATTCAGCCATTTGGTGTGGTTATGATTCCATATTGCCTTCGTCCTCTGCCATTCCACCGTCTCAATTTCCTGTCCCCCAGAGATTTGAACCCCCCCTCATCCCTTGAAATCTAAACCATCTCCTGTCTCTCCCCACCCCTCTCTTTCCCTCCTCCCCAATGCCCCCCCCTCTCCCTTTGTCCCTCTGTGGCCAGGGCTCCACAGAACCCCCCCCCCGGTAGCACCCTACAGCGTTGGGCCAAAATCCCTCCCTGTGTTTCTTTGTGCCAGGATACTTCCATACTGTGAGTTGGACTCCAAGATGTGTCGCTCTCCTACATCCGTCCTTTGCTTCTTGCGGCCTTCTTCATCCTTTCTGGCCACCTTTAACCGTCTAGTTTCTCGAGTGCGATATTGTCATCCTCTGTTTGGGTCATTCTTAGTTTTTGTAGGGACCAGTCAGTTTTGTTTCCCTTCCACTCCTCCTCTTCTTGTCCGTCCATTCCCACGGTCTTTCCGCTTCGTTTGAGGTGCCTTGTTTTGAGTTGTGCTTAACGTGGTTCTGGTCCTCGTCCATATGTAGCAGCGATAGTCCCTCCTCGCACGTGTTCATTTGTCATAGTTTGCCTTCCAATGTAAGGGTTCGCCCGAAGGGAAATGATCATTTGTAGGATATAGTTTTCGCCATTAGGGCTTTTGTGACTGGTTGCATAAGTCTTCTCTTGTGTAGTGTTGAGAGCGCCAAGTCCTGATAAAGCTGAATACGGCTTCCACTGACCGTCAGGTCCGTTTGCGATATCCCAGCTCTCAAAATGTCCTCCTTCAGGATGTACGATGACAGGGCTACTAACACATCTCTGGGCCTTGGCCCCGGTTCTTTTCTCTTGGGGCCCACACAGTGTATTCCATCTACCGGTACCTTCCTCAGGTTGGATACCGTTTAACAGGCTGCTAAAGCATTGCTGCATGGTGTCTTTTAGGTCGTTGTCCATAACTGACTTAGCCAGTCCCTTGACCCTAATGTTGGACCTGCAGGATCTATTTTCCCAGTCCTCCACCTGTATTTCCAGATTATTTGTTGCTGCGGCCACCTTTTCCAGCAAGACAGTGCACTGTTTCGCCTCTTTTGTCATGTTGGAAAGGCTGTTCACCACCACGTCAACTCTTTTGCCCAGTTCATTCATCTCCTTTGTGACCTCTTCCAGGGCGGACTTCAGCTCCTCCATCTTCCCCTTTTGATCTTGGAATGAGATTGTCATCCTAGCTTCCATGCCTTTTAGACAGTTCAGCAATTCCTCTTTGTCTGATGCCATCGTGGTAGGTGTTTTGTTAGTGTCTGTCCGCTTTGTCTCCTGTAGTGATTCGGTCATTGAGGCTTCCCCCTGTTGCCTCTGCCTCCAGCACCTTTCCAACTGCCCCTTTTGGCGTTTCATTATACTTTTGGCTCTCGTTGGGGCGCTTCTTGACTTTGCCCCTGGCATCAGGGGGCACTCTGTGCGGATCCCTTGGGTGCTATTGTCCATTGAATATTCTGAGGAGGGCAGGTTATGTGCTGTGGGCTTACTGGCCCGATGGCTCCCCCCAGCTATCAGCCAATTATGTCTGTTGTGCAGTCTCCGTTCTCCGTCTCCTCCGCCCCTCTTTTCTGCTTGGCTGCCGGCTAGTTTTACGCCTTTCTGTGCTGCTAGAGCTGTGCTTGCCACTAGTGGCGGCCTCAGGTCTCTCTAGTTCATAGGCTTTTGGCTTTCTGTGGGTGGTCTGTGTCCTCCCTGCGGCTCCTATGAGCCCCCCTCCCCTCTCCTCGTTTCCAGAGGATGAGGAGGGGTTGGACTCCCTTTAGGGGGGTGGGGTGCTTCTAGAGTTCTTTTCTTATGTTCCCTCCTCTCCCCCTTTGTTATGCCTTTATTGTGGAACGTACATATTATGTAACTGTGCTCTGGGGCCCCACTGTTGCTTCAGATATGGGGAGTCTCCAGTCTGTCTCCTTCTGATGGTTGCTAGGTGTGGAGCGGCCTCTACCTGCTGCCCAGTCCAAGGCCAGCTGCTTTCCAACTGTCCAAAGCCCCTCCTATGCGTCCAGGCCGTTCTCTCTGCAGCCTGGTGTTGTGTAACTTGCAGGCCAGGTCTCTCCCGGCGTGTCTTTCGGTCCCTCCCCACTCAGGTACTTGGTAGCTGGGGAGGGTGAGGGGCACCCTAATTCCTTCTTTCCCTGGTTTTGTTGTTTCTGCTGCCCACTCACACTCCTCCCCTTGCGAGCACTTGGATCCGGCCTAGAATGCTATTTTAATACAGAATGTTGTCTGATTTCCCCCCGCCATGTTCAGCAGCATATTTTTGCTGTCTGTGGCGTTGCCGCTTCTGCCACAGTTCGTAACCGGTCCCTCCTGTCTTGTACGTGCTTTGCTCCTTTTACCTTCGCTTCAGCCTATTTCCAGCGTGGGTCCCTTTAGCTGCCTCTTCCCGGGGAGCTTCCTTGCATGTGCCAGGTGTTCTCGCTAACTTATGCCAAGTTTTACCACTTCCTTGTTTCTTTGTTCCCTGCTGTTGCTTGCACTTGCTTGTCCTTTCTCAGGCGCCGCTCCGGTGCTGCCGCTGTGTCTTGCAGGGCGCACTGCTCTTCCTTGGTTTGCGCTTCTACTGGTTATCTGTTCGGCCCCTTCTACTGGTGATCTGTTCGGCCCCTTCTGCAGGGCTCCACACCCGGCCCTTTCTTAGTCCTGCGTGGTCAGTGTGCCTGGACCGGCAACAGCTATCACATCTGTCTCTGCACCATGGGGTCTGGGACGGCGTACCTCTCTTCTGCTCTCGCACCTCGGGCTGTATCTTGCTGCGTGTCCGTATCACACCAACATGGCGGGTCATGCTTGGGTATTGCTGGCTTGCAGGTTCTCAGACTTCAGGGGACACAGCCCTCCGTCGGAGGCAGGAACTCGATCCCTCTGTTCTGCCGGTTTCACCCGTTTCTTCTCGTCACAGTCCCGATTCCGGTTCTATGCTGGTTGTTGAGCCGCTTTCAGGTGATTATTGCTATTTTAGAGTGCTTCAGACAACTTACTCTCCCGCCCGGACGGATGTTAGGAGTGCACACCTTTCCAGGAGGGCGGCCATCTTGGAATCCCAGCATGATACTTTCTAATCTATGGTGTGTACCTTGGTAGTGTCCTGTATAGACGTAGAAGGGGAGTGCCCTCCCAGAGCAATCCACGGCCAAGCAGCAGAATTCTTACAAAAGAAAATAACCATTTACCAACCGACAAGAACACTCGGGTCAAGCATTAACATCCAACTGGACCCAAAACCATTCTCAAGAAAAAAACTTGCGGGATCCTCATTCTCCCGACTGGCAGCAAAAACGTGGAACACACTTCCGGAAGAAATAAACAATACAGAGGACCACCTAGAATTTAGGAAACTACTCAAAACCTGGCTTTTCACCTCAGAACCGGATAGAATAAAAGAACAAACACCTATTTCAATGGAAAGCGCCAAAAACAAGCACACGTGGCAATAAATAATGAGTGAAGGAGGAAACCCAGGATTCGCCCTCTCCTGAGCCTCTCCCAATCCATAACCCTCCACTAGGCAAAGCCCAAGAGACTGAAGACAAAGGAGCACTAATCATTACCTAGCAACCAAAAGGACAGTGGACACGTAGAACTCGGCGGGCGGAGACTGCCACCTTCCGGTCCACAGATCACCAGACAGTCACAGAGACATGCCACCACCTTGGGCAGAACCAGACAATGAACCGCCAAAGGAACTCTCCTGCAGACAACAAGGGCTGATATACCCAACACAGATGCCCGAGACAATGAGGTAACGCCCCTAACCCATCCGCTAAAAAACCTCAACTCTCTGCTTACACCTCTCACACCCTAAACAAACAACCACTCTCTCGCACAGCAAACCACACGCACTTCACTACACTGCAACAATAAAGCAAACCACACAGTTTTGCACAACAGCACACGGGAGTCTACCGATCCGTACACCACACCTATACTCAGCGAACAGTGTTAACGGAACTGAAGCTGCCAACAGGACATCATCAATCTTGCTCTACCTTTATCCCGCTACACCCTACTAACCTGCTTACCTTTCAGATCCGCCAAGGGACCCCTCTGGTGGTGATAGTGCGCAATATAAATGTCCTTTAACATTAACATAATGACAAGTCGATTTCGACTCTCAATACTTAACAGATTTTCTGTTCTTTTACTTTCTTAGTCAAAATATATCCCAATCGATTTGAGCAAACGCCATCAATTGTAGCCCATTACCAAACAATCTTTTAAAAATCTATGTGATGATGTTCTCTTTATTCCTTTGTTTGCACTTTTGATTGATTTTTGCTGTCTTGTTGTTTTATTATCGACACTCTAAGAATCTCATCTTCATATATTTATTTCCTTTACAATTTATCCTTCTCTGATTGACGTCAATCTCTTGATTTTAAAAATTATTATTACTATCATTTTATATCTTAGTCTAGACACAATAAAGGTTTTATAGTGACATATGTAAAACCCCATACACAAGTGTACTTTTAATTTTATACTAACACCTTTCTTTACTGTCTCTAGAAAATGTATGTCATCTTACCATTTACCCAATTTTTGGAGTTTGATACAAACTCTTCATTTTGGCCTTGCCTCAGGAAACCTTAAAAAATGTACCCTGTTTTTGGAGTTTAGTCCGTATCCTTTGGCCCCTCTAGGAGCCAGGAATCGAGGTATAGCTCTCTCTCCTTTTAACCCCAAAGCCCTGTTACTCTTTAAATACACCTAGAATACAGCCCCTCCCCTTTATTTGCCACTTTCGATGCTCTACAGAAGGAACAAGTTACTTACCTGTAACTGTTGTTCTCCAGCATGGGTCACATGCTCATGAATATTCCCCGTCGACGTCAGGCTGGGAATCCTCGGTAAAGAAAAAATCAGTTTCAGTTTCGTTTCTGAACTGTCTTTCTCTTAATAACCAAACACTTGTCTCTGGGTCATACTGCCCCCAGCCAATGACTGCCCTCTACCTAAGCCCCTCCTCTGGCAGCCATCTTCAGATTTGGTAGCACGTAAAGTGGCAGTAAGACCAAGTGAAGAGCCGCAGAGGGGTAGGCGGGAGGGTTTGCATGTGAATCCATGCCAGACCCATGCTGGAGAACAACAGTTACAGGTAAGTAACTTGTTCCTTCTCCAGCATGGGGTCTGGCATGGATTCACATGCTCATGAATACTGGAATACATAGCAGTACACACATGCACAACCACGGGAGGCTCAATATTAAGCATTTCATCACTCAACATTAAGCATCTCTTACCTCCTCACCAGGCCCACCTTCAGGCGAACAGGTTGCGCAGCACAACCTGGCCGACTCTGGACTCCTCCCTGGAATCCCGGTCGACGCAGTAGAATCTCGTGAAGGTGTGCGACGACCTCCACGTAGCAGCCCTGCAGATGTCCAGCAGGGGCACACCAGATAGGAACGCCGTGGTAGCAGCGATCGCTCTGGTCGAATGGGCTCTCGGACGGCCGGGCAACAGTCGGTTTGCCAAACAGTGACAGTGCATGAGGCAGCCTGAGAGCCATCTGGAAATGGAAGCTTCGAGAGGGCCTTCCCTTGGTTCACAAATAGCTGTGATGTCTTCCGAAATCTCTTTGTGCGGTCCACGTAGAACTTCGGCGCTCTAGCTACATCCAGCGAGTGCAAAGTCCTCTCGGTCGGCAACGAAGGCGACGGGAAGAAAACAGGCAACACCAAGGGCTCGTTGAGGTGGAGGTCTGACAGCACCTTGGGCATGAAGGAGGGGTGCGTCCTCAGCGCACCCTAGTCTCATGGAAAGTGAGGTACAAGAGAGGGCCTGGATCTCTCCCACTCGTCGTGCGGAGGTGATGGCCACAAGAAACGCTGTCTACCACGACAGGAACTTCAATTGTGCCGAATGCAGAGGCTCGAATGGCGGCCCCATGAGCCTGGTCAGCACCATGTTGAGTTGCCACGCCTGGGCTGGAGCCTTCACCGGCAGGAAGGATCGAAATAGTCCCTTCATGAACTCCTTCACCAGGCGATGGGACCACAGGGATGAGCGCCCCGGAGTTCTGGTGTAGCGGGAGATAGCCGCCAGATGGATCTTGATGGAGGCATGGGCCAGCCCCGCCTTGGCCAGCGATAGCAAGTACGGCAGCACTTGAGGGGCCGTAATCCGCAGAGGGTTAATCTTCTGTGAACGGCACAGAGAGAGAACCTCTTCCATTTGTGTCCGTAGCACTTGAGAGTTGAGGACGCCCTGGCCTTTACAAGCACCCCCTTGCAGTCTGCCGGGATATCGTACCCTCCAAACTCTAGTGCTGCAGGAGCCAGGCCTGTAAGTTCAGCGACCCCGGGTCGTGGTGGAGGATGGCGCCTCCTTGCCTGGAGAGGAGATCCACGTCCGTCGGCAGTTTGACTGGTGGGGGGGGGGGGGCGCTGACATTTCCAGAAGGTCCAGGAACCATATCTGTCTCGACCACGCCGGTGCGACGAGGATCATCCTGCACCGGGACCGTCTGAGTTGGTTGATGAGTCGCAGCAGCAATGGCAACAGCGGGAACGCATAGAGGAACAGGCCGTCCCAGGGTAATGATAAGGCATCGCCCATGCACCCTGGCTGGGGAAACCTGACGAACCTCCGGCACTTGGCGTTTGTCGCCGTCGTGAATAAGTCGATCTGGGGATTGCCCCATCATTGGAATAGCAGATCCACCTGATCCTGCCGAAGTTCCCACTCGTGCCACGATCGTAGCTCCCTGTTGAGTGAGTCGGCGATGGTCTTCTTTATTCCTGCCAGGTGGAAGGGTACCAGAAAAATCCCTTGGGCGACGGCCCAATGCCACAGATCCTGGTCCTCCTTGGATAGGGCTGGGGATTGGTGCCTCCCTGCTTCCGGATGCAGAACATCGTGGTGGTGTTGTCGGTGAAGATCCTCACCGCCCTGCCCGTGAGGGACGGAAGGAACGACCAGGACGTTGATGGGTAGCGACTTCTCCTCACGGAGCCAAAGGACTCTTGCATGGAGATCTCCGGTGTGCGCTCCCCATCCCTCCAGGGAGGCATACGTTGTCACTGTCTCCTGGTGTGCGGGGGTCTGGAAGTCCATCCCCGCCGCGAGATGCGTGCGGGTGCCCCACCACCGGATCGCTTGGCGGAAGGTCTCGTTGAGCGAGATCCTGTCTTCGAAGCTGCCCGCCGCTTGTATCCAACGGGTGTCGAAGAGCTCTTGCAGTGGACACATCCGCAGCCTGCACAGGCGTACGAGGTAGATGCCGAGAAGGGACTTGATGGACCTCACCCTGGCCACCTCCATGGCCGACAGTCGTTGCACCTTGCCCAGGATGGCCTTCGTCCTTTCCTCTGACGGAGAGGCCAATCGCGCCACTGTGTCGAGCCTGGCTCCCAGAAACAGCGCGACTTGTGACGGGACCAAGTGGGATTTTGCGTAGTTGATGGAAAATCCCAGATCCGTGAGCAGCTGGACAGTCTTCGCAGTGTGTCCGACGGCGAGTTCTCTTTCCCTTGCTCGAATAAGCCAATCGTCCAGGTAGGGGTAGACGTGGATCCCCTGCAGGCGCAGCCGCGCCGCTTGTTAGGGAGAATTCTCTGTTTAGGCTAAATTTCCTAACCTAGTGAGTCCCCCAGCAGCTTTGCTGGATTTCTGGAGTTTGTTTTTTTCCTCCTGCCAAGAGTGAGGCTCTTTCTCCCACTCTTGGTCATGATTTATGGTATTCCTTTGA
This sequence comes from Ambystoma mexicanum, assembly GCF_040938575.1. Taxonomy (NCBI): domain Eukaryota; kingdom Metazoa; phylum Chordata; class Amphibia; order Caudata; family Ambystomatidae; genus Ambystoma; species Ambystoma mexicanum. Next base: position 1,069,478,053 of record NC_090921.1, on the reverse strand, counting down.
TTGGTAATGTGGTTTATGGGCTATGAGGTCCTTTACTCCATAGGGTCTCATGTGTTTTTACTATGTGTGTTACACAGCGCCCTCCGTGCAGTAACACAGGGGTGCAATAGTGACACCCCACCATAGACTCCATACCCTGGGACTGACTACTGTCTCCCAGGGCATGTAAAGTCACCATTGGCTTTACTAGTCCCAAATTATTAACAGAAACCAGTACAAACCATCATATTGTGGACGTACTGGTCGGGGCAATTTGATTGCCCCAGGGTCTGTTAGTCGAGGGGGCACGTCTCCGTCCCCCCTGATCGAGTTTTGGCTGGTGGCAGTGGAAACTACTTTTTATATTCGACCGCAAATATTTCCCTATGGGATTTTCCCATTGTTCGAGGCTACCAACTTTAATTCTTTAATTCTCATAGCCTCGAACATGCCGCCGGTTTATTTAATTAATATTATTTCTCCGGTTGGTATTTTTTGCCAGGACTCGATTCTAAAATGGCGTTTGTGTTCTCTTCTGTGCTCCAACCCAATTCGAGCCCTTTGATCCACTTTTTGGCGGGCTTCTCCACAAAAGCCTCCAAAAGTGGTGCCCCTCTGTCTGGGTACCACAGAGGGTGTGGGAGGGGGTTTAGGCACCCTGGACTGAGTTACCTTGGTAACTCAAGTCGCACTTTTGTGTGATTGGCCCAAGTGGTGAGCCGGCCGGCTCACCACTTAGCATGTTTGATTGACTGAGTGAGTGAATGGGGTATGCTGCATAAAAGCAGGGCTTTGGGACTGGAACTTCAGAAGTCGCCACAGGACCGGAGAATCCGACGAGGGAGAAGCTGAGCTGACCTACCACGACGACACCACCGGTGGAGCCCTGCGGAACCGACTCACCACTTCCCGACGACAGAAGATCTCCCGGCTGGAGAGGCTTCTTCCCCTGACGGGTGGGCACAACCAGTTTACCTTTCTTTCTTCGCACCCTAGCCCGGGTTGTGGTCGAACTGCCCGTGCCAAGCACCCCGGCAGCCGGATAGCCACTCACCACTGAACCGCGAATCACCGGATCGCTCCTTGTACTTGAGAAACTCCGCGGCTGGTTTCTTCCCTGGCAGTGCAATGGACTCCTGTCTTCCTCCACGACGAGATCCTCTCTTCCCCCGGACGAAGCACCGACTTGCATCCACTGCCAGGAACAACTGCCCCTGCTGGAGCGTTCTCACCACTTGAAGGTACCGTGTCCGCCAGGCCTCCCTTTCTAAAGATTGCAACTCATTAACCTTCTGGACTGGGCTGGCCGCCTTGACCCTCTAACTGGTCCCTTTCTTTGGTCCAACTCCTTAATGAATTATTACAAGACTTTTGTGCACTGCAACCATGTGACCTTGGACACATTTCATTTCGATCCCCTTAAAGTGGATCCGGCCTACTGACTCTCAATTCACGGTTTTCCTTTGCCTTCCTCTCTTGTTATGTTCCTGTAAAAGTGTTGGGATCTGTTTCTCTGCTTTTCTCTCCCTTTTTAAAACAAACTATTAGAGTGCCATGTGCGTTAAGCGCTCACCGCTGTCTGAAAATAAGTGGGGCTTTACTTAAGACTTGTCTAATATTCTTTTAAGGGAGTGTATATCTTTTAGTGACTGTGTTTATGAATTGCTTACCATTAGTGCCTGTGTGTTTTTCTAGGTGTGGTTTTAAATAATTATATCTCTTTTACACCAAGCTCTGGTCAGTGTTTACTTGTTCTATTGTGTGCTCTTGACCTATTGTGAATACTCTGTATACTGCCTAACTCTTCTTGAGGGAAGTCTGACTGCTCAGCCACAGCTACCAAGTGAATCTGTGTGGTGCGGACTGCTACCAAGTGGGTTTACTGCCAAACACCTCTAGTCCTAAATCTTTTGCAGTGGTCCCAGAGGGAACTGCACAGGTTTTTGCCTAACACCGCTACTGGTGCTAGGCACTTGGTGAATATCCTGGGCGCCGACTTCAATCCAAAGGGGAGGGCCTTGAACTGGTAGTGCCGTCCACGGACTATGAATCTGAGGAACTTTCGATGTCCTTTTAGAATGGGGATGTGGAAGTAATCATCCTTCAAGCCCAGCGACGATAGGAAGTCGCCCTCCTCCAGCTGTCCCAGCACGTGCTGGAGAGTGACCATCTGGAACTTTTGGGACTTGTTTAAGCGACGAAGGTCCAGGATGGGTCGCCAGCCACTGGTGATCTTCCTTACGAGGAGGTATGGTGAGTACACTCCGGAGCCACGGAGCCTCTTTGGGACGAGCTCGATGGCTCCTTTCTTCAGCACCGCCCTTACTTCCAGCAGCAGTTGAGGGACGTGGTTTTCCTTCCTGGCCACGGAAGGAATGCGGGGCCACTTTTTAAAAACTCGAGAGTGTGCCTGCGGGCCAGGGTATCCAGCACCCATCGGTTGGTAGAGATGGACTCTCACACACTGACGAACTTCGCCAGCCGGCCTCCCACCGGGGTGCTCAGGTGGGGGCCCAACGCTACGGCCGGTTCAGTCCTGCTTGGTAGTGGCCTTGCCGCCTTGGCCTCCTTGTCGACGACGAGATCCTCCTGACTTGCCGCGTCCTCTGTAGGCCTCCTGCGAAGAGGAGCGGGCCGCCTGGCGGTACATCGAGGAGCCACCGCCAAATCCTTTGAAGGCACCTTGCTTGCCTCCGGAGTTCCAAAAGGGCAGCCGTCGTCGTTGCAAAACTCCCAAGGCCCGCGCCGTTTCCGAGTTGGCCTTGATGGCCTGAAGTGACTCGTCCACTGTCTTGCCAAACAGGTTGTTTTCCGTCGAAAGGCATGTCCAAAACTCTGGTTTGCACGTCCTGGCGGAAATCGGTTGCCTTGAGCCAACCACGCCGGCGAAGGCAAACACTGTTGCCCATCTGGCGGAAGCTGGTGTCAGCAATGTCCGTTGCCACCGTTATGGCGTGGTCCAATGCCACCTCGCCTTCCTGCAGTATCTCCAGGGCCTCAGCCCTCTTGTCGTCCGGGAGGAAGTCCAGCAGAGGAGCGATCTTAAACCACAGCTCCCTGTCGTAGCGGGCCACAATTGCGAGGGCGTTGGCCGCTTTAATCATCGTCACCACCGACGAGATGACCTGTCGTCCCATGGCATCTAATTTCTTCCCTTCGCTGTCCAGCGGGGAGGTCGAAGTTGAAGCCGTCGGCCCCGCCGCTTTCTTCTTGGCCACCGCCGATACGACCGAATTCCGGGTTCGGCTGTGCCCTAAGGCACATGGGGGCAGAATCCGGGAACCGGTACTTCTTCTCGTACGGTCTCTCTTGGCAGGGGACGTGGACGGTTTCTTCAGGAGATCCAGCCCCTGGTCCCAGATGTCGTCAAGCAACAGGACCGAGAGGACCGTCTTCCTCTTGGCCTCACGCCGGTTGATAGAGGAAACCTTCCTTCTTCTGTTCCACCGGGCAGAGCTGAAAGAGCTTGGATGCCCTGGCGATCATGGCGTGGAAGGAGCCAATTTCGTCGGGCGGGGAAGCCAGGGGGGGTGGTGATGGAAGGCCCATCCTGTCGTCACCACCGTCGTCATCCGTCCCCGTTGTAGCTGTCTCTGTTCCCGTGTCATTCCTCGGATCCGGGGAAGGGGATGAAGGCCTTGAAGGCCGTGTAGGCTGGAAGGGCGGTGGGGGAGGAGTTCTCCGCTTGCTTGGAGGGCTTCCCGACGGTCCAGGCTCCGCTGGGTCGTCGGTTGGGGGTACGGGCAACCTTGTCCTCATCTCTATGCACAAGGCCTGGATAGCCATCAATATTGCTCCCGAGCTGTCCTGTGGACCAGGCACCGGCTGCGACGGTTGGGGAGTGGAATCCTCCACCTCCACGGGAACCTCGTCGGCATCACCGTTGCCTTCTTCGTCCGCCCCGTCGGGATCCCTCCCGTGGGACCGGGCTTCCTCGGACCTCTTGTCCAGGATCTTCACGACTTCAGCCAGCTCCTCTTCAGAGGCTGTATCCGTGTCCGTGATGGTCACCACCCCCCCCCTCTTTCTCCACCGGGGTTTTCACGGGGGCCTTATCGATGGGCTGATAAGATGATTCCCTCCGCGGATGCAGGGAAACTCTGGGCCCCGAGGTCACCTCCACTGGGGTAGCCTCCACAGGCTTCGTCTGGGCCGCCACGACTCCCTCGATGGAGGCCTTAGCCGGGTGAATCAAAGCCTTGAAGACATTGGACGCGCTTGAAGCCTTCACCTTGGGGGGAGGGTCACCACCTCGCTCCCCCTCGGCTGTCTCTGTCGTGATCGACCGGGGCTTCTCCGGAAGCTTACTTGGGTTCTCCGACTTGCTTTTCCCAGAGCCAGAGCCTTGGCTCGTGGTTGATGGCGTCGGTGAAAGTGCGACCTGCCTGGCAGCCGAGGAGCCCGACCGTTCGGTGCTCCCGGTGCCCACGGACTTGCGGTGCTTTGACTTTAGTTGGGCCCCTGTCGCCGAGGCGCCCTCAAAGGTCTTCGAAGACCGCTCGGACCTCTTCTTCTTTTCCCATCTGCTGCTGGGTTCTTCCCCCTCCAGCCAGTTGGTGAAGCGGAACATGTTCTTGCAAAACGCAGAATCCTTCTCCACGTGCGTTTTGCCTTTGTGAAGGCAGTAGAGGCATCTAGAATGCTCGTCCTCCTTGAAGACATTCTGCGATCCGCATACAGGGCAGCTCCTGAACAGCTTTGATCCAGGCGTCATGCTCCCTTTTTCCTGGGCCATGTCCACGCGGGGTAGGCCTCAAAGAATCTTCTGGAATCCTCCAAGAAGAGGGACTCCACGAAAACTTCGCCCTTGAGGGTCGTCGAAATTTCCGAAACGGGTCCCCGTTGATCGGAAGTAGAAACGGTGGAGCTTGAGGCTCGATTGACCGAAAAAATGAGTTTTAACTCTTTGAAAAATTGCAAAACACAGTAAAAGCTCTAGAGCTATAGCACGAGGACTCCCTGAACGCGCAGTAAAAATCTGAAGATGGCTGCCAGAGGAGGGTTTAGGTAGAGGGCAGTCATTGGCAGTATGACCCAGAGACCAGTGATTGGTTATTAGGAGAAAGACAATTCAGAAACGAAACTGAAACTGATTTTTTCTTTACCGAGGATGCCCAGCCTGATGATGGGGAATATTCATGAACATGTGAATCCATGCCAGACCCCATGCTGGAGAAAACAGGTGCTCAGCTTGAGTCCCTTGGTATCGACCATTCCCCAATGGACCACTTAGCCTTCTGTCCACATGGCAAAATACTACTTTATTATCAGATCATATAAAGTAGGGCAATCTGGCAAACAACAATTTGTAGTCTACGCACTCATGATAATTTGTTTATACAAAGGCTTTATACCTCAAAGTGCATCAGCTTTGACTTCATCCTATTGGCAAACTTAAAAAAACAATTGACGGGAGGGATTGGTTATGGGAACAGATGTACCTATATATCGTTTAGGTGTTAGTAGCATTATTGGATGGCACTTATCTGACAGGAACGCCTTGAACTACCTCTAAATACGTATAATACTGATTATAGCAGAACAGCAGCGGATTGGCTTCTGCAACAATGTATAACACACTGCTACATAGACCGTGTTAATGACTCCAATCAAGCATTCCCACTAAGTTTGTGCCTTGTCTGGGATCGCTCAAGGGAAGTCCTTATTTATATATTTTTATGACAAGTTATAATCTGGATGATGAACCCTTGTATAACGCCCCTCTCTTAAAATCCCCCTGACCTCACTGAGCCAAGAAGTAGGTTTGTTTTGCAAATTAAAAAGGTTTATTCGAAAAATTAAACAATAGATATATATTACACTTTTATAATAAATTAATATTTGATATCACACTTATGAGTATAATGTCGATCAACAATGGATAATGTTATACTAGCACACTTATTTTATTACTTAGGAGTTGGTACGGAAAGAACAAGGTAGCTGGGAATGCTTTATGGTTTCAAGGAGATACAAAGATGAATAAAAGGCAGTACAGAAATAAACTTGATATGATTTCAGCAAAAGATAATATGATCACTTTTTCTCTGACAGTTCACTCCCCCCTATGCAATGTAAGGAGATGGAAGTAACACACACAGTCTTCAGGAATACAATCACAGTACAATACGAATTCAGTTCCCCCTTAGCAAGCTTATAGCACCAGGTATGATTTTGAAACACAGGCAAATACTTTAAATGTGGTTTGCAAAGGAGTGAAATATGCTAAAATTGATTTTAATTCCCTCTAGAGGTTCAGGGTGAGTGAGAGATACTTTAAATTAGTTCAGGATCACTTTAGCAATGCTCTATGAATGATTGTCAGGTTGCAAACGAATTTCAGCAAAGGAAAGCAAGAAGCTGCTATTTTGACAAGTGAAGAAATTTGAGAGAAAATCGCAAATCGCGGCACTTTTTACGAGTGCGTCGAGCGCGATTACGGAAAAAGTATAATGAATAGAAAGTTCTGGGTTCGTTGGAAAGCCTAGAATCTTAGCTTTAAAATGAAAGTTAAAACTCGCTCCTAACGGTTCAAGAGATACGGACGATTTCGTGAAGGTAGTTTTTCAGAAATGAAATAATGATTCAAAATGGCAAATTACACTTTTACGGGTTTGAATCAACAAGAGGAACACGCGATTTCTTATGATGCAGTTCTAAACAGGTTTAAATGTTTTGAATCATATTATTTTAAGCTAAGAGATGGGTTCTGCACAGTTCTAGCTGGGTACCCACACTATAAATTTGAAAGGAATGGCCTCGTCACGGATCTGGTCAACAAGTTTAGCTGCGGTTCTCTCTGCTCGGAGGGTCAATCAGGCACCGGTTCTGTTCACAGCGGTCTGGTCTGGGTCTCTGGTTCTGCTGGTCTGGATCAAGTGGATTCTGGATACCGCACTGCTTTCTGGGTACTGGTTCTGTTCTGGATACACAGGACTCTTAGCAAGCAGCAAACCGCACAGCCCGGTGGTTGAATAGTTTGCAAAATATTTTGAGGCCTGCTGAAGAGTTCAGCTCTTTGGAGTTTTTGTTCTGGAGTTAGTCTGGATCTCTGGAGTTCTGGATTCTGGAGTTCTCCGTCAGAGTGCTGCGCAGGAATTCAGTTGAAGGTTGGAAAATTAATGTCCCTGTCTGGCTTCCAGTGGCTCTTTTTATGTCTTTTGAAAATGGGTGTGGATGCTAACTTTCTCACGATTTGATAGGTCAAGGATTTCTCTTTGACCTGATTTGAGAATGGAGCAGTGAGTCAGAGTCTTACAGTCTATTGAAGAAACGCCCCTTTGCTTTAGAAAATCATTTTCATAACTAAACATATTTCCCAGATACCCAAGTGGTTGACATAACATGTACATATTACAGATTACTTATGGTACATTCTGGCCCAACTCTGATGTTTCTAAGAGCTTGCATTCAAAAATGGCAACTTATTTTCGTTTTTGGTAGCTTTTGCAACATTGGTTTTTCATCAAATCTTTACACAGACCTGTACCCTCTTCCTGAGCATATTAATCTAAGTTATCGTGTCTCTAGGATAAATACAGTGTTTGCAGCATTCATAATTCTCGGGGTTTTGCCTCAGAACATCACAGAGCGACCAGCCTAGTCTTGAACTGGGAGTGAATGTGTCATTTTAAAGATCCCAAAGTTGTACATTTCTGTCATCTGGTTACAATTAGTTATCAGTATTCTTATAAAACATATATTTGCCTTCAATTCACTTCACTTCAGTGTTTGGGTCCGCCCCCAGAAGCTTGGTGAGTCAGATGGTCACATGGTCTTCTTTGCTGGCAGGGACTGTTTACAGTCAACACCCAAATCAGCATATCCTATTCAATGGAAAGAGTCTACTGTGTTGGGTCCTGCAGGCTGGAGGAGAAACCCCTCCCTCTCAATCACCAGGGCCATGTGATATCCTGCCTTCTTGTGTGGAGTTCTGAGGTGAGAAGGTTTCCCAGCCTCTTGGACTGTTAATTGAATCAGCCTGTCTTCTGGGAACAGCAGGTGTTTAAGAATTCTAATTAGCCAAAAGGCTTTGAAGTTTCCAGCTGGCTCAGGATCCTTTTGCAACTCCTGAAGTACAGTTTAGAGTTTAGACCGCTAGCGCCGGTTTGTGTCCAATGCCGGTACTGCACCCATTTTTTTAGGAGTTGTCTTGAATTAACTCCATTTCAAAAAGGGGATTTTCTTGATACTATATGATCATTGCTCAACATGGCCTTGGTGTGGATTCTGCAGTAGAATAATTTTGTGCCCCTAATTGTAGCCATTTTTGACATTGATTAAAACGGATTTTGAACAGATGGTCTCCTGTATTAGCTATCTTGCAATGTTTGAAATGGACATTTTAAGCTTGCATTCTGAGAACCAGAGGTGGTTTAAAAGCGCTTTTGAGCTAACAGGCCCTGCTGTTTTTTCTTGGGCACCATCTTTTACCCATGGTGCTTCCGGTCCATCACGCTCAAACTGGTGGGTGGCAGGTTAGGCGACCATTTTGGTGTGCGCAAAACTGTGCGGTGATTCTGGCGCAACGTGGGCTTTTCGGCCATCTTGGATTTTCTAAGCCCACAGCACCAACTGTTGCAGCTTAATGACTCAAACGTGGGTCAATACCTCTGACAACTGTCACTATTGGTTGCCATTTTCTCCCAACCTTGGACTTTCAGCTCGTTAGCCGCACATAAGCAAAATGAAACTCTGGTGCAGAGAACAACGTCCGACTACTAATCACTTGCCCAATTAGTCTTTCATCTCTTATCAGTCAGGCCCTCAAACAAGGCCTCTTCAGACTGTTCTCTTCTCTGGGACCTTTAAGGGAATGTAGGTACAGGACTATCTTCGTCTGGGTCTTAATGAATAGGCCTTGTTCTCTAGTTCTGAATCATGTGAGGAGGCGACGATTTTGTCCCTTTCAGCCTTTTATTTAGTGCTATTTGATTCAATCAGGCCGAGGGTCATTACTCCTCTTGGCCTCTGGAACCTTGGCTGATCTACCTCACATATGCTTTCTGCATCCTCAATTGTCCAATACTTGGAACTTGCAGGTGTTTTCTTCTTTTCTTAATCTGAGAGAATAAGTCTTACATACATAGCTTATCCTCCTCAACCCGCTTTGTACCTTCCAAATATTCCTTGATATGGCATCTTTGATCCCACGCAAATAGATATTTTTTGTTTTCTACACATAGCGGTTTTTCCAGCACTTTTTAGCTCTGCAGCCCTGGTCTGTTTCCGAGATAGCTTGATTGGTTTCAACACAAGTCCGGCGTCCATCTTTTCTTCATGGCCGCTCTAGTCACGTTATATTTTCTTCTGCAGCAAGCGTCTATATGTCTTATCTACCTTGCATTTCTGCGTATGTACATCCACTTCGTCTTTCACTTATTTGTTTGGTGCACAAGATTCCTTTGTATCTGATTGTGTGTTTCTTTTGTTACTTCAGTTACATCTCTATTCTTTAAGTATTTGCATTTCATTTCAGTGCGTCCTTGTGTCTTCTCTTCCTGATGTCACTCTGCCCTTGTCGGAAATTCACTTATAGCTCATTGTCCAATGGTGTATGCAGACATCCGTCCACAACGTCAGTGCGAGGGTACATTCGATATGGATGTCTGAGTGCATAACTTCTCTCGTATCTTCGATGAGGTGTTGGGACAATACCTGGTGTCACACAGTGCTCTCCTACTGCTATTCCAGTATGACAGAGGTGAGGGGGCAGGAACTAGAGAGGACATGAACACCTGCTCCTCTACAAGTCCACCTTAGGTAGGACTTTATAAGACTCGCACTTGGGACACAGGGCTTCAACTCTTAGTATAGACCCAAACCACAAAGGTATGCTGGTAGCAATGGCTGAGCAGTCTGGCTTATTTCAGGAGGGACGAAGGGCTGTAGAGAGGTACAAAAACAGGGACATGTGTGAAACCAAAGGGCGTCCCACTTGCTAGTCCCTGGGTAAATCTCTCAGGTGGTCAGGGCATGGCCATTGCCTTTGGATCCAGACCCTGGGGGTGGACCAGTGCGGGAGTCTCACCTGGGTGAGAGATCTTCAGTGAGTGGGGGTGAGGCAACCGATGGCGGGACACGGTATCCCCCCTGTCCCGTGCCCATACCCCATCCTATTTTATTGGATTCTCCAACATTGCAACCCCCGCCACCTTCTACACAAACACTGGACAGAGGAAGAGGAGGACTGAGAGTAAAGAAGCTAACCCTTGCATCTCTTATTGGACATGTCCTGTTAATAAGGTCAGGCAAGGTCAGGCACTTGAACTTAATTATCTACATCTGATACACATTAGCTCCCCCCACACAGATGAAAAAGCAGAACATTGAGACACACTCCGAGCAAGGTAAGACACGAGAAGGACCAGATCTTCCGAGGCGATGGTGAACCCACTTGAGCAGAACGACCGATCGAGGGGCCAGAGCGAGGGGTAGGGAAGCTCTGAAGATCCCTACAGGAGGTTGTTGCCTCGGGGAAAACGTAAAGGATACACAGCAAAAGCTAAATCCCAGCCAAGAAAAAGCCTGTGTTGTGTTTCAATTACACAAGCAACCCTCTCGGGTGACTGCAGAGTTGGGGAGGCGAGGCCAAGTCTGTGGTATCAACCTTGACTCGTGAATCAAAGCTGCAGAGAAAAGAAAGGAATGCACACAACCAGTGAGTTAGCGAAAGACATGAAAGTCTGGTTTGTGTCAAGGAAAGATAGAAGCCGCAACAGTGTATTGAAGGTTGCACGCATGTGGATGAGACGTGAAAGAAGGCAAACCAGTAGTGAACTTTAAACTTACCGATAACTGTGAAGACAGTGATACAGATTAGCGGAGTGGCCCGGCGAAAGGAAATTGCCCACTTGAAAGTCTCTGCGAAATGTTTGATGTCTTGTTATAAAGCGACAAAGTGAATAAACTCTGAAATGTGCAATGGTCAAGATTAATCCCGCCGAAAGGGGAAGTTAAACAGTGAATGCTTTGAGAGAAAGATTTAAGAGAAAGATTTCTGTGAACTTTTCTGATTGTTTTATGGAACTTGCGAGACCAAGAGACACGGGGGCAAATAACATAAGGGAGAGCTGAAGCCAAAGTCGAAGTGGTCCTGCGGAGGTCTATGGAAATAACCTTGTTTTCGACATCAGTGAGTGCGAGGTCCGATCCCGGCTGAGGAAGACCTACGTAACCTTTTGTTGAACTGTGAAAGAACCTTTAGTGAACTGACAATAAGTGACTTTAATGTGGAAGGCCAAGCGTTTGGTAACCTGTGCCAGAGTGTCTAATCCTATCTACGGGGGCCGCCTTACTCCGTGCTGTCCAACGTGGGGAGGAGAGCTGACTCCGCCATCTTGAGCCTTTATGTTATAAGACTGACTTTCCTATGCATACACACTCCACTTTACACACATTTTATTTAAGAGATAGGTCAGGCATTAGTTTATTTTAGTATAGGCCATTTTGATTTGATATAGCCTGACTAGGACTGTGTTTTCTTTATTATTTGATTGTAGAGACTACTCCCATCGTAGCTATAGGGCAAAGTAGGAGCTTTTCCAAACCCCAAGAATTTAATAAAAGGTTTTGAAACGTGTAGCTCTTTTGTCAGTGTCATACTTGTGATACCATGCCTCCCTTACACACACACACACACACACACAGAGTTATATACAAATAATGGTTTATTTTATATACAAACACACACTCTAAGGTAAAGGTAATACTTCAGAAAGTGAAGTACTTAGGACAACTAAGGAACAAGTTACTTACCTCTAACTGTTGTTCTCCAGCATGGGGTTTGGCATTGATTCACATGCTCATGAATATTCACCATCGTCAGGCTGGGAATCCTCGGTAAAAGAAAAAAATCAGTTTCGTTTCTGAACTGTCTTTCTACTAATAACCAATCACTAGTCTCTGGGTCATACTGCCCCCAGCCAATGACTGCCCTCTACCCAAGCCCCTCCTCTGGCAGCCATCTTCAGATTTGGTAGCACGTAAAATGGCAGTAGGACCAAGAGAAGAGCCGCAGAGGGGTCGCAGGGAGGGTTCGCATGTGAATCCATGCCAGACCCATGCTGGAGAACAACAGTTACAGGTAAGTAGCTTGTTCCTTCTCCAGCATGGGGTCTGGCATAGATTCACATGCTCATGAACACAAGAATACATAGCGGTACACACATGCACAACCACGGGAGATGGCAAGGCTCAACATTAAGCATATCAACAACTCAACATTAAGCATCCCTTACCTCCTCACCAGACTCACCTTCAAGCAAACAGGTTGCGCAGCACTGCTTGGCCGACCCTGGACTCCTCTCTGGAATCCCGGTCGATGCAGTAGAATCTCGTGAAGGTGTGCATCGACCTCCACGTAGTGGCCCTGCAGATGTTCAGCATGGGCACACCAGACAGGAACGTCGTAGTAGCAGCGATCGCTATGGTTGAATGGGCTCTCGGATGGCCGGGCAACGGTCGGTTTGCCAACCGGTGATGGTGCATGATGCAGCCGGAGAGCCATCTGGAAATGGAAGCCTTGGAGAGGGCTGTCCCTTGGTTCACAGCGCCGAAGTTCACAAACAGCTGTGATGTCTTCCGAAAACTCTTCGTGCAGTCCACGTAGAACTTCAGTGCTCTAGTCACATCCAGCGAGTGCTAAGTCCTCTCAGCCGGCGACGAAGGCGACGGGAAGAAAACAGGTAACACCAAGGGCTCATTGAGATGGAAGTCCGACGGCACCTTGGGCATGAAATAGGGGTGGTCCTCAGCACTACCCTCGTCTTGTGGAATGTCAGGTATGGAGGTTTACAGGAGAAGGCCTGGATCTCTCCCACTTGTCGTGCACAGGTGATGGCCACAAGAAACGCTGTCTTCCACGATAGGAACTTCAGCGGCACCCAATGCAAAGGCTGGAATGGCGGGCCCATGGGCCTGGTCAGCACCACATTGAGCTCCCACGCCGGGGTCGGAGCCTTCACCAGCGGGAACGAGCGGACCAGTCCTTTCATGAACTCCTTCACCAGGTGGTGCTACCACAGCGACGACCGCTCCGGAGTCCTGGTGTAGCGGGAGATAGCCGCCAGATGAGTTTTGATGGATGCGTGCACCAGCCCCGCCTTGGCCAGCGACAGCAGGTATGAGAGCACTTGAGGGGCCATAATCCGTAGAGGATTGATCTTCTGCGCACAGCACCAGAGAACCTCTTCCATTTATGTCCATAGCACTTAAGAGTCAAGGAAGCCCTGGCCTTGGCAAGTACCTCCTTGCAGTCCGCCGGGATATCGTAGCCTCCGAACTCTAGTTCTGCAGGAACCAGGCCTGCAGGTTCAGCGACCCCGGGTCGTAGTGTAGGATTGTGCCTCCTTCCCTGGCGAGAAGATCTGCGTCCGTCGGAAGCCTGACTTGAGGGGACGCTGACATGTCCAGAAGGTCCGGGTACTATATCTGCCTCAGCCATGCCGGTGCGACGAGGATCATCCTGCACCGGGACCATCTGAGTTGACTGATGAGTCACAGAAGCAACAGCAGGAACGCATAAAGGAACAGGCCGTCCCATGGGAAGGAGAAAGCATCGCCCATGCTCCCCGGCTGGGGAAACCTGCTGGCGAACCTCAGGCACTTGGAGTTCGTTAACGCCACAAACAGATCTATCTGGGGATTGCCCCATCGTCAGAATAGTAGATCCACTTGATCCTGTCAGAGCTCCCACTGGTGGCACGAGCGCAGCTCCCTGCTGAGTGAGTCAGGGATGGTGTTTTTTACTCATGCCAAGTGGAAGGGTACCAGGAACATCCCCTTGGATAGAGCTGGGGATCTGCTGCCCCCCTGCTTCCGGATGTAAAACATCATGGTGGCGTTGTTGGTGAAGACCCGTACCACTTTGCCCTTGAGAGACGGAAGGAAGGACCCGAGGGCCCAGAACACATCCCGCAGCTCCAGTACGTTCATGTGTAGAAACCTCTCCTCTGGGAGCCAAAGGCTTCTTGTGTGGAGATCTGGTGTCTGGAATACCATGCCCGCCGCAAGATGCGCGCGGGTGCCCCACCACTGCATTGCCTGCCGGAAAGTCTCGTTGAGGGCGATCTGGTCTTCGAAGCTTCCCATTACTTATATCCAACGGGCGTCGAGAAACTCCTGCAGTGGCCGCATCCACTACCTGCACAGTCGCATGAGGTATATCCAAGACGACATCATGCCGAGCAGGGACTTGATGGACCTCACCCTGGCAACCTCCGTGCTCAACAGCCGTTGTACCTTGCCCAGGGTGGCCTTTATCTTCTCCTCTGACGGTGACGCCAGCCGTGCCACCTTGTTGAGTCAGGCTCCCAGGAATAGGGCGTCCTGCGATGGCACCAAGCAGGACTTTGCAAAGTTTATCGAGAACCCCAGCTCCGTGAGCAGGCGGACAGTCCTCGCTGTGTGGTCGACGACGAGCACTCTTGATTTTGCTCGGATGAGCCAATCGTCCAGGTAGGGGTAGACTAGGATCCCCTGCAGGAGTAACCACGCCGCCACCAGTGCCAGGCCCTTGGTGAAGACCCTTGGCGCCGACTTCAAACCGAAGGGCAGTGCCTTGAACTGATAGTGCCGCCCTTGGACCACGAAGCGCAGAAACTTTCGATGCCTCTTGTGTATGGGGATGTGGAAGTAGGCATCCTCGAAGTCCAACAACGACAAAGTCGCCTTCCTCCAGTTGTCCCAGCACGTGCTGGAGGGTGACCATCCAGAACTTCTGGGACTTTATGAATTTGTTGAGGCGGCGAAGGTCTGGAATGGGCCGCCAGTTTTCTTTCGGACGAGGAAATACCGCGAGTATACGCCGGAGCCTCTTTGGGACGAGTTCCATCGTGCCCTTCTTCAGCATTGCTCGTACCTCCAGAAGCAGCTGTGGAACGTTGTTACGCTCACCTGGTTCCCACGGGGGCGTTGACCGGAACTGGGCCGCTGTTATTTCCACCAGCGTGACGTGTAGCGCCGAGATGACTGACTGGACTGGCCCGCTCAGCCTAGTTTGTCTGGCTCGCAAGAATATTCTTCTGCAAAGGAGAAGAGGAATTAACCACCCGTGGAATTGAGTGTCAACCCACCTTCCCCTCTCCCGTTGTCTTCCCACTGATCACTCTTGATGTCCCCTCCTTAGTCTCACCTGATGGTTTGGAAGGATGAGCTCTCCATCCTGCGTCAACCGCAGGGGCGCGTTGATGAACAGTTACTTCACTGGCGTAGAGGAATTGGTGAGTTCCAGTATTGACTCTAAAGTCCAATTGTTCATAAGAGTTCACATGTCTGCTCTTCACTCTGTCCGATTCCTTGCAGGTTGCCGATTAATCCACTCGAAGATTTCCAAATGGCACTCGGTAAGATTCAGGTAAGTCTATTGTGATTTTCCCCTTAGGGGCCGGGGTACGGCGATGAAGCAGAGTTAACTGCGCCGACCCGAAATGAGGTGAGTACCTCCTGTGGTAAATCAGGTAAGTCCTTGGGGGTAGCTTGTATGGCCTTAGAGAGTCCCCTTGCTCACCTTGCTGTCTTGGTCTCCTTAGGTGTCGGAGGGCGGCCGCGAGATGGAGAGAGCGTGATGGAATGCTGAAGTACCGCCAAGCAGGTGAGTTCAGCGCGGCGCCGTAGGAATGCGAAGCGATGCTTCAAAGACTTCTGTCTTTCAGTTCCGTGGCGAAATGGATCAGGATTCAGGTAAGGATTAAAGTTAAAACCCCTGTTCTAACCTTTATCCTTTTTGTCTTCTTGTTTCAGGAGTCCCAGGACTGAAGCGGGCGTGGCTGAAGACTGGAGCTGCTGAAAACACGGTGAGCGTTACGCTGCAGCAAGCAGAATAACGCGAAGCACGTGTGGCTGTCCGGGCGTGGTTTAAATAGATCCAGGTAAGTATTCTTCCACAGCCCCACCCAAGTAACAAAATAGTCCCTTCAGTAAAATAGTCCCTCCTAAGCCTCATTTGGCTTCGAGTCTTCATGCAGCATGGTCTGCCTCAGGTGAGTGGTGAGAGGTGAGAGGGGCAGGCATCATGACAAACGTGGTTTCCTTCCTGGCCACTGGTGGGATATGGGGACACTTCTTCTGAACCTCCAGCGTGTGCCTGTAGGCCAGGGCATCCAGCACCGACTGGACGTTGGAGATGGACTTCCACGCGTTGATGAAGTTCGCCAGCCAGCCTCCCACCGGAGTGCTCGAGTGGGGGCCCAACGTCGCAGACGGTTCAATCTTGTTTCGCTAAGGCCTTGCCACCTTGGGACCCTTGGCGATGACGACTGTGTCCACCGACCTTGTTGTGGCCTCTGTAGGCTTCCTGCAACGAAGAGCGGGCCACCTGACGGTACAACGAGGGGCTGCCGCCGAATCCTTTGGAGGCACTTTCAGACTTGCCTCCGGAGGTCCGAAAGGACGGTCGTCGCTGGTGGAGAGAGCCCAAAGCCCGGGCCGTCTCAGTGTTCACCTTGATGGCCTGCAATGACTCGTCCACTGCCTTGCTGAACAGGTTGTTCCTGTCGAAGGGTATGCCCAGTACCCTGGTCTGCACGTCCTGCCAGAAGTCAGTGGCCCTGAGTCAACCGCGCCGGCGAAGGCAAATGCTGTTGCCCATCTGGCGAAACACAGTGTCGGCGATGTCCGTGGCCACCGTGATGGCGTGGTCCAACGCCACCTCGCCTTCCTGCATGATTCTAAGGGCTTTCGCCCTCTTGTCGCCTGGGAGGAAGTCCAGGAGGGGCAGCTCTGTCGTAGCAGGCCACGATCGCGAGAGCATTGGCCGCCTTGATGGTCGTTGCTGCCGACAAGATGACCTGTCGTCCCATGGCATCCAGCTTCTTCCCCTCGCCGTCCGTTGGGGAAGTGGAAGTTGATGCCATCGCCCCTGCTGATTTCTTCTTGGCTGCCGCGGAGACCACCAAATCCAGGGACGGCTGTGCCCTGAGGCACATAGGAGCGGACTCTGGGACCTGGTATTTCTTCTCGTACCGGTCCCTCTTCGCAGGGACCGTGGATGGGTTCTTCAGAAGGGACAATCCTTCGTCCCAGATGTCATCCAGTAAGAGGACTGAGAGGATGGTCTTCCTCTTGGCCTCATGTCGTTGATAGAGGAATCCCTCCTTCTGCTCTTCGGGGCATAGCTGGAACAGCTCAGATTCCCTGGCAATCATGGCGTGAAAGGAGCCAATTTCGTCGGGAGGGGAAGCCCGGGGAGGGGGTGATGGGAGATCCGTTCCGTCGTCACCACCGTTGTCCGTCCCTGTCGTCTCCGTCTCATCCCTCGGTGGAGGGGATGGAGGTGAAGGATGGAATGGTGGGGGAGGATGGAATCGCCTCCGCTTGGGTGGACGACTCCCCGATGGTCCAGGCGCCACTGGATCGTCCACCGGAGGCAAAGGTATCCTTGTCCTTATCTCGGTGCATAGGGTATGCAGTGCTAGCAAAATGTCATCCTGCCTGTCCATAGGAGGTGGCATTGATTGCGACGGGAGCGCCATGGTGTCCGGGTTCCTAGTCGTTCTGCCATTCTTCGTCGGCTCCACCGTCGCTCTCTACGTCCGCCTCATCGGGATCCTTCCCGCGGGCCCTCTCCTCGAATCGCTGGGTCCAGGGTTGCCTTGACGATAGACGGTTCGTCCTCTGAGGAGGTATCTGAGTCCATCAGGACTACCTCGCACTCCCCTCTCATATCCCGGGGTTACACGGGGTTCTTTTTCGATAGGCTGGAAAGACGATTCCCTCTGGAATGGCATGGAAACTCTAGGCCTGGAGGTCATCTCCACTGGGGTCGCCTCCACAGGCTTGGCCACGGCTGCCACGACTCCCTCAATCGAGGCCTTAGCCGGGTGAATTTGGGCCTTCACGACCGTGGGTGCGTCTGAGGCCTTCACCGTGGGGGGAGGGTCACCGCCTCACTCTCCCTTGGCTTTCTCCGTCGGGACCTGCCGAGGCTTCTCCCAAAGCTTACCCGGGTTCTCCGACTTCCTTTTCACCGAGCCGGAGCGTTGGCTCGTGGTTGACGGCGTCGGTGACATAGCGCCCTGCCTGGCAGCCAAGGAGCCCAAACCAACGGAGCTCCTGGTGCCCGCAGACTCGCGGTGCTTTGCCTTTTGTTGGGCCCCCGTTGCCGAAGCGCCCTCAAAGGTCTTAGAAGACCGCTCGGACTTCTTCTCACCTACTGCTGGGCCCTTCGCCACCAGCCAGTCAGCGAGACGTTTACGACGGTCCTTCATGGTCCGGCACAGTCCTCCTCCACATGCGACTTGTCGGCGTGAAGGCAGTAGAGGCACTGGGAGTGCTCCTCTTCCTTGAAGACATTCTGTAGTACACATCCTGGGCAGATCCTAAACAGCTTGGATCCAGTTGGCGTCGAGTCTCCTTTGTCCTGGGCCATGTCCACACGGGATAGGCCTCAAAGGTCTTCCGGAATCCTCCAAGAAGTTAACTTTGATGAAAATTTGTCCTTGAGGGGCGTAAACATTTCCAAAATGGGTCCCTGTTAATCGGAAGATGAAACGGTGGAGCTTGAGGCTCGATTTGACCGAAAAATAAAGAGTAAACTTTTTGGAAAAACGCAACACGCAGTAAAAGCTCGAGAGCTAAAGCATGAGGACTCCCAACACTTGAACGTGTGGTAAAAATCTGAAGATGGCTGCCAGAGGAGGGGCTTAGGTAGAAGGCAATCATTGGCTGGGGGCAGTATGACCCAGAGACCAGTGATTGGTTATTAGTAGAAAGACAGTTCAGAAACGAAACTGATTTTTTCTTTTACCGAGATTCCCAGCCTGGCGACGGGGATTATTCATGAGCATGTGAATCCATGCCAGACCCCATGCTGGAGAATGCTATCTTTACCGTAAGAATATCACTTTTGTAATACTTGCAGAATGGCAGAAAGCAATTCAAACGTAAGTAAAACACTTTTGTAATAACTTTCAGAATATCCGTTTCAGGTACAAATGATTGAAACAAGCCCAACATAACGCAGGTAAATGTTTGTAATAATTTCACAGAGGCCTTGGGCTTAAGTAGTCCATACCGATCTAGTTATGAGTCTCTCAGGGTCAGATTGGAGGGTCAAACTAGCAAGCCACAAGCTTTAAAATGTCACAAAGGTCCAAAAGGAAGTCCTTCAGTAGCACATAAGTAACACTCTTTGTTGGGGAAAAGGTTCAAGGACCTCGGAAAAAGCTCCTTGAAGGCACACAGGCATTAGGCCTGGGTGAACGTTGATGGGAGAACATCTAAACACATGAAATAGCACTCCAGCTAAATCGGAGAAACAGAACAACTCTCGGTAAATTCTACCAATAGTCTCACAGTACCTTATGTGTAAAGAAGAGGATGCAGCACGATGCCCCCATGATGCATCAGCAGCAGACCCGGTCACTGGATTCTTGGTCAGGCAGATGAACAAAGGGAATGGATCTTGCAGCAGCAGTCGAGTGTAGAGGCGGCTCCAGGCAAAACATTATTTGTGGTTCTGTGATTTTGGCACCATTTTCAAAGCGCCAGTGAAGAATGGTTACCGTCCAGTCGATTCGTCTCGCTTTCTTGGTCCAGCACTCAGGTCAGGGGAATTCAAGAAGTTGAATCATGCCTCTGGCCTTCCGGAAGAAGTCGACCAAAATTTCAGGAGGATTCGATCTTTGGAAGGCAATGCACTGCGTAATGGCCACAGGCCCTGGGGTATTGGTGGTTTACAGCCGGTGAAGGTCACAGCTCATCAAGGGATGGCTCGAAATGCAGGTAGTCTTGAGACAGATTGGACACAACAGTCTAGGTTAGAGTCTCATCCTTGTTTAGGGCTCTCTTGATGCTTTGAAGAAGGTGTCTGACAAAGCAATTACTCAGAAGGCATCTCTGGTCGTCTGGAAGTGGCTGCGAGTGTCTCTCCTCTTCTTCCTCGTCGTTTCTTCATTTCCATTGGTCAGCTTGCCTTCAGCCTCAGAATCAATGCTTCTTATGCAAGAACCTAGCCAATCAGCACCCATGCATCATTGCTTTCAGGATAGCCAGCCTCCCAGTTGGAACTGATTCCAGGCAGGCATAGCATAAAACAAAGAACAGCAGAGTTTTGGTGTCCTCCAGTTTCCTGTCCTTACAGATGCACTGGTACCTTGGCTGGCGGGCTTCACAAAGGGATCCCACCGAAGACAGATGTCAAAGCAGAACCTCCCCCACCCTGCACGGCAGGAGGAGGACCACGAAAGGACAAGCCATCTTGAATTGGTGAAAAAAGGCTATGGTCACTATTTTGGCAAAATGGTGACCCTTCTGTGGAACACCGCGTCTGAGTTCAGCCTGGGAGTAAAAATGCACATAAGTAGGTAGGATGAAAACTGCCAGCAGCCATTCAGATTATCTTGTCACTGTAACCGAAACATTACAGGAGCAGTTAGAAAGGGAATACAATGTAGCCCCTCTGTACTCCACATAAGGTGGGATGTGCTGATCTCACAATACGAAAAGATAGGAAGGATAAAATGATCCCCCTGCCCTTGGCAACATGTACTTCCCATAAGGGAAAAACTGAAAATAAAAAGGGGAGGCCAAGGGGCTCCCAACAACACTGCACAGAGTTCTGTGTGCCTCAAAGGTCAATGAGTGAGTGTGGAAAAAGGTTCCCTCTCACGCAGGAGAACTGAAACAATCCAGTAGTCCAGCAAAAAATGCTGGTGGCTCACAGATGGAGGAGATTGTGCATAAAAATGATAATCTACTTAACAGTGTTTTTCTTTCTTCCAGACAAGTCTAACCGAGCAGCAGGATATTCGACCAATGTTTGATGACCAAAAGGTGAATGGAATAAGGAAATCAAGGGACTTGTTCCCAATGTTATCCCATGAAGGGTAAGGTTGGGGGGACAGATACACTGTGCTTACTTATCCCCCTGACTCAGATTTTCCCAGGTTTTGATGTAGATCATCAGGGGGGCAGGGGGAGCGAGAGCTTCCCAGGAGTTACAGGTTTGAGGATTCTTCCGGTTGGGCGTAGCTGCACGATGCAACCTCTGTCAATGAAGAAATGCAAGAACCACCAATGCAGGTTCAGAGGTTGGAGTAAGGCGAGTACCAGCGATGGTCTCTGCACACAGGTGACGACAGGGGTCCTTCCAGTCGCTGTCACAGCAGCTGCTCCAGGACAGATATCCTTGAAGATGGAAAGCTGACATTCAGGGAGAAAGCTACTAGTGGCACAAGCTGCAACCACAAGCCGGCAACCACTGAAGTGCCGTACTTGAATGCACAACAGTGATGCTTCTGGTGAGGTAGAACAAGAGAGCTTGTCAGTCCACCGGGTAGTCTAGGGACACTTCTGAAGACTCATAAGGGCCCGATCCTCGAGAAGGAATCGAGACTAGTTGGGCCCACTAGATCAAGGGCTGAAGCAACACTAAGGGTCATCAGAGATCAGTCAGAGGAGCAGGGCTTCACTGGCATGGCGTGGCTTCTGGAAGGGATACTGGGCCAGTTCAGGAGTCATCTTCGGATGTTCAGCAGGCTGCTCTTCTTCAAGGTATCCAACAAGGTATCCAACAATGATATAAAGAAATGGCTGCAGAGGTACCTCTTATCCATATTCTAAGCTGGAAGCAAGTCCAAGCCACCAATGGTATTGGTCTGCCCCTTTCAAACAGCCAGTAATTGTCTCATCAGAAAAAATTACTGGTTTCACATTTGCCCCACACCCAGACTTTCTGGCACCAAGGATGTAGAGTGGGACTAGACAGTTCCACCCCCTTCCCTGCAAAAGCAGCAGCCTAACTGGGCAAGTGCATGACCCTATAAGGACTTCCCTGACCTGGATATGGCCAAAGAACTGTCATGATTCCTGCCCCTCATGTCCCCAGCCCTCCAAGAGGTCAGGCTGGAGCCAGGCCACAATCACCTACATGGCCCTCAAGGGCCTCTCCATCCCTCCAAAGACCCACTTGGAGTCAGACTTGGCGCTTGTGGCACCAGACTCATTCACTCCCATAGGATAACATTGGGGATTGGACTTGTAGTGCATTGATGTGGACAAGATGGATGCCCCCACATAGTTCGGTTCCCAGAACTGCATGTGCAGTCTAGTCTTTTGGGTGTGGTTCAGCCCAGAGACACCTGGGATACCCAGAGACTATTTAAGCCACGGGAATGGCAGTGAGCTATGCACTACGCTGTTTTTTACAAAAATATATTCAAAATCAGATATGTCTCCTTAGTAATTTGGGGTGCAAACCTGCTGTAAAGGGTGTCTCCGTGATAGAACGCTGCAAAGAACATGAAAGAAAAAGACCTTGGCTGTGAAGCCAGCGGTGCGGGCTGCACTCCAGTGTACCACTCACTAGTGGTTTAGTTTCAGTAAAGAATTCTTCAAAAGCTTGTAATAATGAAATAAATTCACGTTTATTTATTCTTGAGTTGCTTATTACTGTCATAAGCTTAAATTCCTCTGAGGGAATTGAAATTCTGAGACAGAAATGTCACTTTAAGGCCTATGCATTTCGGGTCCCACAGTTTATCCTTCACATCCGTGACGGTACTTGGGCAAGTGCACACCAACATGTCATATGAAGATATAGACTTTCTAACAGATAACAGAGCTACAACACCTGGCTTTTCAGCCGAAGAGGCAGATGCCATACTGGGCCTCATAAAAGAAACGGTCCATACTACAACCAAAGACCCACAAAGTAAAATTAAACAATTACAATACTTAATAAGGAAGCTCATCAAACGTAAATTGCATGCAGCAACCCTCAGCAGATACTTCAAAGCACAACGGATCCCTAGAGGACTGAGAATTCCTTTACGACCGACTCTATGTAAAGAAAATAGAGAGTTTGTTGAAAAATGGGAACAGATTTTAAATACATTTTCTTTCAACTTGATACTTCTCACAATTAAAGAACTCTCAGGCAACATTCAACAACTGGAGAAAGAAATTGACAAATTAGCTCAGTGGAAGAGGAGGTAGATGGCCCCTACCACACTCCCCCGGAGTGGGAGATAGAGCAGGAAATTGCTGACTTCACAATTCCAAGGATTTGGCTAAGACTGGAAAGACCAATCGGGTACACGTCCCTCTGTAGATCAGTCCTCCTAACAGAAATCAGGAAAAACTATAAGTTGTTTCTCTTCTCATCAGAAGACATTGAATACGTCAAATTTCCAGCTGCTAATGACAAGTTCTATGTGGAGGTAGGCCTCAGCTCAAAAAGAGCCTTTCAGGCATTAATTGGGAACAAAAACGAATTAGCAAGAGCAGGCCTGTTGATATTTGAGCAGGAGGAGGAAGATGGTTTCAGGAACTACTCTAGAACATATACAAATAAAGAGGATACACCAAGACTGAGAGGACCAGTAGGCACACCGACTGAACTTTTAAGGAACTCTATCTCCGGCCCCAAACTAAGTGAGAACCTCATCATAAAATTACCCGAGATTATATCGCAGGTTCTTCTGAATCTTGGTGAGGAGCAAATGAGCCTTTAAACAAAATAGTCTCGGTCTCGTCTCCTGGAATACAAGAGGCTCTAGCTTTTTAAAAAAAAAGCTACTAAAAAATAAACTATTAAAAGAATTCGATATTCTACTTTTCCAGGAGACATGGCTCGTAAACCCCATAGAGATCGAGGGTTTCACAGTCAAAAATCTCGGGGCCTCACAAAAATCTAAAGGGAGACCGGCGGGTGGACTCTTAATGGTCCTCAAAAATTCAAGTATCCATCAAATCATCTCCCTCTGCAATAATGTCACAGGTATTCAGGCCTGCAAAATAGAGCTGGCCTCAGACAACACAAGAGTTAATTTAGTTCTCATTAACATATACTGGAACCCAGCCATCATAAAGCTGCAAGATTTTCTGGAACTCCTACAGAGCATTCTAATAGGAGTGAAGACCAACTTCCAGGGAGCACACATTATAATAGCAGGCGATCTCAATGCCGACTATATTACCTCAAAAAATAGCCGGCCTCTACACCTTAAGCCGACTACATTACGAAATGGTAAATTATGGTGGGACTTTTTTTCCTCCTGGGACCTGGAAAGGATCACCAATCAAAATGGGGCCAACGAGTTAGGAAATCACACCTGGTGCCGGGGTTCTTCGAAATCCACGTTGGATTATATTTTCGTAACCTCAGGTCTCGCATCTTACCGTCCGATCCTAACCCTCAATTGGGAAGGAGGCAGCGACCACGCAAGCCTCGAACTTCGATTCTCGGCACTACAGAGAGCCCTCAACCCACCACGTCCGCAGGATTTAGTCGGACTCAAGAATAAATGGAGAGTGGCAAAATACAAATCTGGTGGGGAAAAATTAAATCAACTCCTAGAAACAATACCGGGACCGTTATGGATAGAGGAATTCCACCCTGAAAAATTCTGAAACTTCATCTGGTCAATTTGTCCACCACAGGAGATGAAAGTGGCAGGGAAGCAAACACACTTTCACCATTTCGATGAGGAAACACATAAGCAAAAAAGGTCTCTCCGCCGTATCATTCGTAGTCTAAAGAAAAAGGGGGGAGGAGACCAACGAGAAACCTCACAAAAAATTAGGAAAGCTAAGCAATCTTATAGAAACTGGTCTCGCAACCATAAACACCAAACACAGCAAGAAGATGGGGAAAAGATGCTCCACTTACTTAATGCCAATAATTGCAGAAGCTTCTGGGCCGCACTCAGCCAACTGGAGACAGGCCATAATAGCTCCCTCTGCAACTTAGTTCCAGAGCAATCCTGGATTGACTACTTAACCAAGAACTTTGAACATCCAGGCACCAGAGATTTTATTGGACCCCCAACAACCTGGTCATTGTCATTTAATCAACAAGACATTCTTGACCTCATTCTCTCAGCATCTACATTAAAGGCAGCAGGACCTAACGGCCTAACCTATCAAGTCCTAAATAATCACCCTACAATGTGGGCAAAGCTACTATATCATCTTTTTCGGGAAATCGTAAAGTCCGGCTCCTTTCCACCGTCCTGGAAGAATGCACTTATCATCCCATTCTTCAAGGGAGGCGATAGACTTAAGCCTGCTAGTTATCGACCAATCGCCCTGCTTGATATCGATAGCAAACTGTTTATGCGACTTTTCCTGAAAGAACTCACTCACTGGGCTGATACCAACGAGATTCTCTCCCGGCACCAAACGGGCTTTAGGAAAGGTCTATCTACCAGTTTAAATGGCCTTATCCTAAACCTACTCAGCGAAGGCTCCAACGAGAAGGATGGCTCCCCACTCTTCGGTGCATGGGTGGATCTATCCAAAGCATTTGACTTGGTGGATAGGGCTCACCTCTGGCGCAAACTCCAAAACTGGGGGATTCCAGCACCCCTTTTGGCCATGCTCATAGAATTACACAGAAATACCACCATCAGGGTAAGACTGGACGATGCCGGCAATTTATCAGAAGCCATAGAGGTTTTCAGGGGAGTCCGGCAAGGCTGTCTAGGCGCTCCGTTATTTTTCAATCTTTTTCTAGCAGACCTGGGGAATTTCCTTGAATCGGCCTCCATGATAGCACCTAGGATAAATGGGAGAAGGCTACATTGGCTGGCCTATGCAGACGACATTGTCCTCCTGGACGGCTCGGCCCACGGGTTGCAACAGCTCCTTCTCAAACTAAGTGACTATGTCAAGATCAATGGTCTAATAATTAATCCCTCGAAATCTAGAATCCTGGTATTCAAACATCCGAGAAAAAACCTACCATCCAGGAAATGGATTCTCGAAGAAACGGAAATTCCCAGAGTTGAAGAACTCACTTACCTGGGCTATGAAGTTTTCGCATCTCCATCCATGAGCAAGATGCTACCAATCATCCTTGGCAAGACTGCAAAAATCACGGCCCAGATGAAGAACCTGATGGGGAAGTTCTGCAAATTTTCGATATTGCCGCTTCTCAAATTTTACATTGGTAAAGCTGTGCCAATCCTTTTGTACGGCCTAGAAGTGAAACCTATGCTTTGGAACTACAATTGGAGCAAAATAGAGGGTAGGCTATGGAGAGCAGCATTAAATCTGCCGATATGCACACCTCTTAGTAGTCTGCGATTCGAACTGGGTCTGATCTCCTTAGGCTGTCGAGCGGACTGGAAGCTTCTGTCGTTATACCGGGACATTATCGCCGCTAGATCCTCTACTCTACTCTTCGATGTAATGGGACACCATAAAAAGGAAAAATCGAAACATCTTCTCACCCTCGAAAGAAAAGTGGGGGACATTCTACTTAGGCTGAACTCAACACCAGAACTATTGATTGTTAATCCTGTGAAAATAAAAAAACAACTCGAAATACATGACTGGATCTGTACGATTGAAGGAGTTAGGTTCTTAAACCCACCGAACCTCTTCCTAACAGTGGAGAGAAAAGTGGGTACTCTACCACGCTATCTCCAAAAATTTCCCGATAAGAGCATTCGAAACAACTTTCTAAGACTCAGACTAAATCTGGCTCATACCGGAGAAATTTTGGCCAAAAGACAGCAGGGCGATAAAACCATAAAGCTTTGTAGGTTCTGTGACCCACCGAACCAACAATCATTGAGACACCTGCTGCTAGAGTGTGAGGGGACTTGGCCCGCAAGACGGCAGTTGCTGGGAAGATTCGTCGCCAGAGAAGAGACCCTCTCACAAGATTCCTTCTGGGATAGATTGATCTCCGGTCAGGAAGTCATGCTCACCACAGCAATTGTAAAGGTTTTAGAAAACTGCTTGATTCTCACAAAGTATAGTCAAAGTGCCGAACAAGGGGTGAGCTTTTCCTGACCGTTTTGCAAGGCCATGTTTTTAAGCTTTTAATGCTTCTTTTTCTTCTTTGTATTCGACTTTGTAAAGGTTCTCTTCGGAAAGCCATAAACAAATAAATAATAATTAAAAAAAAAAAAAGAAATTGACAGCTTGTCCAAAGACATAACTGAATTAACAGATGCGGAATCATTTGCTGAGCTACTGATTGATATCAACGATAAGTTGGACGGATATAAAGAAGATCTCGAATCTCGTAAAATTAGAAAATTTAAGAGAGAGACTTACGATTATCTTAATAACGAAGTATACACTTGGGCGGACAAATATCTTAACCAAATACAAATATTCAATACATTTACGAGTGATCCAAGTAGCTCCGAATCAGATATTGTAGATGTTAGGTAAGATTTCCACAGGGCTGGTAAATCTTCCTTGCCTGGTTCAACTCCAGAACTTTTTGCTTTTCTAGTGAGATATTTTCCATTAATACCTCAGTGAGTGGGAACCTTTTTCCACACTCACCTGTCTTTAACTCTTTTTATGGGTGTCATTTTTAAGACTCTCCATAGTGTCTTTTTAAAGTTATCATGTCTAACAACTTATTGGCAATAAGTGCCTGTTGTTGCTGGGTTGCCCTAGGGGCTCCCCATTTAACTTTCTTGTGCTAACCTTGAGTGAACTACAGTTCCCAAGGGTAGAAAGGATCTTTGGATCCCTTTTACATCTTATTCTGTGAAACCAGCACACCCCACCTTATGTGGAGTGCTGGGGAGATACAATGTATCCCCTTTCACCTTTAAACTGTAACAATTCTGTTACAGTGACAAGCTTACCTTTAACGGCTGGTGGCAGTGATACCTTTTACTAATTTGGTGCACCTTTACCGCGTGCTGTAATCACAGCTGCAGTAAAGGCACCTAAGGGTGCTCATTTTTACCAAAATGGCCCCTGTCTTCTTTTTCTGCCATTTTAGTGTTTCTTGTCGTTTCTTGTTCCTTCCCCTGACATCCAGGGCGGGAAAATCCTTTGTGTGAGTTTTGTCTTCGGCGGGAGTCCCCTGGACACCCCGCCCAGGCTCCAGTCAGTCTGTAAGCACAGGAAGTGGGGGAGGGGTCCCAAACTTCCCCCTCCTTTGTCTTAGGTCTTCCTTCAACTGGGCCAAATCCCAGTGGGGGGTTGGCTGTCCTGATTGGACAGCCAAACGCCCCTTTCTTGTAAAATGCGGGGAGAGAATGCAGAGGTTGTGTTGCAGCTCCTGATAAATACTGGAAACCTGGAAGCTGAAGTCATGTCGACCACTGGAACTGAAAACCGAAGAGGATGACGAAGGAAAAGCGGCGGGAATGATTTCCAGCGGCCGGAGAGCCTGCTTTGTAACCGGAGCCTGCTGCAGCCCTTCCTTCCGATCGACCTGGGGTCTCCGAAAACGACGACCCGAACCCAGAGCCTGGTGAGACCCACTAGACTCAAGACGACCTGCATTTTGAGCCATCCCACGGGTTGCTGCGACCTTGCGTTCTTGCAATACCCCAATACCCTGGGACCTCTTGCCACTGTGCGGTGCACGGTCTTCCGAATTCCGAATCTCGCTGAAACTTCGTGGGCATCTTGGTCTATCTCCAGAGACATGAATCGAGTCCAAAAAGTCCCCTCACAAGAGTGCTGGACCTTTTAAACGACGAGAATTCAACCGCGATTTTCTGTCTTCATCTGTGCTCCTTGAAAAGGCGCCAAACCCGCAGAACCGCATTCAGCCACGAGAGAAATCTTGCCTAGAGCCTTCTTCATCGATCCCTGCTGCAAAGTCCCTTCTGAGGTCTTGTGTTCAGTCTCCAGGACAAGGAATCCAGTGACCGGGTATTTGGCTGCAGTCCCTGAAGTTCTCCTGCTGCAATCTCTTCTTCATTGCTGAGGTACTGTGTTGGCTTGGGTATATACTTACCTTAAGCCTGTTGGGATTTCTGTGTAGTCCTGGGGTGTTTTCTGTGATTGGGAGGTCCCTCGTCCAGTACACCCAGTCCCACTGCTAGAATCCTGCTGGGGTGTCTTCTGCGAAGCCCCTGGACCCTCTTCTAACCCTAGAAGTAAAGTACTCACTTGTTTGGAAACTCTGACTTTTGCTACTAAAGAACTTATTCTAACACTGCCTGTTGGTCACTAGTCCTAGTGACCCCCCTTCTGCCACTGAGAACACTCATGCTCAAAGGGAAAGACTTTGAAGGGATTGGGACTTCTGCCTAGAAAAGAAATCAAGTGTTTTACTTACTTGTAAAGAGTTGGTTGGTTGGTAACTGTAATTCTAAGAGTGAACAGTTACAAAAGTTCTTACTGATCTTGAATGTGTGATGCACTGTTCTTAAAAGTATGGTTAACATCTTTTCTTCCTTAGCCACTGTTTTGCCAGTCTAAAAGAAAGTAGATGTGAAGGTATTTTACTTTCCTGTGATTAGGTTGTGCCTCTTTACAAAAGTAATGTGTTGGTATCACCAGGTTAGTCCTGCTAGGATAACTGTATGAGTGTCCCCCAACTGGGTCTTGCTTCCCCTGACTTGCTGCTAGCCTGTCTTTAATAAGTCTACAATAGGTTGTTGCCTACCTAGAATATCTATTCTGTAAAGTGTGACATTGGGTTTTACTTTCCCCTTCATTGTGAAGTTAAAGTAAGTGGGTTCTACTTACCTTGTGATAGCTGTGTGCCATCCAAAACAAGTTACAAGAGTTATTGCTTATCTCCATCTGGGGTTCCCTGATTTCCAAAGCATCTGTAATTGTATATTACATCCATTAGGTTTTGCTCACCTGGTATAACTGTGTGTTATGACAAAAGTAGTGATAGGTTTTTACTGCACCTAGAATAAGTGTTTCACTATTCATCAAAAGTATTGTGTCCAGTTGACTGTTTATGTGATTTGTTCCAAGAGTCACTGTACAACTGGAAGGGCCTACTGTCCTTGTATTACCAAAAGTAATCTAAAAGTAACCATTGGTCTTTTACTCCCAAGGAATAGGCTGGGCCTATACTAAATGTGTATAACAAGGTTTTGACTTCCCTAGAACTACTGTTAGGTGTTCCAAATAAGGTCTATACTTGGGTCTGTGTACTTTCAAGTATAGTGTTGTGTTTTATATTGTGATTTCATATAATGTTTCAGTATTTACTTAACCCCTAGATTTATCTGGGCCTACTTGTATTTAAATAAATCCTTTATTTTTATAATACATAGTGTTTCAGTGTTTCTTTGGATCATTTGTATTACAATTTTCACTTGTACTGTATCTACTGCCCTCTCTCGCTCCTAAGATAAGCCTGGCTGCTCTGTCTACGCTACCCCGAACTCAGGTGGTACAGTCTTATTCTAAGAGTGGAGTCTTGTACTGCCTCAGTAGAATGGTTTTGCTAGGCCCTTAACTGGACTTCAGAAAAACTGTCCTAACACTGTTGGCATGCGCTGGGATCAAGGTGGATTGCATTACATTGATTATTGATATACTTTGTGTCCAAAGGAAACCATCCAGTAGGTTTGGTTTAGCCAAGGTAAAGTGTACTTATTGTATTTAACACAAGAACCAACACCATGGCCTGCTTTAGGCCTGAGGACTTCTCTTATGTTGCAATGGAAACTGTGGTCACAATTTGTATAGAGAAGGGCCTCAATTGTGAAGGAAGTAAGCTTGAATTATTACAAAGGTTATGGGACCATATGCATGGTTCCAGTGAACCTGTGTCCACTTCTTACAATATTGCTGGGAGTGAAGATGATGAGGGTTCAGACAGCTGTCCAAACTCCTCAGAGGAGGAATATGAGGGTTCTGATGAGGAGGATGTTAGTTCACCCCCCTCTCCTTCTCCTGCCTCTACCTTACTGCCTACCATGTGCTCTGAGATATCTAAGGAACTGAATATAAGAAAATTCCTGTGGGAAAACAATATGAAGATGTGGGACTATGAGAAAAAGTATAACAGGTCTGTAGAAGACCATTTTCTGCACCCCTCTTCTTTTTCCAGGTCTTCTGTGTCTACAGCTTCCAGGTTTCCAGAATTGGTGAGTCAGTATGATCTGAAGTGTGACATTGTTGTATGGCTGAAAACTTTTGACCTCACTTGTAAAAGGTTTGGTCTGTGTGAGAGTGATAGAATACCCTGGGTTCTTTTTAGACTTCCCAAGAGGGACTACCATGTGCTCTTGGATTTACCTGAAGTAGAAATAGGTAACTGGGATAGGGTAAAAACAGCTCTCATAGATAGATATAAGAGAAAAGCTTCTACATATCTATACTCCTTAAGGGACTCTGAGCATAGATGTAGGTCAAAAAGTGCTGTCTCCTCATCCCTTAAGAAATCTGTCAATACTGAGTATAGCAGAAAAGCTGTGGTCTTAGACTCAGCTGAGCCCCCTTGCAAAAAGGCTGAGGCTCTTAACCTTGAAGTAAGAGAGGTCCCCTTAGGAGACCCCTCTTTAGAGATAAAAGGCATTAACTGCCACTCTGAAGGGCACATGGGTGTAGCACCCATAACTTCAAATAGGGACAAAGCCCCTAGGCCCCCAAAGCTAGAGGTCACTCCTGTGACCCCACCTTTAGCTGCTGCTAAGGTGATAGAGCCTCTTGAAAAACCACATGTAGTGGAAGTGGTTCAACTAGTTCCCAGAAACTTAAAAACTTCTGTCCTAGTACCCCTATGGTGTAATACCATTAACCAGGTCACTGCTGTGACCCCACCTTCAGTTAACACTGAGTGTATAGAACCTCTTGAAAACCCACCTAGAGTGGAAGTGGTTCAACCTGTGGATAGAAACTTATGTATTCCTGTCCAATCTATAACACTGTGTAAAAACTTTGTTGAACCTGACAAGAACCTTAGTGTTCATGTCACACACCCTGTGTGGTGTATGTCCTTTAGATTAAAGGCCCCTTCAGTTAAACCTGTAGTGGCTGAAACATTTGAAAACCCACTTCCAGTGGAAATGGTTCCAAAAACTCTAAACCTGGATACGCCTGAAAACCCACTTACAGTGGAGGTGATCCAGATGGATGTACAAAGCTTAGGTGTTTTTAACAACCCTAAGAGGGCAAGGAGTTTCCTTGACCCCAAGGTAGGAATTGAGTTTTCTCCTTTAGTTCAGAGTGCCCAGAATGTAACTTCTAGGCCTGAAAAACTGAACACCAAAAAGAGTTATAAGAAACCTAAGAGTAGCTTTCTTACTAGGCCTTCTAATAAAAAGCCTGTGACTCCAACCACTCCTACAGGAGAGATGGATAGGTGTTCTGACAAGGCTAGGGTCTCTGTTTCAAGAGACCACTCTAAACCAGTAGGATCCTCTATAGCGAATCCTACTGTAAGTCCTAATGTTAGCAGGGCAACCTCTAACAAAGGCAAATCAAAATCTAGACTATTAGGGAAATGGGAGCCCAAACCATGCTCTACCATTTCAGTTCCAATTCTAAAGTCTTTGACCCACACTACTTCTGAGGAAGGGGTGGATAGACAAGATGGAAACCTAACTAGGCCTTTGAGGACTGGTAAACCCCAAAGCTGGTGGAAATCCAGAAAAGATATGTCTAAGGCTAAACCCCTTGACATTGTGGGCTCTTCTGCTGAAGACCCCCTTGTAAATCCTAGAGTTAGAAGGGAAAACCCTAACCAAGGTAAAAACAGATCTAAGAGGAAGTGGAAGGATGTACAATGCTTTGCCACAACCCCTCCAACTAGGATACCTGAGACCCAACCTGCTCATGTGAGAGAGGTGGTGAGGAATCATGGAGACCCCTCTAGGTCTAAGGGAATTCTTTATAAGAACCCCTTTAAAAAGCCTATTGTAGGTTCAGAGGTTGTCACAACTTCTGAGGGACTGTTTAAACAGATCCCCTATACCTTAGACAAGAGTAAAGTGCCCAACACTACTTGTAGGTCATATAGTTTGCAAATGATAACTAATGTAAGAAAAAGTATCACAGCAAGGGTTACAAAAAGATTGCTAGTTGACTCAGCAAACAGTTTAACCGACTAGAAACAAGAGATCTATCCAGGTGAGGATTAGCTTCCCCTGTTCCTTAGTCTGGGGGGGACGAGTGTTAGGTAAGATTTCCACAGGGCTGGTAAATCTTCCTTGCCTGGTTCAACTCCAGAACTTTTTGCTTTTCTAGTGAGATATTTTCCATTAATACCTCAGTGAGTGGGAACCTTTTTCCACACTCACCTGTCTTTAACTCTTTTTATGGGTGTCATTTTTAAGACTCTCCATAGTGTCTTTTTAAAGTTATCATGTCTAACAACTTATTGGCAATAAGTGCCTGTTGTTGCTGGGTTGCCCTAGGGGCTCCCCATTTAACTTTCTTGTGCTAACCTTGAGTGAACTACAGTTCCCAAGGGTAGAAAGGATCTTTGGATCCCTTTTACATCTTATTCTGTGAAACCAGCACACCCCACCTTATGTGGAGTGCTGGGGAGATACAATGTATCCCCTTTCACCTTTAAACTGTAACAATTCTGTTACAGTGACAAGCTTACCTTTAACGGCTGGTGGCAGTGATACCTTTTACTAATTTGGTGCACCTTTACCGCGTGCTGTAATCACAGCTGCAGTAAAGGCACCTAAGGGTGCTCATTTTTACCAAAATGGCCCCTGTCTTCTTTTTCTGCCATTTTAGTGTTTCTTGTCGTTTCTTGTTCCTTCCCCTGACATCCAGGGCGGGAAAATCCTTTGTGTGAGTTTTGTCTTCGGCGGGAGTCCCCTGGACACCCCGCCCAGGCTCCAGTCAGTCTGTAAGCACAGGAAGTGGGGGAGGGGTCCCAAACTTCCCCCTCCTTTGTCTTAGGTCTTCCTTCAACTGGGCCAAATCCCAGTGGGGGGTTGGCTGTCCTGATTGGACAGCCAAACGCCCCTTTCTTGTAAAATGCGGGGAGAGAATGCAGAGGTTGTGTTGCAGCTCCTGATAAATACTGGAAACCTGGAAGCTGAAGTCATGTCGACCACTGGAACTGAAAACCGAAGAGGATGACGAAGGAAAAGCGGCGGGAATGATTTCCAGCGGCCGGAGAGCCTGCTTTGTAACCGGAGCCTGCTGCAGCCCTTCCTTCCGATCGACCTGGGGTCTCCGAAAACGACGACCCGAACCCAGAGCCTGGTGAGACCCACTAGACTCAAGACGACCTGCATTTTGAGCCATCCCACGGGTTGCTGCGACCTTGCGTTCTTGCAATACCCCAATACCCTGGGACCTCTTGCCACTGTGCGGTGCACGGTCTTCCGAATTCCGAATCTCGCTGAAACTTCGTGGGCATCTTGGTCTATCTCCAGAGACATGAATCGAGTCCAAAAAGTCCCCTCACAAGAGTGCTGGACCTTTTAAACGACGAGAATTCAACCGCGATTTTCTGTCTTCATCTGTGCTCCTTGAAAAGGCGCCAAACCCGCAGAACCGCATTCAGCCACGAGAGAAATCTTGCCTAGAGCCTTCTTCATCGATCCCTGCTGCAAAGTCCCTTCTGAGGTCTTGTGTTCAGTCTCCAGGACAAGGAATCCAGTGACCGGGTATTTGGCTGCAGTCCCTGAAGTTCTCCTGCTGCAATCTCTTCTTCATTGCTGAGGTACTGTGTTGGCTTGGGTATATACTTACCTTAAGCCTGTTGGGATTTCTGTGTAGTCCTGGGGTGTTTTCTGTGATTGGGAGGTCCCTCGTCCAGTACACCCAGTCCCACTGCTAGAATCCTGCTGGGGTGTCTTCTGCGAAGCCCCTGGACCCTCTTCTAACCCTAGAAGTAAAGTACTCACTTGTTTGGAAACTCTGACTTTTGCTACTAAAGAACTTATTCTAACACTGCCTGTTGGTCACTAGTCCTAGTGACCCCCCTTCTGCCACTGAGAACACTCATGCTCAAAGGGAAAGACTTTGAAGGGATTGGGACTTCTGCCTAGAAAAGAAATCAAGTGTTTTACTTACTTGTAAAGAGTTGGTTGGTTGGTAACTGTAATTCTAAGAGTGAACAGTTACAAAAGTTCTTACTGATCTTGAATGTGTGATGCACTGTTCTTAAAAGTATGGTTAACATCTTTTCTTCCTTAGCCACTGTTTTGCCAGTCTAAAAGAAAGTAGATGTGAAGGTATTTTACTTTCCTGTGATTAGGTTGTGCCTCTTTACAAAAGTAATGTGTTGGTATCACCAGGTTAGTCCTGCTAGGATAACTGTATGAGTGTCCCCCAACTGGGTCTTGCTTCCCCTGACTTGCTGCTAGCCTGTCTTTAATAAGTCTACAATAGGTTGTTGCCTACCTAGAATATCTATTCTGTAAAGTGTGACATTGGGTTTTACTTTCCCCTTCATTGTGAAGTTAAAGTAAGTGGGTTCTACTTACCTTGTGATAGCTGTGTGCCATCCAAAACAAGTTACAAGAGTTATTGCTTATCTCCATCTGGGGTTCCCTGATTTCCAAAGCATCTGTAATTGTATATTACATCCATTAGGTTTTGCTCACCTGGTATAACTGTGTGTTATGACAAAAGTAGTGATAGGTTTTTACTGCACCTAGAATAAGTGTTTCACTATTCATCAAAAGTATTGTGTCCAGTTGACTGTTTATGTGATTTGTTCCAAGAGTCACTGTACAACTGGAAGGGCCTACTGTCCTTGTATTACCAAAAGTAATCTAAAAGTAACCATTGGTCTTTTACTCCCAAGGAATAGGCTGGGCCTATACTAAATGTGTATAACAAGGTTTTGACTTCCCTAGAACTACTGTTAGGTGTTCCAAATAAGGTCTATACTTGGGTCTGTGTACTTTCAAGTATAGTGTTGTGTTTTATATTGTGATTTCATATAATGTTTCAGTATTTACTTAACCCCTAGATTTATCTGGGCCTACTTGTATTTAAATAAATCCTTTATTTTTATAATACATAGTGTTTCAGTGTTTCTTTGGATCATTTGTATTACAATTTTCACTTGTACTGTATCTACTGCCCTCTCTCGCTCCTAAGATAAGCCTGGCTGCTCTGTCTACGCTACCCCGAACTCAGGTGGTACAGTCTTATTCTAAGAGTGGAGTCTTGTACTGCCTCAGTAGAATGGTTTTGCTAGGCCCTTAACTGGACTTCAGAAAAACTGTCCTAACACTGTTGGCATGCGCTGGGATCAAGGTGGATTGCATTACATTGATTATTGATATACTTTGTGTCCAAAGGAAACCATCCAGTAGGTTTGGTTTAGCCAAGGTAAAGTGTACTTATTGTATTTAACACAAGAACCAACACCATGGCCTGCTTTAGGCCTGAGGACTTCTCTTATGTTGCAATGGAAACTGTGGTCACAATTTGTATAGAGAAGGGCCTCAATTGTGAAGGAAGTAAGCTTGAATTATTACAAAGGTTATGGGACCATATGCATGGTTCCAGTGAACCTGTGTCCACTTCTTACAATATTGCTGGGAGTGAAGATGATGAGGGTTCAGACAGCTGTCCAAACTCCTCAGAGGAGGAATATGAGGGTTCTGATGAGGAGGATGTTAGTTCACCCCCCTCTCCTTCTCCTGCCTCTACCTTACTGCCTACCATGTGCTCTGAGATATCTAAGGAACTGAATATAAGAAAATTCCTGTGGGAAAACAATATGAAGATGTGGGACTATGAGAAAAAGTATAACAGGTCTGTAGAAGACCATTTTCTGCACCCCTCTTCTTTTTCCAGGTCTTCTGTGTCTACAGCTTCCAGGTTTCCAGAATTGGTGAGTCAGTATGATCTGAAGTGTGACATTGTTGTATGGCTGAAAACTTTTGACCTCACTTGTAAAAGGTTTGGTCTGTGTGAGAGTGATAGAATACCCTGGGTTCTTTTTAGACTTCCCAAGAGGGACTACCATGTGCTCTTGGATTTACCTGAAGTAGAAATAGGTAACTGGGATAGGGTAAAAACAGCTCTCATAGATAGATATAAGAGAAAAGCTTCTACATATCTATACTCCTTAAGGGACTCTGAGCATAGATGTAGGTCAAAAAGTGCTGTCTCCTCATCCCTTAAGAAATCTGTCAATACTGAGTATAGCAGAAAAGCTGTGGTCTTAGACTCAGCTGAGCCCCCTTGCAAAAAGGCTGAGGCTCTTAACCTTGAAGTAAGAGAGGTCCCCTTAGGAGACCCCTCTTTAGAGATAAAAGGCATTAACTGCCACTCTGAAGGGCACATGGGTGTAGCACCCATAACTTCAAATAGGGACAAAGCCCCTAGGCCCCCAAAGCTAGAGGTCACTCCTGTGACCCCACCTTTAGCTGCTGCTAAGGTGATAGAGCCTCTTGAAAAACCACATGTAGTGGAAGTGGTTCAACTAGTTCCCAGAAACTTAAAAACTTCTGTCCTAGTACCCCTATGGTGTAATACCATTAACCAGGTCACTGCTGTGACCCCACCTTCAGTTAACACTGAGTGTATAGAACCTCTTGAAAACCCACCTAGAGTGGAAGTGGTTCAACCTGTGGATAGAAACTTATGTATTCCTGTCCAATCTATAACACTGTGTAAAAACTTTGTTGAACCTGACAAGAACCTTAGTGTTCATGTCACACACCCTGTGTGGTGTATGTCCTTTAGATTAAAGGCCCCTTCAGTTAAACCTGTAGTGGCTGAAACATTTGAAAACCCACTTCCAGTGGAAATGGTTCCAAAAACTCTAAACCTGGATACGCCTGAAAACCCACTTACAGTGGAGGTGATCCAGATGGATGTACAAAGCTTAGGTGTTTTTAACAACCCTAAGAGGGCAAGGAGTTTCCTTGACCCCAAGGTAGGAATTGAGTTTTCTCCTTTAGTTCAGAGTGCCCAGAATGTAACTTCTAGGCCTGAAAAACTGAACACCAAAAAGAGTTATAAGAAACCTAAGAGTAGCTTTCTTACTAGGCCTTCTAATAAAAAGCCTGTGACTCCAACTACTCCTACAGGAGAGATGGATAGGTGTTCTGACAAGGCTAGGGTCTCTGTTTCAAGAGACCACTCTAAACCAGTAGGATCCTCTATAGCGAATCCTACTGTAAGTCCTAATGTTAGCAGGGCAACCTCTAACAAAGGCAAATCAAAATCTAGACTATTAGGGAAATGGGAGCCCAAACCATGCTCTACCATTTCAGTTCCAATTCTAAAGTCTTTGACCCACACTACTTCTGAGGAAGGGGTGGATAGACAAGATGGAAACCTAACTAGGCCTTTGAGGACTGGTAAACCCCAAAGCTGGTGGAAATCCAGAAAAGATATGTCTAAGGCTAAACCCCTTGACATTGTGGGCTCTTCTGCTGAAGACCCCCTTGTAAATCCTAGAGTTAGAAGGGAAAACCCTAACCAAGGTAAAAACAGATCTAAGAGGAAGTGGAAGGATGTACAATGCTTTGCCACAACCCCTCCAACTAGGATACCTGAGACCCAACCTGCTCATGTGAGAGAGGTGGTGAGGAATCATGGAGACCCCTCTAGGTCTAAGGGAATTCTTTATAAGAACCCCTTTAAAAAGCCTATTGTAGGTTCAGAGGTTGTCACAACTTCTGAGGGACTGTTTAAACAGATCCCCTATACCTTAGACAAGAGTAAAGTGCCCAACACTACTTGTAGGTCATATAGTTTGCAAATGATAACTAATGTAAGAAAAAGTATCACAGCAAGGGTTACAAAAAGATTGCTAGTTGACTCAGCAAACAGTTTAACCGACTAGAAACAAGAGATCTATCCAGGTGAGGATTAGCTTCCCCTGTTCCTTAGTCTGGGGGGGACGAGTGTTAGGTAAGATTTCCACAGGGCTGGTAAATCTTCCTTGCCTGGTTCAACTCCAGAACTTTTTGCTTTTCTAGTGAGATATTTTCCATTAATACCTCAGTGAGTGGGAACCTTTTTCCACACTCACCTGTCTTTAACTCTTTTTATGGGTGTCATTTTTAAGACTCTCCATAGTGTCTTTTTAAAGTTATCATGTCTAACAACTTATTGGCAATAAGTGCCTGTTGTTGCTGGGTTGCCCTAGGGGCTCCCCATTTAACTTTCTTGTGCTAACCTTGAGTGAACTACAGTTCCCAAGGGTAGAAAGGATCTTTGGATCCCTTTTACATCTTATTCTGTGAAACCAGCACACCCCACCTTATGTGGAGTGCTGGGGAGATACAATGTATCCCCTTTCACCTTTAAACTGTAACAATTCTGTTACAGTGACAAGCTTACCTTTAATGGCTGGTGGCAGTGATACCTTTTACTAATTTGGTGCACCTTTACCGCGTGCTGTAATCACAGCTGCAGTAAAGGCACCTAAGGGTGCTCATTTTTACCAAAATGGCCCCTGTCTTCTTTTTCTGCCATTTTAGTGTTTCTTGTCGTTTCTTGTTCCTTCCCCTGACATCCAGGGCGGGAAAATCCTTTGTGTGAGTTTTGTCTTCGGCGGGAGTCCCCTGGACACCCCGCCCAGGCTCCAGTCAGTCTGTAAGCACAGGAAGTGGGGGAGGGGTCCCAAACTTCCCCCTCCTTTGTCTTAGGTCTTCCTTCAACTGGGCCAAATCCCAGTGGGGGGTTGGCTGTCCTGATTGGACAGCCAAACGCCCCTTTCTTGTAAAATGCGGGGAGAGAATGCAGAGGTTGTGTTGCAGCTCCTGATAAATACTGGAAACCTGGAAGCTGAAGTCATGTCGACCACTGGAACTGAAAACCGAAGAGGATGACGAAGGAAAAGCGGCGGGAATGATTTCCAGCGGCCGGAGAGCCTGCTTTGTAACCGGAGCCTGCTGCAGCCCTTCCTTCCGATCGACCTGGGGTCTCCGAAAACGACGACCCGAACCCAGAGCCTGGTGAGACCCACTAGACTCAAGAAGACCTGCATTTTGAGCCATCCCACGGGTTGCTGCGACCTTGCGTTCTTGCAATACCCCAATACCATGGGACCTCTTGCCACTGTGCGGTGCACGGTCTTCCGAATTCCGAGGTCCACCTAGAATAAGTGTTTCACTATTCATCAAAAGTATTGTGTCCAGTTGACTTTTTATGTGATTTGTTCCAAGAGTCACTGTACAACTGGAAGGGCCTACTGTCCTTGTATTACCAAAAGTAATCTAAAAGTAACCATTGGTCTTTTACTCCCAAGGAATAGGCTGGGCCTATACTAAATGTGTATAACAAGGTTTTGACTTCCCTAGAACTACTGTTAGGTGTTCCAAATAAGGTCTATACTTGGGTCTGTGTACTTTCAAGTATAGTGTTGTGTTTTATATTGTGATTTCATATAATGTTTCAGTATTTACTTAACCCCTAGATTTATCTGGGCCTACTTGTATTTAAATAAATCCTTT
Source organism: Ambystoma mexicanum (assembly GCF_040938575.1). NCBI lineage: Eukaryota > Metazoa > Chordata > Amphibia > Caudata > Ambystomatidae > Ambystoma > Ambystoma mexicanum. The sequence continues at coordinate 1,069,438,052 of NC_090921.1, read as the reverse complement.
ATTTTTATAATACATAGTGTTTCAGTGTTTCTTTGGATCATTTGTATTACAATTTTCACTTGTACTGTATCTACTGCCCTCTCTCCCTCCTAAGATAAGCCTGGCTGCTCTGTCTACGCTACCCCGAACTCAGGTGGTACAGCCTTATTCTAAGAGTGGAGTCTTGTACTGCCTCAGTAGAATGGTTTTGCTAGGCCCTTAACTGGACTTCAGAAAAACTGTCCTAACAGTAGAAACCACAGCCGAACCAACAACAGGAAACCCTCTGGCTAGTACATCAGGAATTAATTTAAGACCTAGACAACCCACAAATCCTCAAAAGAAAGATTTTTTAGGAGGAAGAGGACAAGAAGGGGAAGGAAGAAGAGGACAGGGAATCAAGACACGACTACAGACAAATCGGAACTAGTGGTTAACCTATCTTCTCGACATTCGACAATCAAAGAAATCAGTACACTGGAGAAAGGTTTGAAGTTTGTACCAACCTACAGTAACATGTTTAACACTAAAGTCGAACTAAACAAACTAGTACTCAAACTTAAATTGAAAACATACTTTTCTGAAACATCTGATACCACTGAAGTCCCCAGCCAAACTGAAACAGAATACATTGAATTCAAAGCTAAGAGCACATTTAATCCACCAGTACATATTCCTGCGATCGATAACTTTCATAATATGGTGTTGAGTGATATCAAAAAAATACAATTTTGCCAACCCAAAAGGAAGAAGTTGAATAGAGGTGAACTATCAATCATAAAGACCTTATTTACGGATTATTCCATCACTATTAGATCAGCAGAGAAGAGAGGCGCTGTTGTTATTCAAGATTCTGAACAATAAGACGCAGAGTGTAAGCGACAATTATCGGACATAATAACATACCAGGAATTAACACACGATCCAACCAAAGACATTAAAGCTGCTCTAAACAATGTTCTTGAAATGGCACTTGAAAACCAATGGATTAGCAACAAAACTAAAGCGTATTTATGGACTCCATATCCCAAAATGCCACACCTGTACATTTTACCTAAAATTCATAAGCGACTGTTCCTCCAAAACCATCAAGGACCACATCGACTCCCTGGCTCCTGCCCTGGCTGACTTTTGCAACCACTCATTCGCCTCTGGAGTCTTCCCATCCCCCCTCAAGCACTCCCTTGTGCACCCCCTCCTCAAGAAACCCTCTTCCGACCCCTCCTGCCGGGCCAACTATCGCCCAATCTCCATTACTCCCTTCCTGGGCAAACTCCTGGAGAAACTGGCCATCTCCCAGCTTAACCTCCATGCTGAATCTGTTGGTAATCTTCATGACCATCAATCCGGCTTCAGAGCGGCCAGAAGCACGGAAACTGCTCTCCTGAACATCCGTGAGGAACTGCTCCTTAACCTCGATTCCAACACTCCCTGTGTTCTCATTCTGCTCGATCTCTCCTCTGCCTTTGACACTGTCAACCATGCCATCCTGCTCAACCGTCTCCGTGATAACCTGGGTATCACTGGTCAGGCTCTGGCATGGCTGACCTCTTTCCTTTCCGGTCGACCCTCCCAGGTCCAAATGGGCTCCTTCCTCTCTGACATCTTTTTCTCCACCTGTGGTGTCCCCCAGGGATCCAACCTCTCTCCCTGGCTTTTCAACCAGTATCTGGCACTCCTTGCCCACCGCATCGCCGCTCTCTGCCCCCACTTCCAGTGCTATGCGGACGATACCCAGCTCATTTTCAGGCTACCCTCGGCCTCCTCCTCTCCTTCCCTCATCTCCGACTGTCTGTCTGCTATCCAGGAATGGTGTGCTGCCAATGACCTCTGCCTTAACGCCAGTAAGACTGAGATTCTACTCATCGGCACACCCACTCCCTCCTTCCCTGCAGCTCTCTGGCCGGCCTCCCTTGGCCCCCTTCCCGCCCCTACCTGCAAGGCTAAAAACCTCGGGGTCATCTTCGACTCCACACTCTCCTTCTCTCCTCATATATCTGACGTCTCTAAGAAGTCACACTACCAGCTGCACCTCCTCAGAGGTATTCTTCCCTTCCTCTCCTTCCCCCAGAAGCTCACTGTCTCCCGAGCCCTGGTTCTCTCAAGGCTGGACTACTGTAACAGCCTCTATCTTAATCTGCCTGCCTCCACTCTCCGCCCTCTGCAACTTATCCAGAACAGAACTGCGAGACTTGTCCTTGGCCTCAAGCCCAGGGACCGTATCTCTCCAGGACTGAAATCTCTTCACTGGCTCCCAGTGGCTGCGAGGATTAAGTTCAAAACCCTCTGCATTGTCCACAAGGCCTTCTGGGGCCTGGGGCCTAAATACCTTCAACTCTCTCTTCCTAAATATCTTCCTTCACGAGCCCTTCGCTCATCCGTCTCCAACTCCCTCATGGTCAGCCGCTTCTCGAAGCAACGAGCTGGGGGTAGATCTCTCTCCGCAGCAGGGGCCTCCCTCTGGAACAGCCTTCCTGCCTCCCTGAAACTTGAGGAGAACCATCTCCGGTTCTGGAAGTACCTCAAAACCTTCCTCTTCGCTTCTGCCTTCTCTCTCCCTCTCCCCTGCTAAACCTGCTTAACTCCCCACTGAATTCTGCACTAAACCTGCATCTGGGCCACTCTCAGCGACCTCGGTCCAGGGCCCAGCCACTCTCCACTTGCACTGCCTCCCTAGCTCCCCCTGCACTGTGGGACTGTCACTGTATCCCTACAGCCCCCCTTCCCAGCACTTCTCAGCACTTGCTCTGCACTTACCTCGCACTTGCCACCAGCTGGCCCTTTTTATTTATTATTTAATTACGCTACTTACCTTGTACTGCACTTCCCCCCCACCTCCTCCCCCTGCACTTTCTCCTTTTCCCCTTACCTCTGCACTTGCGCGATCTGAATGACACCTGGCCTAGTAGGATCGTTTGTCTGTCTTCCCCTTGTTTCCCTCCCTCCCTGCCTCGTCGCGCCTTGAAACACTTGTGTATAGGCGCGTTACAAATACCATATCATATCATATCATAATCCTCCTGGGAGACCGATAGTAGCCGCAACCAAAAGTATCTTCCAACCTCTGGGAACCTACATTGATTATTTTTTACAGCCTCTTATCCAGCAAACTCCAACTTATGTCAAGGATACTACAATTTTTTTGCAAATCCTTGAGAACATTGAGCTTACGACAGATGATATCCTATTTACTATTGACGTGGCAAGCCTTTATACAAGTATCCCACATGATTTGGGACAAAGAGCAGTTGAGAAGCTACTACTTGATGCAGGACCCATAGGAGCGAATCTAGAATTTTTGCTGATCCTTTTGAAATGTATCTCTGAAAATTCATGCTTTAAGTACAAAGAAACTTATTATAAACAATTGACTGGTACTGCCATGGGAGCTACTACGGCACCATCTTATGCAAATACATTTATGTTTGACTTTGAAACCAGACACATTATCAACAATCCACAATGGAGTCCATATCTGAAAAAAATGGTATAGGTATATTGATGATATATTCGGAATATGTTCAGGCAGTCAAGACTTTTTGAACAATTTTCTTTCATATTTGAACAACATCGATAACAGGTTGCAATTCACAATGGAGATAGGGAATCCAAACATTCATTATTTGGATGTACAAACAGCAATTGAAGGCTCGAGAATATCGACAAAACTTTACTCAAAACTCACTGACAGAAATAATCTTCTCCATAGATTGAGTTTCCATCCACCCAACATTCTACGCAACCTACCATTTGGACAGATGCTGCGTATTAAAAGAATTGTGAGTGCTCAAACAGAATGCAATCTAGAATTGGATAAATTACAGATGAAACTGAAAGAAAGCGGTTATCCTGATGATGATGATCTCATTAGAGCCAGGATCAAATCAGATGCACAAGACCGCACTCAACTACTAACCCAAAAACAAGAACGGTTGCAACCTGGATTAGTCTTTGTTACTAAATATTCAATTCAGAGTCGCCAAATCAGAGATAGTGTACTAAAAAGATGGACTATCCTACAGAACGGCCAAAGAACTAGAGAACTGTTTGCGCAACCACCTGTGTTCGCATATCAAAAGAGTAAAAATCTACAAGATTTACTGGTTGATACATGAAACATAAAATCCAAACACAAAACGGTGGATAAATTTCCAGGTACACATCCGTGTATGAGTTGCGGTAACTAACAATATCATCAAAGGTCCATACCTATCACATCCAAGAACATGAGAAAAAAATCAAATTAAACCACGAGACAGGTTTGTCAGAAAATGTGATTTACGCAATTAAATGTCCGTGTGCCATGCATTATGTTGGGGAGACCGCACACAAAATATGTGTACGCATCAATGAACACAAATCTTGCATTAGAATAAACACCCAAACGTCAGCTGTGGCAAGACATTTCAATCAAAATGGACACACGGTGGCACAATTAAGATTCACAGTTCTTGAAGTCATTTCCACCAAAGACCAGAGTATGGACATGAAGTTGAGAGCCCAAAGGGAAGCAATATGGATCGAGGAAATTGGGTCTCTGACCCCTGAAGGGATGAATGAAGAATTGGATTTAAGTTGCTTCTTATAAACTTGCTTTTTTATTTTAATTTTTTTAATTGCATGCATTTTCTTATTTGTTTAATTTATTTTTTAACACCCATCATCTGTACAGTGGTTGGACTGATTATTAGTCACCACTTCTATTTTTGTTATCTTTTTACTTACTTATATTATTACCTTTTCTCTGTTTTAACTTTTTGCTTTTTATGAACTATCCATTCATTTTGTTTATTTTTTAATACACCTTTTTTTGTATTTCATTTGCTTACAACATTTCACCTAAGCCATACACTTACAACCATAACCTGCTCTTTCTTTTACAACCCGGTTCATTTACTACATTCAAACATGTCTGTTCTGTTTTACGCACACACATCACCACGCATGCTCAAACACGTAGGCATTCTATTCATTATCATTTCCAAGACAACTTTTCAAGCTTGGCAAGGCAGACAACGGACACGCGTTCAGTTCAGCTGCGTTGTGCTCATCCATTTGAACGACAGCTCGCCGTGCACATCCACTTGAACGGCAGCTTGCCGTTTGCATTATTTACATCAATCCAGGTAATTAACATGGTCTTTACCGCGCTACTTTTTTAATACTATGTTCGAACATTCATGTCAACATTAGCACATTAGCTCCGTTACTTGCCTTCTTAGACCGGTGATTTTGTAAAAGGCACCATTGTTACCTAGGCAACGCTACACTGTGCAGCCATTTGAGACAACACACAAGTCTTTTTCTGCTCGCCACCCGCAATTACGGTCAGCAGCTAGCACGTTTGAATCAATACAGGTAATATACCTAGCAAGTTTCTGTCTTTTTCCGCTTAATTTATTTATTTTTCCCTTGCATTTCACTATCACAGATACATATGACACGTTCTTTTCACACTTTCAGACCAGACACAGATTAATGTTTTGGCACTGTGATACTTTCCAATGGAGTTTTTTACATGTGATCAGCAGGTCAGTGAATACCCCTTTACACCGAATATAACAGTAACTAGAACTTAGGCTTTTTTTTTTTTTTTTTGACAGTGTGTTTATATGTTTCTCATTATTTTCTCTTGCAATTCCTCCGTGATCCATCTTAATTGATGAAACTCTTGATGACGAACTATCCAAACATTAATCATATGCTGATGTTGGTAATGTTAGCGTATCTTTCACTTACATTTGATTGGTGAATGATGTTTCCGCTTGACGGTTTTCTATTGTTTAATTGTGAAAATCACAGTCGTTCTATTTTGACTGTTACAATTATCTAAGTAAAGAGATTTAACCAGTAGGCATTTATAAACACATTTGTTCACAGGCCCTGAGGAAGGGTTTTCAACCCGAAATGCATAGGCCTTAAAGTGACATTTCTGCCTCAGAATTTCAATTCCCTCAGAGGAATTTAAGCTTATGACAGTAATAAGCAAGTCAAGAATAAATAACCGTAAATTAATTTCATTATTACACGCTTTTGAAGAATTTTTTACTGAAACTAAACCACTAGTGAGTGGTACACCGGAGTGCAGCCCGCACCGCTGGCTTCACAGCCAAGGTCTTTTCTTTCACTATTTAAGCCACGCCCAGGCTGAGAAGGAACAAGTTACTTACCTGTAACTGTTGTTCTCCAGCATGGGTCTGGCATGGATTCACATGCTCATGAATATTCCCCGTCGTCAGGCTGGGAATCCTCGGTAAAGAAAAAACCAGTATCAGTTTCGTTTCTGATCTGTCTTTCGTAGTAATAACCAATCACTGGTCTCTGCGTCATACTGACCACAGCCAATGACTGCCCTCTACCTAAGCACCGCCTCTGGCAGCCATCTTCAGATTTGGAAGCACGTGAAGTGGCAGTATGACCAAGTGAAGAGCCGCAGAGGGGTAGGCGGGAGGGTTCGCATGTGAATCCATGCCAGACCCATGCTGGAGAACAACAGTTACAGGTAAGTAACTTGTTCCTTCTCCAGCATGGGGTCTGGCATGGATTCACATGCTCATGAATAAAGAATACATAGCAGTACACACATGCACAACCACGGGAGGTGGCAAAGGCTCAACATTAAGCATCACATCAACTCAACATTAAGCATCTTACCTCCTCACCAGGCTCACCTCAGGCGAACAGGTTGCGCAGCACTGCTTGGCCGACCCTGGACTCCTCCCTGGAATCCCGGTCGACGCAGTAGAATTTCGTGAAGGTGTGCGTCGACCTCCACGTAGCAGCCCTGCATATGTCCAGCAGGGGCACACCAGATAGGAACGCCGTGGTAGCCGCGATCGCTCTGGTGGAATGGGCTCTCGGACGGCCAGGCAGCGGTCGGTTTGCCAACCGGTGACAGCACATGATACAGCCGGAGAGCCATCTGGAGATGGAAGCCTTCGAGAGAGCCTTCCCCTGATTGACAGGTCCAAAGTTCACAAAGAGTTGTGACGTCTTCCGAAAACCCTTCGTGCGGTCCACGTAGAACTTCAGCGCTCTAGCTACATCCAGCGAGTGCAAAGTCCTCTCAGCCGGCGACGAAGGCGATGGGAAGAACACAGGCAACACCAAGGGCTCGTTGAGATGGAAGTCCAACGGTACCTTGGGCATGAAGGAGGGGTGCGTCCTGAGCACTACCCTCGTGTCGTGAAAAGTCAAGTACGGGGCCTTGCATGAAAGGGCCTGGATCTCTCCCACCCGTCGTGCGGAGGTGATGGCCACAAGAAACGCTGTTTTCCACGACAGAAACTTCAACGGGGCCGAGTGCAGAGGCTCGAACGGAGGTCCCATGAGCTTGGTCAGCACCACGTTGAGCTCCCACGCCGGGGCCGGAGCCTTCACCGGCGGGAACGATCTGAACAGTCCCTTCATGAACTCTTTCACCAGACGATGAGACCACAAGGACGTCCGGCCCGTGGTTCTGTGTATCGGGAGATCGCAGCAAGATGAATCTTGATGGACGCGTGTGCCAGTCCAGCTTTGGCCAGCGTCAGCAGGTACGGCAGTACCTGGGGAGCCGTAATCCGTAGAGGGTTAATCTTCTGTGCGTGGCACCAGACAGAGAACCTCTTCCATTTGTGTCCGTAGCATTTAAGAGTCGAAGACGCCCTGGCCTTTGCAAGAACCTCTCTGCAGTCGGCCGGTATGTCATATCCTCCAAACTCTAGCGCTGCAGGAGCCAGGCCTGCAAGTTCAGCGATTTCGGGTCGTGGTGGAGGATGGCGCCTCCTTCCCTGGAGAGTAGATCCGCGTCCACCGGCAGCTTGATTGGCGGGGACGCTGACAAGTCCAGAAGGTCCGGGAACCATATCTGCCTCGGCCACGCAGGTGCGACGAGGATCATCCTGCACCGTGACCTCTTGAGCTGGTTGACGAGCCGGATTAGCAGTGGCAAAGGAGGGAACGCGTAGAGGAACAGGCCCTCCCAGGGGAACGAGAAAGCATCGCCCATGCTCCTCGCCTGGGGAAACCTGCTGGCGAACCTCCGGCACTTGGAGTTCGTCGCCGTCGCGAACAGGTCGATCTGGGGTGTGCCCCACCGTCGGAAGAGGCGATCCACTAGATCCTGCCGTAGTTCCCACTCGTGGCACGAGCGCAGCTCCCTGCTGAGTGAGTCGGCGATGGTGTTTTTTATCCCTGCCAGATGAAACGGCACCAGAAACATCCTTTGGGCGACGGCCCAATGCCACAGGTCCTGCGCCTCCTTGGACAGCGCTGGGGACCTGGTTCCGCCCTGTTTCCTGATGTAAAACATTGTGGTGGTGTTGTCGGTGAAGATCCTCACCACCTTGCCCTTGAGGGACGGAAGGAAGGACCTGAGGGCCCAGAACACTGCACGGAGCTCCAGGACGTTGATATGGAGGGACTTCTCCGTCGGGAGCCAAAGGCCTCTCGCGTGCAGATTTTCAGTGTGCGCTCCCCACCCTTCCATGGAGGCATCCGTGGTCACTGTCTCCTGGTGGTCTGGGGTCTGGAAGTCCATGCCCGCCGTCAGATGCGCGCGGTTGCCCCACCACCGGACCGCTCGGCGGAAACTCTCGTCGAGTGTGATCCTCTCCTCGAAGCTGCCCGTCGTTTGGATCCAGCGCGCGTCCAGGAACTCCTGCAACGGGCGCATCTGGAGCCTGCACATGGGAATGAGGTAGATGCAGGAAGACATCATTCCGAGGAGGGACTTGATGGACCTCACCTTGGCCGCGTCGGAAACCAACATCCGCTGTACCTTGCCCAGGATGGACCTGGTCCTTTCCTCCGACGGGAAGGCCAGAAGGGACACTGTGTCGAGCTTCGCTCCCAGAAACAGTGCATTTTGCGCGGGTACCAGGTGGGACTTGGCGTAGTTCACGGAGAATCCCAGGTCCGTGAGAAGTTGGACGGTCCTTGCCGTGTGCTCCACGGCGAGCTCCTTCGTCTTGGCTCGGATGAGCCAGTCGTCCAGGTAGGGGTAGACGTGGATCCCCTTGCGGCGCAGCTGCGCCGCCACCGGTGCAAGGCACTTGGTGAATACCCTGGGTGCCGACCCTAGTCCGAAGGGGAGGGCTTTGAACTGGTAGTGACGCCCTTGGACCACAACCTGAGGAATTTTCGGTGCCCCTTTTAGGATGGGAATATGGAAGTATGCATCCTCCAAATCCAACGACGACAGGAAGTCTCCTTCCTCCAGCTGACCCAGGACGTGCTGGAGTGTGACCATCCGGAACTTCTGCGCCTTGATGAACTTGTTCAGACGTCGCAGGTCTAGGATGGGGCGCCATCCTCCCGTCTTCTTCTTCACGAGGAAGTATCTCGAGTAAACTCCGGAGCCCCGAAGCCTCTTTGGGACGAGTTCGATGGCGCCCTTCCTGAGCATCGCCTTTACCTCCAGGAGAAGCTGAGGGACGTGAAGCTCTTTCCTGGCCACGGGGGGGACGCGCGGGCACCTTCTTTGAAACTCGAGCGCGTGGCCCCGGGCTAAGGCGTCCAGCACCCAACGGTCGGTGGAGATGGACTCCCACACGCTGACGAAGCTCGCCAGCCGGCCTCCCACCGGGGTGCTTCGGTGGGGGCCCGACCCCACGGCCGGTTCAATCCTGTTTCGACGAGGCTTTGCCGCCTTGACCTCCTTGGCGACGACGGCGGGGTCCGCCAGACTTGCCTCGTCCTCTGTAGGCCTCCTGAGACGACGAGCGGGCCGCTTGACGGTAGGTGGAGAAACCGCCGCCGGAACCTTTGGAGGCGCCCTTGCCTCCGCTGCTCCGAAAGGGCGTCCGTCGTTGCTGCAGAACCCCAAGGGCCCGGGCCGTCTCAGTGTCCGCTTTAATGGCCTGAAGGGAATCGTCCACTGTTTTCCCAAACAGGTTGTTCCCATCGAACGGCATGTCCAGGACTCTGGTCTGTACGTCTTGACGGAAGTCCGTAGCCTTGAGCCATCCATGCCGCCTAAGGCACACGCCGTTGCCCAACTGGCGAAACCCAGTGTCGGCGATGTCCGTCGCAATAGTGATGGCGTGGTCCGACGCCACCTCACCTTCCTGTAGGATCTCCAAGGCATCCGCCCTCTTGTCGTCCGGTAGGAAGTCCAGCAGGGGAGCCAGTTTGTACCATAGCTCCCTGTCGTAGCGGGCCACGATAGCCAAGGCGTTGGCCGCTTTAATCGTCGTCGCTGCAGACGAGATGACCCTGCGTCCCATAGCGTCCAATTTCTTTCCCTCGCCGTCCGGTGGGGAAGTCGATGTGGAGGCCGCACCCCCCCCCGCTTTCTTCCTGGCCGCCGCAGAGACGACGGAGTCCGGGGTAGGCTGCGCCCGGAGGCACAGGGGGGCCGCGTCCGGGACCCGGTACTTCTTCTCGTACCGGTCTCTTCTAGCTGGCGTCGTGGAAGGGTTCTTTAGGAGGGCGAGGCCCTCATCCCAAATGTCGTCCAGTAGAGGCACCGCGAGGACAGTCTTCCTCTTGGCCTCGCGCCATTGATAAAGGAATCCTTCCTTTTTCTTCTCCTCAGGGCGGAGTTGGAAAAGCTCGGATGCCCTGGCGATCATGGAGTGGAACGATCCAATCTCGTCGGGCGGAGAAGCCCTGGTGGGAGGTGACGACGGTAGATCCTCGTCGTATACCTCGTCGTCCGTACCCGTCGCTGCCGTGTCAGTCCCCGTATCATCCCCTCGGGTGGACGGGGAGGAGGGCTGGACGGGGCGCGACGGCTGAAAAGGAGGTGGAGGGTGAATCCTTCTTTTCTTGGGCGGGGGAACACCAGAAGGTCCCGGATCCCCCGACGGGAGAGGTTCCTCCGTCGGCAACGGTAGTCTCGTCCTTATCTCTGAACATAAGGACTGTATAGCCAACAAAATGGCCGCCGAGTTGTCTTGCGGCGCTGGCAGAGGGGAATCCGACGGGCGATCAGGGGCCCCGTCGGCACCCTCGACGATGTCGTCGTCGCCTGCGTCGGGATCCATCCCGACGGGCCGGTCTTCTTCCACGCCAAGGCCGTGGCTTAAGACCTCAATCAGCTCCTCCTCCGAGGTTGAGGCCGAATCTACGACGATGCCCTGCCCCCCCTTTTTCTTCCCCGCTGGGGATTTCACGGGGGTCCTATCGATGGGCACAAAAGAGGACTCCCTCCGAGGTGGCAGGGAGACTCTGAGCCCCGAGGTCGCCACCACTGGTGTAGCCTCCACAGGCTGAGCCAGGGCCGCCGCGACAGTATCGATAGAGGGCTTGGCCGGATGGATTAAGGCCTTCACCACCTTAGGTGCGCTCACCGCCTTATCCTTGAGGGGGGGGACACTGCCTCGCTCCCCCTCCGATGGGGCCTTCGAGCTCGACCGGGGCCTCTCCAGGAGCTTCGCCGGGTGCTTGCCCTTCCTCTTACCCGACCCAGAGCGTTGGCTCGTGGCTGAAGGTGCCGGGGAGGGTGCGCCCTGCCTGGCGCCCGTAGAGCCCGACCGTTCGGCGCTCCCGGTGCCAGCGGACTCGCGGTGCTTGGCCTTGTGTTGGACCCCCGTCGCCGGGGCGTCCTCAAAGGTCTTAGAAGACCGCTCGGATTTCTTCCTCTTCTTCTCGCCTGACGGGCTCTTCCCTTCCAGCCAGTTGGCGAGACGTTGATGGCGGTCCTTCATGGTCCGCTCCGACATGTTGCCGCAAAACGCACAGTCCTTCTCCACGTGCGTCTTGTCCTCATGTAAGCAGTAGAGACAAAAGGAGTGTTCGTCCTCCTTAAAGACGTTCTGCAGCTGGCATCCAGGGCAGATCCTGAACAGCTTTCCGGGCGTCGAGCTGGCCATGTCCGGGCCTGAGAAACTTCTGGAGTCCTCCAAAAGCGTAGCTCGACGAAATCTTCACCCTTGAGGGGCGCAGACGAATCCGACACGGGTCCCCGTTGATCGGATGGAGAGTCGGTGGAGCTTGAGGCTCTTTTGACGGAAAAAAATGAAGTTTTTGAGAAAAAACGTGAAAAAATAGCACTAACGCTCGAGAGCAATAGCACGAGGATCCCAACACATGAACGTGCGGTAAAAATCTGAAGATGGCTGCCAGAGGCGGTGCTTAGGTAGAGGGCAGTCATTGGCTGTGGTCAGTATGACGCAGAGACCAGTGATTGGTTATTACTACGAAAGACAGATCAGAAACGAAACTGATACTGGTTTTTTCTTTACCGAGGATTCCCAGCCTGACGACGGGGAATATTCATGAGCATGTGAATCCATGCCAGACCCCATGCTGGAGAAGACTCATTATACTTACCTGTCAGATTTTTGCCAGTGAAGTAACTAGGCAGCAACCAGCCTGCATCAATCAACGCGCCTTGCGCTGAAAGCAGGACGGAGAGCACACTTTCCAAGAAAACAAGGCCCAGTATCCAGTCGAGTAGACTCCAGGGAAGGGTTTGAGGTCATAAGAGGTCTGAACAGGCTGAGTGACGTTCCCGTGGATACCAGGTGAACGTTACAAGACCAAGCGAAGATCTCGTGGCACGCCCATTTTAGGGCAATAGCAATGTTTAGTACGCATACGCAGTGAATGTGAATAGCAAAAAAAGTGCAAAAAAGGTACAAATATATCTACAATGTTAAAAAGTACAAGAATTTTAAAGGGAAACACAGTTTCCCATTACTGATAGTCTGAAGGACTGATAAGTTTCCCCATAACCTATAAGCAAAAGGCAAGGGAAGTGAAGCTGAAGGCTTTACTTCCCTTCAAAAAGTCAGAACAGGATAAAAACGGAATGAGGTTCCATAGGAAAATATGAAGGGAAAGTTGTAAAAAGAGAAATCTTTCCCAACAGCCATCCCTATCCACTAGAGGAGTGGGTGAGCTCCATGAATTGTCAGTTAAATCTCCCTGCTTGGTTTCCTCCAAGGAGAAGGTGACGTTAAGAGTGAAACCTTCTTTCCTACTGAATGTGGTCTCTGATCCATCTTCCTGTCCTTTTTCCTCCATCTCATCTTTCTAAGGCAGAGGAGCGATTCCATCAGCTGGACCCGGTGTGGGTCCATAGTTACTACGTCACTCAGAGAGGCCAGCAAATATGACTAGCTTTTCATTGGTTATACTGGTGCCCGTGCTTGCAGGGCTGTGACAAAACAGACTCAAGGTGGATCATTCTCTGTACCTAGGAATGCTATGTTCTGGCTAGTAAGGAGGTGCCTGACAGTGCCAGAGAACACCACCAGAAGACTGTCCGCTACATTGGCTATGCATTGTGAAGTCCCTGTTCTGGAAATTTGCCAACAGCTACGTGGGTTTCTTTGCACATGTTGGATAAACATTACAGCTTGAACTATGTCTGGTCAGGACGCTCATTTTGGCAAGGCTGTCCTTCAGAGTTTCCCTGATTTTGGCAGGGTCCTTGCTATCCTCCCTCTTTCAGATCTACATATTGCTATGGGAGTCTATCAAAGATGAGGAATCCATGAGCGGAAGGAATCCATTAGAAGAACCAATTACTTAGCTCTTGGTAATGTTCTTTCAGATGGATATTCCTCCATTCCTCCCACCAATTCCTTGTCGCCCTTCTTAGCTGCCCCTCTTGGCGGATAGCTAATACATCTAGGTTCTCCTGTCCCTCAGCAATACAGTGCTAGGGGGAAAAGGATGGACTAAGGTCATGGGGTGCAGTGCCTCTGTATATACAGGCTCAGATGTCATGTCTGGCCAGGGGCATGTAAAGGCATTGCGGGGAGCAGACGCAGAGCCACGCTGCACCACCAGGAGGTGGAAAAGTTTCTGAAGAGCAGCTCTGCTGGGAGATGGATAAATCAAAGAAGAGGAATCCATGGGAAGAATCCTCCATCACAAAGAAAATTACAGAGAGGTAATTATTTTGTTTGCTACTTGCAAGGTGGTGTCCACGGCGGGCTGGTGACAGCGGATATCTTCCTACCATGTTTCTCTTTATTCGCAGATGCACTTTTCTTTGCCTATTGTCTTTTAGAGTACCACATAAGGCTGTGCCATGAGATTTTCCTATCTTTTGTCCATCTGGTATTTTGGCCTGCTTCTCAGGACCAGATATGCCATATATGGTAACCCCTTTCCCTGGTAAGCCCTCTGCTTTCTCGGTCAAAGAAGCTCTGTGCTTTTGTGGCCAGAGGTGGGGGCTGGAACTGTTTGGTCCTAGTCCACATCCATGTCAGCAAAGGACCAGGGTTCGCCAGTATGGGTAATAAAGACAATGCTGGCTGGCTGTAATACTTAATTCTGGTTCTTCAGCAGGATGCTCCTCTTCGTAGGGGTCTTTGCTTGAACAACGATCTTGTGAATACCTGAAGAAATCCTACTTTTATCCAGGATTCATGCTGGAGTTGCCCCTCAGAACACCAACGGTAAGGCTCTGCACCATTCAAACTGCCAGAGGCTTTTCAATCACGGAGAGCCTCCAGCCTCTACATCTGCCCTGCTACAGACACTTTGGTATGGAAGCAGACTGCGACCAAATAGCCCCAGCCCCGCATTCGAACGCAAACACGCTACTGCTTTACCTTGGAAAGCTGAAGCTTTCCCCTTGAAAGGCATTCCCGTATATGGCAAATCCAGCCCTGAGAGGGAAGGAAGAAGGCCAAAATACAACATGGCCAAAGCACAGTTGAAAAACTTGTGGCACAGCAATTTTCTAATGTATGGTACTCTAAAAGGAACTAAGCAGAAAAGCACACATGAGAATAAAAAGAAACGCAGTAGAAAAAAGTCTGCTTGCACCAGCCATTCTTGTACACACCATGCAATTAACCACAAAGTTACCAGAAACAAAAGATATAGGGAAACAAAGTACACCCAGCATACCTCAGCGTAAGGAGAACAGTGCGGTGTATACTAAACAGACTTTCACAAAGGAAAACAGAGTTCTCCTGCACTGATAGCCATACTGACTTATGAGGGAAAGCAGCAAAACAAAAATCTTTGCTAACAATTACCAAATTGATTAGCCCAGTTTCCATTCAGATTGCAGGGTGTCATCTGCCTCCAACACCACATCACACAAAGTGTGCGAGTACCTAGCTGTGATACAAGAGGGGCTAACATCCCTTAACACAAGGCCGCTCGGGGTCAAAACCTTGTTCCTAAGGGTATCCAGTTTCTTCCTCTCCCTGTCCAGTGGCAAGGTGGAAATGGTATCTGCCTTTATCCACATCATGGCGCCTGAACCACCAGACGGCGAAAATCCAGCTCTGAAGGATCTGAGGTGGATAAATGGCAACAGCAGCATTAAAATACAGAATATTTAAGTATTTATTTATATCACGCTTACTTACAGACTTCCCCAGATTCTAAGGGCCAGATCTTGTTCCCAAGTTGAAGGAATTGCCCCATAGCCAGTCTCCTGGTCTAGGCGGAAAGAGTATTTTCTTAAGAGGGTCTTGCTTCAAGATATCAGTTTATATTGCAACTTTATAATTGAGGGAGCCCGAAAAACTCAACCACCCTAGATATGGTCTTCTTCAAAGACCCATTGAATATTCCATAGGTAAAAACCTGGATGATATCTGGTTCAGGAGAGGTATCCCGGTTGCTGGCATCCCACACATCAGCAAGCATATCAGCCAAACCTTCATCGTGACCATACATTTCCTCTGGGAGTTGTGCAAGTTGCCATTCCCCCATGCAATTGAACCCACAAGGGATGGGGTCATCCTCTTTCAATGATATGTTCAAACATGGACATGAGCACCAACCGGAAAATCTTAGCAGCCCTTAGGCTCTCCTGCACCTCTTCAGAGGAGCCAGTGCCAAGAGATGCCAAAGGCTGAACTCAATCATATGATGCCAGGTCAACCACGCCAGATTGCAGAGCTGTGGGGAGCAATTTCCATGACAGGGACCTGGGCTGAGGTCTCTGACATCCGTTGACAAGTCTGAGAGATGCCTCTGCCAGCCTGGGAAGGCACAGTCTACCGTTGCTCCACCACCGGTCGGAACCAGGGGTTTTGGAGAAAAGGTTAAATATTTTCTGCCAAAATTCCTCTCACTGCTGCAGGGAAGAGGAGCAGGTGGGTAAATGTACTTGTACCAGTGACGGTGGTCCTTTCTTGTTGTCCAAATCCAACTCCCTGGAGTGGCAATGGTGATTCCTTGAGGACGAAGAAGAGTGGTGCTTAGAGCAGTCACTTGGAGATTGGTATTTCCTATGGCACCTTTTTGACCTCTTACTCGCTTTCCAGCCAGGGGCTACATAGCTCTGGTTCTTTGGCTTTCTTGACAGAGCAAAGCTCAGAAGCAGCTTGGGTTTTAGAGGGTATCTTCCGGCTGTTGTGGAGAGTGATAAAGAGCTTGGCGGTGCACTCCATTAAGGACACCCAATGTATAAAATGACAGGAGTTGTGATATGGACATGTCCCGCTGTGCTTACAGGGGAGACATGACGGAAGTAGAAAACTGATAAAAGCAGTTGTGTGTTGCAGAATTAGGGTGCTGAACTTGTGGAAAAAGTAACAGTGATCATGAGGCCCTGCCAGCTAATTAATACACAACCTTTTATATTGCATCCGGAATTAGGGGTGCCAGCGACGCAGATGCAGATGCAGAGTTGCAGTGCATCCCCTTGTGACTGAAAAGGTTTTCAAAGCAAGACCGATTGGAGGGAATTTCTGAGAGGATTCCAATTTGAGGTTTCTGTGGGTAGGAGGAATCTGCTATCAAATTTTAATATTACAAAGATGTTGCCTGAGGGCTTAGGGAGCACTCGGAGCAAATGATACAGTAGAAAGTGTTAAATGCGTTGGGGGCTGGTAAAAGTGTATAAACCATGTGCCCATTAAATATCGCACTAAGTGGGAGAAAGTACGTTTCAGAAACCCTGTTGCAATTGCGCACTCTGCATTTCACCACATTAGCAATGCATTCATCGGGGACAAGACATGTAAGTGCAGTTTCAATAGTGTAATGAAATCCAAGACATTTTGGTAGGCACCTCGGAGAGGGCAACTGGATAGGTGCATCTAAAAAATGAGAGGAAACAGCACAATATTGTTACTCTTAAGTCCCTCCACCCAACGGTCAATCCCACCCCCACATCTCTGTTATCATTCCTATGGAGAACTCCTTAACTGCTGTTTTAATGAAAGCCAATTTCAATTTAGAACATATGATTTCTACCTAGTCCAAGGCATGGAGCTAGTCACAGCCACACATCCTACTGCTATGTAGAAAACTGCGCCTTAGAAGATGGAAATCCTAACAACTGCGGTAATGTGATTGCATTGGAAAAAAAAACAGTGCACACCAGAAAACCTAGTGGTGTGTAAATATGGTGCCATATGTCTGAATACGGGCGATTTTATCAGGAGCAGAAGTAACACTGAAAAGAACATTTATATATCAAATACATATGGAGCTAGGAAACGGCGTAAGCAAAACTCAAATGTTTGTGGTCTTTACCATTTGAGTGTCTGTTATAAAGCAGTCAATTGGAAGACCAGATTTTTGAGTAACAACTTACCAGTCGCCACGGCACGGACCAGCACAGAGTTGAGTTTTATCACAGGACTGAAGGTCTGACGAATGTCTGATGCACCAAGGGTGGTTTTACTGTGACACTTCAAAACAAGCTTTTCATCCTGTTTCTGCAACAGCACTAAAAGATCCTCCAGTAGCAGCACATGTGCATCTAAAGATGGAGAGAGTTGTTAGACTCAGAGGCAAAATACCTGACCCCATCGGATCATCCATTAAGTGCTGTTATGACAAATGAGTAAACTTCCATAACAAGGAAACAACAAGACTACTGCAACACATCTTTCAGCACTACGTTTGACAGATGGGGAAAACGTTATCCCTAATGACGGGACATACGCATGGTAGCAGAGGCGTTTAGCAGATTCAAACTGTGTTGGATGCACGACTGCAAAGGAAAGGTTACTGCATTTGAATGCACGTGTCTACCACCCGTACAATATGCCTAGTGTGGAAAAGAAAATAAATTAGGTCTTTTTTTAATTCAAGAAGTTCAAGTTTAGAATGTGCGTTTGTAGAGAGTGAGTGTTACCCAGCTTCAGGCACTCGCAGGCGAGTAATGATAATTACCCTGTCAGGGAGAAGAACATGTGGTGCTTGTGTTAAAGATGTGCTATTTTGTGCGAACTGCAACTAAGTAAACAAGCTTGCAAATAATAAAGATAGCTCTATTTTTTACAACAGTAAATATTACAAGGAAAAAAAGTGAATTAGCTATTAATTATGGAACCAATACGTTTTGTGCATAGGAGGGATGGTAATTTTAACTCAAGATGGGTGACGGAAAATATCTAGAATACATAAAAGATGAATAAATAGCGAACACCTGGATGAGACAGATGTGTATGCAAAGTGCATGTCCTACCAGTTTCCCTACATGTGCACTTTTGTCACACTATGGTTTAGAGCAGTTAATGGCTGCATGGAGTCTGAAAATCCCCTTAGAATGACTTATGAGAATGTTAGTGCGTCCAACTTAATTGAATAACATCCTCTTTCCAAATGAGAAATGGATTATTATTGGTGGGTTTGAGATGATATGTTGACACCAAGGTGACTTTCATCCCCTTATTATCAGTTAGCAATATAACTGCGGAACTGCAACTAAGGGTGGGCCAAACATTTGTTTGCATCTTGACAACGTCAAAAGAACAGAATCCTCTGCCGGAATGCATTGGATTGTATATGACAAGCCTGTAACAAGAGGCAAGGATTTAATAAGATCGTGTTCAGAAGATATCATTAGTGCAAGTGCAAAGGGGTCAAAGCTTTTGAGGAAATTATGGGTCTCTGAGGAACTATTGACAAAATCAGGAGCCAGCAGAGTGAAAATTACAAAGTTGTGCGTGGACAACAACTGTAGAATAAAGAAACAAGGATTGTTAAAAGTAATTAAACACCTGGGGATCGAGAGAAGATTTATTTGGCAAGATTGGAGTATATGAAAGTGCTGAGTAATAGAAGGCTGGTCTTGAAGGAAGAACGATGGAGGAGTCTCTTGGAGGCCATGGGTATTAGTAATTCAGACTTGTTCTTAAAAAAAGTGGATCTCTGAGCGCTGCAGGGAATAGAAGTACTGGTTCATTTGGAGGACCCTGTCCAAAATGTCTATTGAATCATATTCTGTTAGATTTCTAAATGAAGGATCCTATCCCAAGGCTTCGGACACCCTGGCCATAACCTCATAGGAAGCA
The DNA here is from genome assembly GCF_040938575.1 of Ambystoma mexicanum. NCBI lineage: Eukaryota > Metazoa > Chordata > Amphibia > Caudata > Ambystomatidae > Ambystoma > Ambystoma mexicanum. The sequence goes on along the minus strand of NC_090921.1, from coordinate 1,069,418,916 downwards.
TTTGGATGGGCATAATGTTAAGTTGACCTCTTGGATGCGTTGAGTCTACTGGTGCCATAGATCAGAGCCTAGCTCCGCCATAATTGTTTCCTCTGAGATAAACTCCTCTGGAGTGTTCCAGGTAATAAAATGTTCGGACCCGAAGGGTATTTTGTTCTCAGTCGCTATTGAATGTAGTTTGCGTGAAATCAGTCCAAGCTTGTGGGACATACCTCGACATTGAGTTTGGATCTGTGTTCAACATTAGGCAAGAATTGATGCAGTAACCCTGTGCAAGACTGCACCAGTCCTGTCCTCTTGGTATTAGGCAACCCACCTATTGGTATAAGTCTGTACTACACAAGTTGGTAGTGTGACTGAGCAGCCAGACTTCTCAAGAGGGGTACATGTGAGCTGTAGCATCAAAATCCACAAATACAAGTATCCAAATACCACTAACACTCAAGGCTTTCTTGTAAAATAATTACTTATTTAACTGTCATTTTTAAATAAGCATTCTTTGAAAAGGACAATGTGCAACAATAAAAATACACTTCAAATTACGTCTCAGAATCAAGTCAAAGCAAGTAGATACTCTTTAGAGATGCTTCATACACACTTTCTACACCGTGAGGTTACTTCACTAACTAGGACTGTATTGGCATTTATATATCACTTTTGTACTTGGTAAAATTCTGTGGTTGGCAAAAAGGCAAGGTTAATGGAAGGAAAAAAGGTTAATCTCATAACCTTGTTATGCACTTTCAAATCTCCCAATGAAGTCTAGATAAACACCTTTCCCAGCAATATTAGTTAAAAACCAATGTTATCACCTATGAGGGACAGTAAGAATCAAAGTCAATGGGTTAGACGATTCTGCAGGGAGCCAGGACAGCCAAAGTCAATTTGGAACAAAGTCTATTGAGCTGAGGCACGTCATAGATAGCAAAAAGTCTAGCACAAAGTAGAGAGTTTGTTGTAGAAAATCCCTGTTGGGCCACAAGCTGTTACACTTCTGAAAGTTAGAGTTAGAACCCACTCTGGAAAGCAGCTACTGCAAGTCTCAACTGAGAAAAGCAAGCTACAGACCAAGAGGTAAGTACCTCAGTCAGAACAGTACCTTAGGTTAGAAGAGGATCCAGCTGTCTTCTGTCTTGTTTGCAGTGTTGCAGATCCTGTGTAACTGGGCCTCAGTCGTGGGGACAAGAGAAAGGATGTCTGGAGGACTCCTGCGCAGCAGTGTGGAGGTTGGTGGCAGCTACGAGCTCTTTTCAGCACTCAGTCAGTAGCACCACCGCAGTTCTTGGATACCGGTTGGGCTTCCTTCACTCCTTGAGTCCAGCCCTCGGGTGAGGTTGACTCATACTTGGGTCGTCCAGCTTCGGGAGGGTCCTCAGGCTCTTCCTGGAGCTTTGGCTGGCTTACAAACGTTGCACTCCACTACGGATGTCTCGACCCCTGGCACTCAGTTCCAGCAGCTGCAAGGAAGTACAGCCAGTTGGGGAAGGTCTTCCAGCAAAGTTAGTCTTGGGGTTAGTTGGTCCCACTACCCCACAGGAAGTCGTCCCTTCCAGAGCTTCTCTTGGTGATTAGGAAAAGCAGTTTCAGCGCAGTAGCAGGGCTTCACCGGGCAGTTCTACCGTCCAGGAGGATGAAGCAAGCTTCTCTTCACGATTCCTTCGTCGGATGTTTCTTCCAGTGGTCGACTCGGTCTTCAGCTCAAGAAGCCTCGCCTCTTATGCAGGTTTCTCCCATTCATGCACAGACTAACTGTCACTCAGACAGCAGCAGCCAGTCAATCAGGACTGGGTGCATTCAAGTAACCAAGGAGACAAAGGACAGGTGAGTTTTGGGCACCTCCCCGACTTCCTGCCCTTCCAGACATACTGGAGCCAGAAGTGGGTTTCAGCACTGAAGTCCGCCAAAGGCAAAATGAACAAGGGGCTTAAACCTGATTGGGTGCGCAGAGTAAAACCAAAGAAAGACCTCACAAACAAGAAATGGAAAAAAAAGAAGACCGCGGCCATTTTGAGGAAATGGTCACCCTAGGGTGCTACACAGCAGCGGAGGATTCAGCCTGCATTAGAAAAGCACAATGGTAGAAACATTAAACCACAGCCACCAGCCATTTAAAGTCGTGAGGGTAACATTTTTTTTTGACACGTGTAGGTAGGAAAAGGGGCTACTAAGTAACCCCCTCCCCCCAGCACTCCACAAAGGATGGGGTGTGCTGGACCTACCAAGAGTAAATGTAAGTAAAGTCAATTTCACATTACCATTCTTGGGAACTGTAGTTCACCCAAGAAAAGGTATTTAAACCGAAGGTGCTGTGTGTCACCATACAAAAAGTAGATGCCTATGGAGTTTGTCAGACTCCAAAAACAAAGGAAATATAAAATCCAAATCAGATCAAAACACGTGAGTGAGAAAAAGGGCTACTCACTCCAGGGTTAAAATTAAAAAGTCCTAAAGTCGAGCAAAAGAGCTGAGGGTCTCTAAGGTTCAAGTGCATAATCACAGAAATTAGAATTCTCCCTAACAGGCCCCTTGAGGTGGATAAAGAACCGAGATGGATGCAGAACTGAGTGAGGCCAAATGAGCTGCAGCGGTTGATGCCGATCTAGGACACCTTTTTTGTGTTTTTGGCCCGGTTTGTGGGTCTCCACAGGAATTTTTCAATCCCCACAGAGCGTCTTCCCTAAAATGATTTGAGTTTCGAAGGGGAAGAGCTTGGCAGTTTAGATGTCAATCATTCAAGAGCCAATTTGGATAGTCTCTCTTTCAATACCTTTGAAGTCATCGATTGACACGAGCCACAGTTATTCACTTTTCTGTGATGGTCCATGAGTGACATTTTAGCATGGCAATCCTCATATCTTTTGAATCCGGATGGAGCTGACATTCTCGAAAGAAAGTGGAGATTTTATAAATGCATCCGAAAAAATTGAAGTGTGTGAAGTGAATTTTCAGAGAAGCATGCAGAGGACCCGTGGCCATCGGGCAATGATGCAAACTACCTATATCGATGCTGGTGTCATTACCAGCCTCGAGGTGTAAGTGTGCAGTGGGACCTCGACCCCAATGCTGCACAAGATCCTCTCCTGTCGAGATGTTTTCTGAGACCTGCTAAAGCAAGAAGAATATATCGAAGATGGGGAATCTGCGGGAGGACACCATCCATTAGAACAGTGTATCACGAATTAGTGGATTTCTTCAAGAAACACTACTCAGTTCCTGTGGCTCTAGCACCAATAGCCTAGAAAGTAGGGGAATGATAGGGTTTGATATGGTGCCCATTAGCTGGTAGGAGGTGAATGGTTCTTCAACTACTCAACACTGGGTATGTATTGGTTATGATGGTGTACCGGTTGACATTTATAAGTGTGACCCTGAATTATTGGCAGCATACTTTCCATATTTTTGCTGGTGTAGGTGAATTTGAGTTTTGGAAAACCAGGCTGATTGTTCTTTTGTTTAAGAAAAGGGAAACTGAGCCCTTCCTTAAACCTGGAGACTGATCACCCTGCTTCTATGGTACTGCAAAACTGTTTGGAAGAGTAACGGATGCCAGATTAAGTGAATGGATCGATAAAGATAATATTCTGAATGACATCTAACTTGGCTTTAGGAGAGGACTTGGAACAGTACATTAATGTTTGAACCTCCAACTAATTTTGTCCAAGTATATCACAGGACTGAATTCACAGATCTACACAGCCTTCATGCATTGGATGGCCTCATTTGATAATGTAGAAATTAAGCAGCTATGGATTTCTGTGAGATAATTGGCTATCCCTCAGGATCTTCTAAATGTTATTGTGAGTTTTCACCTAAATAGTATTGCAAGGGTATTTTACAGTAGGAATGGTTAAGAGAGAGAGGAATTGGGGATGGAAAAGGTTGCGTGGCAGGGGTTTGCTGTGGTTTCACCTTTTTAGTTTCTATGCCAACTCACTCCCAAAATTCTTAGAAACAACGACGGCTGAACGCAGAATAGGTAGAGGGTGAGCCCTGACCAGAGTTCTCCGGATGATGCAGTCCGTACAAATTACTTACCTCTCAGTAGTGTGTCTTCAGATGGATATTCCTCCCATGGATTCCTCATCTGATATTATATCCCCATTGAAGCTATTTGGAAACATGTCTGCCACCAGGGGGGCGCAGTGTGGTTTTGTGTCAGCTCCGCTTGATGCCTCTATGTGAACAAGGCACCGCTCCACGTGAACTTAATTCCACCTTTTCTCCCTAGCACTCTAACAATGAGGGACTGTGCAACCAAAACATGTACTAGGTATCCGCCAAGACGGGCAGGTTGTGTGGCAATGAGGAATCAGTGGGAGGAACATCCATCAGAAAGAACATTGAGAGTTACGTAATTTGTTCTACTAACGGATGTCTTCGTCTCACGGATTCCTCAACTGTGATAGGCTCCCATAGGAGTAAATAGATCTGGAAGGGGGAGGATAGCAAGGACACCACCAATAGCAGAAAGCTCTGGAGGACTGCTCTAACAAAAAGTACACCCTGAGCCGATTGGGAATCCAAGCAGTAATGTTTGGCAAACATGTGCAGCTAGGCCCATGTGGCTTCCTGGCAAATGTCCAGAACCGGGAACTCCTCTATTCAAGGCAGAGTTGGCCACCAGTCCTCTGGTTGAATGAGCTCTGAGACCCTCTAACACAACTTTACTAGCCAGATCATAGCATTCCGAGAGATGAGCCACCTTGACAGGGACAGCTTGGTCACAATCCCGGCAGCATGGGCACCAACAGAACCCACAAAAAGCGTGTCATCTTTCCTGAAATCCCTTGTCCGAGAGGTGTAGTAGCTAACAGCCTGCAAGGAGAACAGAGAATGGAATTGCTTCTCTCACATGGAAGTGAGAAGCAGAGGAAAAAACACTGGAAGATGGATATTTTGAGAGATGAAAATCCAAGACCGCCTTCGGAAGGAAGAATAGGCTCGCCTTCAATGTCCCCCTCTCTTAATAATAATGAAGAGGGTGGTTTAACAGATCATGATTGAAGTACACTAACCAGTCTCACAGAAGTGAAGGGCATCAGAAAAATCACCATAAGGTTGAGCAACTCAATAGAACATGAATGGAGGGGCTCAAACATAGCGCCCATAAGAAATGTCCACACAAAATTCAAATCAAATACTTCCAATCACAAACTGGTGTGGAGGTAACCGAATGTACAATCCCCCCAAAAAACGCATAACAGAGACCATTTTAAGAAACATCCCTGCTCAGGGGTCCTTTTAAAAACAAACCGAGACAGCAGCCAGGTACCCATTCACAGTGACTATCTGCAGTCTTGTCCAGGGCAAAGACAGCAAGAAATCCAAAATGGAAAATATGGGCCAGGATAAAGGGTCCCAGCACCAAGCTGAGAATTGACTCCCACCTGCAGGTACAAAAAAACTAAGCAGCCGGCTTTAGTGCTGAGAGGAGAACATCTAGGATTGTATCTCAGCCATCAAGCATGAAGTTTTAGGCTGATGAGGTGCAGGTGGAGGACCTGGCCCTCCAATTGTAAGAGTTTGCATACACTCCTCATCAGGACTCAACTATCTGTAATGTTCTTTCTGATGGATGTTCCCTCCACAGATTCCTAATCTCTGATAATCCTAGCCACAGCGCACCTGCTCTTCAGAAATGTTTCCGCCACCCCAGGTGGCAGCGCGGCCCCTCTGGATCTGACGTCCCTGCGTACCACGTGCCAGACATCAAGTTATGGACAGTGCATGCTAAAGCACTGTCCCCCCACCCCACCACCTTAGTTCACTCTTTTTCCTAGGCACTCTGACACTGAAGGACCACAGACCGATGGGCGTACTAGCTATCCGCCAAGAAGGTCGGGTATAAAAAGCGATGAAATTCATGGGAGGAACATCCATCAGAAAGAACATTACTGATAGGGAAGTCATTTGTTCTTCCAATTGATTGCTTCCTCCAATGGATTCCTCATCTAGGATTACCAGCAGTACCAGTACAAAACAGTACCAGTACATCCCAAAGCATCCCAAAGGGTCCCAAAGCAGTACCAGTACAAAAACCTGGAGGAAGGAGGAGAGCAAGGACACAACCAGAACAGAAAACTCTTGAGGGTCTTCCCTACCAAAGCGGGCATTCTGCCTCAAAAAGGAATCCAAGCGGTAATGCTTAGCAAACAGGTGGCGAGACGCCCAGGTTGCCACCTGGCAGATGTCCAGGACTAGACCTCCCTTCTGCAGGACACAGGTGACAGCCACTCACCACTGGTAAAATGGGCTCAGAGACCCTAAGGCACAGAGAATGAGATGGAGAATTATCCACCTAGACACGGTCGGTTTGGTCACAGCTCTGCCAGGACGAGCACCAGCATAACCAATGAAGAACTGGTCATCTTTCCTAAACTCTCTTGTCTAAGAGACCTAGTAGTCGAGAGCCTGCAATGGGCTCAGCAGATGAATTGCTCCTCTGCCGCGGAAGGATGAGGAGGAGGAAAAAACACAGAAAGATGGGTCTTTTGAGTGAAAGGAAAATCCAAGACCTCTTTTGGAAGAAAAGAGGGCTTCACTCTCAAAGTCACTTTGTCCTTGTAAAAAACCAAGTAGGGAGGTTTAACAGATAATGCCTGGAGCTCACTCATCCGTCTCGCGGATTTGATGGCTACCAGGAAAATCACTGTAAGGGCAAGCAGTCTAAAAGAAGATGAATGGAGGGGATCAAATGGAGCTCCCATACGGAATGTCAAAACCAAATTTAAACCCCACGGCGGATCAACAATCTGGCTTGGACGAAACTGGATACACAAACCCTGCAAGAATCGCATGACAGTGGGGATTGTGAAGAACAAGCCAGTTACAAGAAGCTCTTGAAAACCAGAATAGCAGCCAAATATCCCTTAACAGTGCATGCTGCAGGGATGCTTGGGCCAACGACAACAAAATCCAAAACACTGAATAATGGACAGGATAAAGGGCCAGATCCCACTCCCTACACCAAGCAGAACATGTACACCATCTGCAGGCGTAAATGGACTTTGTAGCGGATCTCTGAGCTAAAAGGAGCGCATCAAAGACGTCATCCGACAAGTCGGATTCCTTGTATCTAAGCCTCTCAGTAGCCAAGCATGAAGGTTCAGGATGCTGAGGTTTGGCTGGAGAATCCACCACTCTGATCAGGAGAGCAGGTCGACTTTCCTCGGAAGGTGCCAGGTAGGGCAGTTGGACATGTCCAGCAACTCCAGAGAACATGTTCTCCAGGTCCAGTCCGAAGCAATCAGGATCAATGTGGTTCCAAACCGGCACAATCTCTATAGAACTAGCAAAATGACCGGGATCGGTGGGAATGCCTAAAGGTCGTCGAAAGTCCACTCGACAGTCAGTGCGTCCCCCAGAGCTCCCTGATTTGGAAATACAAGGAGCATAACAACTCGCACTTCCTGTTCAAACTGGAAGCATAGAGGTCCACTTGAGGACTTTTCCAAAAGGGGAAGATCTTCTCCAGAACTTCCTGGCAGAGCTCCCATTTATGGTAGTCTGAAGTCTGTATGCTCGAGGCATCCGCTGGAATGTATTCTTCCGGCCAGATAGGCTGCCTTCAGAGATATGCCATACTCCAGAGCCCAGATACACAATTGAATAGCTTCTCTGCACAGAGGAAAGGACATTTTACCTTGCTAGTTGAGGTTGTGTATGGCCACTGTGTTGTCAATCAGGATCAGCAGTCATGCGTTTCATAGAGGAGTGGAAGGTGACTAGGGTCTGCCTGATAGCCCTCAGCTCCAGCAAGTTGATGTGTTCCTGAGACTCAGTCTGCTCACAGTCAGATCCAACATGTGAGCACCATAACCAGTCAGAAATACGTTACCGACCACTGTCACCGAGGGCCAAAGTTGACAAAACAACACGCCTCTCAGCAAGTTGTGTCGCACAGCCCTGAAACTGTGGCCATTGGCACCAGAGAAGACACTGAAGCAATCTCATGCGCAGCCTCGCCTCTGGCACCACTAGAATGCAGGAAGTGATGAGGCCCAGAAGGCACAGGAAGGCAGAGGCCGGGACTTATTCCTGGGTTTGGAGGACACAGACCATCCGAAAGATGTTCATCATGCAGTCTTCTGGCAGGAATGTCCTGCCCAGGTGAGTGTTCAAGACTGCTCCGATAAATCAGAAATACAGGGAAAGGCAAAATCTGTGCCTTGCTGAAGTTCAGGGCAAGCCCAAGCTGTGCAATAGAGTGCATGTGCGGAGAAGATTTACTGACACTAGAACTGATGAGCAGGCTCGGACAAGCCAGTCGTCCAGTTAGGGAAAGACATGAATGTCCTCCCTCCTGGAGCAAGCAGCTTGGTGAAAACCCTCAGAGCCGAGGATAGATCAAACAGCAGGACTTTGAACTGGTAGTGATGTTGGCCCACTACGAACCTTCGGTTTCTCTGTGTTTCTGATGAATCGGTACACGGAAGCAAGCATTCTCAAGGTGCAGTGATACCAACCAGTCCTGCAGATCGATGGTTTGCAGTATCTGGGCTAGTGTGACTATCTTGAACTTGTCTTTGCACAGGAACAACTTCATCAGCCTCAGATCCAGAACGGGACACAGGCCCCCATACTTTGGCAGCAGAAAATAGGTGGAGCCTCATTCTCAAGGCAACCCTTGCCTCATTCTGTGTGCAGTACCAGTTCTATTGCGCACTTTGAAAGAAGCTGTCTGACCACCTTCAAAAGGATGGTATCCGGAGGCAGGGTGCTGGTATAAGGGTCGTGGTCCTGAGAAGGCTGCACGAAAGGGAGACAGTAACCCTGTTGAATGACCTGCAAGTCCCAAGCATCAGACGTGGTCTTGACCCATTCCATGCTGAACAGGGAAAGTCTTGTGCTGATAGGGGAACTGTGGCAGAAACCCTCACAGAGGTTTGGCCTCTTGAGATGCTGAAGGAACAGTGGCTGCTGCCACTCCTCCTCTGGAGGCATCTCTGCCTCTACCTCTTCGGAAGTGTCTGCCCTGCAGTCTTCCCAGGGCAGCCTGGCCTCAACCTCTTGGGTGTAGGAGTCTGTGGGACAAAACCCTCGGGCTCTTACCGACGATGGGGAGGGCTGCAAGGCCCAAAAACTTTGCTGTGGTGTTTAGTGTTTGAAATTTCTGGAGGGCATCATCAACCTTCGCCCCAAACAGATTTTGGCCATCAAAGGGCACGTCCAAGAGCTTAGCCTGGACATCATGTGCTAATCTGGAAAATCCTCATCTACGAGTGGTGCCCGAGCACCGCACCTGTGGCCATGGACCTGTCCACACCAGTCATCCGTGTCCAACCCAGAATGTAAAATCTGTCAGAAAGCTTCCCTGCTGGCTGCCACCATAGACAGGTAGCCGCCCCTTTGCTCCCCCTCAGGGATATGCTCAGCCACATTAGCTGCAGTGAACCACAGGATACAATAACTTTGCCAAGGTGCAAGAAGTTTTTACAGCGCAAAGGGCAAGGCTGCCTGATGTAAACACCTTCTTCCCCCATGTATCCAGCCTCTTACTTTACATCGATCAGGTAGAAGAGAGGGGAATGTTGAAGGCTTTGCATTGGCTGTCGCAGCCTGCACCACCAAGCTCTCTGGGGAGGCATGAGTGGAGAGAAACAAAAGCAGGTCAGAGGGAACCGCCAATGTCTCCTGGCCAGCTCCTTGTCAACCACCTAAGTAAAAGCAGGCTTCTCCCATACCTCCAGTTTGGGGGCTTCTACTGCCACATGGCAGGGCATTAGTGTTTCCCCTTACTGGGACCCTCATCATTGAAGCAGTTAATTTGAACTGAATTTTTGGTATGGATGGGGTTGGCAAAACGAGGGTATCAGCAACCTTGGTCATTGTTGAGATGGATTTCTTCAATCTGGCCGAGTGGACAGATTATAGAAGGCCACCCTAGTTCTGATGAACAGGGATACTCTGAAAGGTTAGCCAAATCCAAACAAGGTAAGCACAGAGAGTGGTCTCAGGAGAAGTGAGTGTGGTCCGGGGGCCCACAATGAGTCCACACAGTGAAGCACACAAATCTTCTCTTTGGACAGGCAAGTACAAAAATACTCTATTTATTAGAGGCCCAGAAACACGTTCGAAAAATGAAACAAATTATCACACGACACTCAGTTGTCAAGCATATATACAGTCACCTTAGGGTTTTAGAAATGCATACAATAACTTATTCAAATGAAAGAAGGTAAGTAGTGATGCAGTAAGTAAAACCAGTTCACAAGAATGATACCCACACTTTAGAAGTCCAATTCCTATGTTGAATGGAGCCTGGTGCTCAGAAGTCATAGCTTCTTCTTAGGAGAGAGGACAGGTGTAGGAAGTGTTCTTGTGGTGGTAAAACTGTTCCCAAAGACTTCTAAACAATATTACAGGTAAGATTATTTTCTGATACTCCTTAAAGGAATAGCTGGAGAGGGTGATCTATAGAGGATGGTGGGGGATGTGAGGCATAGTTCTACATGAATGGTGGTTGTGATGGCTGGGTCAGATATAATGAACTTTGAGGGGGACCTGCAATGTGATGCTGACAGGCAACAGGATTAATGATGATGGTGAAATGAATGTGGTGGAACTTACTTTTTTGTCGGGGTCCACTGGATACTGTAGGGTAAGGGACAAGTTGAGGTGGGTGGAAGTGGGTCACTACTTGATCCTACAAGGAATTGTACTAATTTTCTCCAAATGTGATTTGTACTAAAGATGTTGGGATTGTTTTCTAAATGTATGTTGGAAAATTGGAATAAATTAAAAAAATTTAAAAAGGAAGATTATTTTCCTATCCTTTAGTACAGCTTTTGGATCAAACGATGAAAAAGCAATGGCATAGAATAAACTAAAGTTAATTCTAAGGTTTATTTTAGGGGTGACCTGGCCAGCTGAATGTTTTGTGAATACTCATTCCCCTAACTCCGATTTTCCTAAGTGACTAGGCAGGTTGTGACTAGGAGTCGCTGGAGGTAGGTTCTCTCACCATTGGATCCAGTAGAAGATGCCCCGGAGCTGCGGGTGCAACTATTCTGGGTCTAGGTGCAGAATCCAATCCTTTTTGATGATGAAATGCAGCGGGCACCAATGCAAGCCTCTTCAGGACAATCTACCAGATAGGGGAAGGCTGGTTCCATATAGGCGACAACAGCCGTCTCTCCAGTTGCGATCCAAGCCAACCATCCAAAAGAGCACCCTTTGATGCTGGGAAGTGGAAACTTGGCAGGAAGGTGACTTGTGGCACGAGCTGACGACCACCAAAGTTCCAGATGCAAAAACGCGGAAAGGCAACGTTTCTGTCGAGGTAGCCCACCGGAGAGCTGGTCGGTCCACCGGGTGACCCAGGGATGATGAGGGCTCAGGACGGCTGGATCTCAAGAAGGTGTCGAGACTGGTTGGTCGCACCAGTCCAAGAGTAAAAGCAACGAAGAGGGCCTTTGCAGATCAGGTAGTCCAGCAGGGCTTTACCGTGCTAAACGCAGGAAAAGGATGATGGTCTCTCTGTGAGCCGTGCACAGATCTTTAGTCGGCTGCTCTTCTACACAGGATACTTGGCTCCAATGCTGATCTGAAGAAATGGCTGCATGAGGAGTCCTTATCCTAAATCCTGGTTGAAAGCAAGTCCAAGCCCATCAATGGTAAGGACCTGCACCATTCGAACAGCCAGCAGTAGTCAATCAGGGACAACTGTGGTTTTCACTCATGCACACCACCCCCTCACCTCCCTATGACTCTCAGGCACCATGAATGTGGAGATGGACCAGAACTGTCTTCCTGGGTCCACACACCAATGGCATGGCATACAGTAGCCTGCGAAAACGGCAGCTTTACCGGGCGAATGCATGACCGTATAAGGGATTTCCTGACCTGAGAAGGCAGGAAGGCAGGAAGGCCAAGAAACAATATGGCCAAAGAACAAGCCAAAGCCATTTTAGGGCACTAACCACGTTTAGTAGCCAGACCAATAAACCCGAATGTGCACACTACAAATACTGCAAACATTGTAGAAATGGATCTGCTGCCACTAGCTTGTCTTTGGGCACATACATAAGTAACCAAATATCCCCAGTCCAAAATAATGGGATGATAAATATCCCCACTGCAGTGCATTTTAAAATGTGTACACTGGTAAAAAGTTACTCAAACAGGTCAAAAGCAAAGAGACAAAAGGGAAGCATAGTTTCACAGTACCGATAGCCTGAAGGACTGATCAGTTTCCCCATGACACATGAGCAACGGGTCAGGGGAGTGAAGCTGAAGGCTTCATTTCCCATTAAAAAGTCAGGATAGGTTCAAAAACAAAAGCAAAAAGTTTGGGGTTCCATAGAAAATGGAGGGAAAGTAAATATTTCCTAACACTCATCAATCTTTGAAAAAAGCCCTGTGGCTTACTGGGTTTAGGGCCATGGAGAATATCCAGCTCGAGGTGGTGTCTAGGCCACTGGCCTCTTGGAGGTCAAACACCAGCCCCTGGACATCCTCCCTTCTCCTCATAAAATTCCCCATTTTTACAGGGCGGAGAATTGGGTAAGGAAAGTTACCTTATCCAGCTTCGGAGAACCTCTCTAGATCGCTGACTTGTTTTCTTGGAAGGAGGAAGAATTTCTTTTTTCTTCGCGATGGGGCCGATGCTCTGCGCCAAGCAACCTCGAACAAGACCGTTGCAACATCACCGTTTGGACAAAGGTAAAATGTTTTGCTGCACGTTCCTGGAGGGCCTTCAGGTGCATGGACTGATACAACCCACAACCCTGTGTCGTGCTCCTCACCCAATTAGTACAAACATATATGGTGCAGATCTGAAACAGACATCCGACGGCTGCAGTTCACGCACAGTTTGAACCATGGGGCATGTGCAGAGTTGGGCATGGCGACCACGGATTTGAAAATGCAGAGTGTGTTTTTGAAGCAAACGGAGTGCGAAGAAAAAAAAAAGGAACCGAGGTCACGGGGCAAGGCGCTTCAATACATGATGGCCCTGGCATGTCCCATGTGGAGCCGTGCTGCACCTCCTGATGTCAGAAAGGTTTCAGAAGAGCATCTGCACTGTGGATAGGATTATCATAATTTTTGTAATTTTCTTTTTTAAAGCATTTTGCCTTAACAAGCTTTTCGCTTATGACACAAAAGTAACAATGACACAACTGAAAAAAAATGCAACCTTCCTTACATACAATTATCACCACACCTAAAACAAACAAGCAAGGCGAATATATAAAAATGTGCTTCCTATATACATGTTGCTAATATGATAAAACTTTGAGGGGTAAAAAAAGCCCACATCTAAATATAAACCATCTACTCTAATTATCTCCCTTATTCTCGCTCTATTTAAAAACAATCTAATTTCTTTTAATTGATTGCTTTAGCTCGAATGATGCTAAAAGATTTCATTTAACTATTTAGGACGTCCTCAAAAGTTGGGCAGTATCACAGACGTAAATCCTCCGGAATACCGCCCAACGCAATTATCGTTACAGCCACTTGGTCTGGGAGTGTCACCACCGGATTACAAGTGGAAGTGGAAGTCCCCCTTTTTTTCTGTTGTCCATGGGACTCAATGGGGCATTTTCTGTGCCATTACTGCAGCGTTTTTTGCGCCACAGTAATTGTGCCGTAAATGGGCAGAATGTCAGCGGAGATACTCCAGTTCAGAGCTGGAGGTGAATCCTCCAAATTCCCCCATACTCTTAATTGGGCGGTGCAGTAATGTGACGGTACTGCTATTACTGCCACATTTTTTCCGCACCGCCCAACTTGTCATTATTTAAAACATGTAAAAATAATCAGGATACTAACTTAATTCTCATTAAGAATGATACAACAGCTATCGTAATGCTCGTGGTTCGGCTGCTTCTAAGCACGGCCTACCTTTCTGAGTCACTGTAAGAAGGAAATCGTATTCTAATATGTCCTAGACATATACCTCTCAAATCTGTCCATTTTGGACATTTAATTAAAATATGGAACAATGATTCCAACTGAACAGACCCACAAAATCTACACACACGTGCTATAAAATTGTTGGCCCGAGAACCCAGGACTGCCCTAGTGTGTAGAATCTTTAATCGCAGTCTTAGGAAAAAATGCCTCTGAATACAGGGTCTGGAAACCTACTAAAATACTTCGGTATATGGCCCGTTTACTATGTTTAATATAAGAGGATTTGTAGGGGATACATTCTCGCTGCGTGACAATCCAATAGCCCAACTCGATTCTACAGGGAAACTCTTCGGCTCACTGGTTCTTGAAAATATACAGGAATGGATAGCGACCTCCAAAACAGCAGACCCACTCCAAGCGGGCTTTGCTAAAAATCTGGGGACGACAGCAAATATCCTGGCCCTGAGCGTCTTGAAAGCCAAAGTCCTGCAGGGACAACCAAAAATCTACATGGCTCTCATCGACCTGGTTCACGCTTTCAACCGGGTTGATAGAGCTCTTTTATGAGAAAAACTAGAACAGCGTACCTGCCCGCCCGAGATCCTGAATCCTATAAAGGAACTGTACTCACGCATTCGCCTCAACCACAAAGGTTTGCTATCCTCATGGATAAACACAGGCCGAGGAGTCAAACAAGGATGCCCGCTGGCGCCTGCACTGTAGAATGCCTACACCGCTGACTTAATGGAGCATGAGAACTTTATTATTATTATTATTAACTTAGTTCGATCTTTTCCACCAACTCTGGGTGAGACTAAAATTTCAAGATTGCTCTATGCAGATGATAGAATCCTCATGGACCAAACGCCCATAGGACTCCAGAGGCAAATTACCAACTTAGCTACATACCTGAAAGACAACAACCTTCAGATGAATCGAGAGAAAATGAAAATCATGGCATTTGGAAAAAACACGAGAAAAGCTGAGAACTTTGTCTGGTCAATTGAAGAACAGCCCCTCAAACTCGTGAGTGACTTCAGATACTTGGGAATATTACTGAGTAAAAACAGCAAAGAAGTCCCGTTGCAAGAGAGCCTACTGACAAAAGTGCATCTCCTGATCACCCAGACCCGAGCTCTAGCTAAAAAATGTGGGCGCTTCACCTTGCCCCACACTTTGTCATTCTACAAAATGAAAGTCATTCCAAGTCTAACCTATGGGGTCGAAGCCTTGCCATACTTACCGGCTAACTTCTGGCTAAGGCTAGAAGGGACATACTGGAGGAAGGTCCTAAAGCTCCCACAATCTCTCCCCATCTCTTTGATAAAGCGAGAACTTACCCTGCAATCATTGGGCTCAATCGTGGCATGGAATGGACTTATGCTTTATAAAAAAACACTGCTACCCTCGCCTCCGCTTATCCTGAAGGTAATATACCATGAAATCTGTGCCAGACCTTGCAAAATGCTCCAAGAATGGGCGTCAAAGAACGATCTGCTCCTAGATTGGGTAGGTATCTCCAAAGAAGAGCTCATCAACAATCCCGAAAAAGTTTTTTAAAAAACGCCTACTGGAGTGAGACTGGACACAAACTCTAGAAGTAGTCAGCTCCTCTGCGTTGGTCCTCCACTTTCCCGTAAATACAGCAAAAGCCAACGCAACACGAGTTTACCTGGCAAAATGCCCAGACAGGAAACTTCGTGAACATTTTTTGAGAATTAGTTTGAATATCTTACACACAAACGAAATCCTGGACAGAAGGAAACAATCGGATTCTAACATGTCGCTATTGGTCTCAACCAGAAACGATCGAAACAGTCAAACATCTACTGTTAAGTTGCCAAAGGGCGATTGCTTAAAGCTCCCGACATTTAGGCCATCTACTTAGCAACCTTGCGTGCTACGAGGAAGAAGAATGGTGGAGCCGGCGAGCGGGGAGAAGACGATCTGGATTATCGCGGTAGTATTCTTCTTCAAAAACCTCGGATTCATCAATAGCCCTCCGACCTTACTTAATGATGAGACAAAAGCCGATCAATGGAATGCTTCTTAAGAATTCAAGCTGCCCACAGATGAACAACTCAATTTCCAGGGTTAAGACTTGTAAACATTTTTTAATTTCAATTGAATCAAGTATAAATAAAAAAAATAGAAAAATAAAAATCCAATCCATTAATTGGCTCTTCTTTTTTGCCTTCCCTGGATGATATATTAAAGGTTCCAGATCAATATCAGCTTCAAATGCTAACTCATGAAATCTTGTTATCCATTTTTCTACAGCTTGATCACTCTGTGCCTCAACGGAGCCTCTAATAATTCCAAAAGATGACTTCCCGTCCCCCATCATACACTTCCTAAATAGGGATAGTGTTTTACATTGCACGTTATTCTGTAGGGACATTAGTCCCATCTCCCGGCGTAAAAACTGTATTGGTATCGATTTTGGTATAGAAAGGACCTTCTTTCAGAATATACCTTCTAATAAATGTCAGTGTGTTAGGGGTACATAATGCTACTTCATCTACATAAGTGAGTTTTAGAACTACTTTTGGCCTATAAAACAAAATAACTGGCTGGACAAAAAACCTTCCGTATTTCTTGTGTATAGCAAATCCTTGCCCTGCCAATACCCCTGGCCGTAATTTCAAGGATGACACATTAAAGATGTCCCTTGGGCTTGTAGTCATGTAAACTCCTGGGTATATGAACAATTCAAAAAACCTGCTTGCCAGAAATCCTCCATTTAAGTCCTGAATGCTTATTTACTGCAGCTGATTTCAGAACCATCACACTCGATTTGACCACAATTAGTTTTAAAATGGTTGTCCTCCGCAAAAGACTCTAGGGCATTCAAAAGTCTCTGTAGACCTATCACTGTTTGGTCTAATAAGACCAAATCGTCAGCATATAATAACCATTGCAGAGGACAGTCATTCAACCTGGGTGGAAAAGCCAGAGCCCCTTACAAAGCTGCGCCCAAATCACTGACAAACATTAAATAAAGCAGGGGCCAAGATACGCCCCTGCTTTAGACCTTGACCCGTGGGAACTTTAGAGAATAGATCTCCTGCTGATTCAGTCTGACTCTACATGAGATTTCAGAATATAAATTCTTCATAATTGCAAGAAGGTGGGCTGGATACTGGCAATTGGATAGTTTATTCCACAATCTTTGTCTGTCTACACTATCGAAAGCCACTTGGAAGTCAATAATAGCCATAAACACTCTTCCCACTCCAGAATACCATCTTTGAGTAAATTCAGGATTAAATCATTTAATGAGGTGCCCAGCCCTGTGGCAAATCCAGATTGGTAGATATCTAAGAAACACTGATCGCTAGACCATTAGACAGTGGTACAATGCAGGTGAACATTTTGCCTGGGGCACCTAAAAGGGAGATAGGTCTAAAATTTATAGGATTCAACCTATTGCCCTTTTTAAAAATGGGAATGAGAATTGTTTTCTTCCAGGATAAAGCCTGAACACAGATAGTAAAGAGGACCTCCACCCAAGCATCTATATTTGTTTTTAGAATCATGTTGGAGTTCATCTGGACTGGGGGCCCTGGAATTTCTACACTCCAGGAGATTGACTCTCGGGTAGTTTAGGGCTTGTGTTGATGCATAGATGGAGCGATAACTTTGCACCCAGGTCTCTTCAGGAACCAGATTTCCCATACATGCTTCTAAAGCATTAGATTGGTTTTTAATCAATTTGCACACCTGAGCTCAATTCTTAGATGATATGGCTATCAACATTCTCTCAGTGTCATTCTGCATCATATGACCTTTATAGAACTGCAGTCAGATTATATATTTCTGCTGTAACTTCCCCCATTTGATCCCAGTCTCATCTATTCCTCCAAGTGCTCCAATCTCTGAGCAAAGTTGCTTTTTCTTCAATATATTTCCTAGTCAAACGCATGCCTATGTCTATGTAATGGCTTCAGTCCACCCGCCCTTATTTCCACAAACTGGTTCAGTACAGGAACATATGCAAACAGGGCTGAATTACTCTCTCATATTACCATGTGTGTCCAGACTCCTTACTGCGTTCTCTTTCCAGATAAGACGATTTCTGCCAATACTCTTAGTAAGGAACGCAGTATATCTTTCTTTGACCATAGGCATACCTATAATAGCTGAGTGGGAGCAAACTATTTTATCGTCATTATGCAGAGAATCAATTATTTGTAAAGATGTGATAAGGTGGGTAATATTAGCCAACACATAGACATAGTTGAGGATTGTTGCCCTCCCCTAGCCCACGTTGGTTTAGCAGGTAAATCTCCCTTTACATTGCCATTTAGGCAGGAGAAACCCCGCTCCCCCATCATGGCTGACCAACTCTTCCTCTCTGGCTCTCGATGCTTGCCGTCCAATCACTTGAGCAGAAAATTGGCCATCCAATTCAACACAGGTTATACGTGGTTGTAGACCCTCCTGAGTGGAAGAAATTCCATAGAACAGGGTATTTGACCCATGCTCGTTCTCAGTAGAGGGGCTCCCACACTCCTTTGTTATATTAAAATCTCTGCATAGTATAATAACCTTAATTGATTCACCTGCAAAACATTCATCAAGTATAGATGTTACTGCCTCTATAAATGCAGTCCAGTAATAGCCACCGAATTCCAGAACAAATTCAACAGGACAAACACTCCCACCCCCGGGTGTCTACACTTGTCCCAATGTAATTTTACTGCCTAGACATAGGTATTCGGTGTTAACCATTCTTGCAGTAAGATTCTTAAATTGTTCTTCACTGTTGTCATCAGACCTGAAGATGAACGCCTTTTTGTATCCCCAACAGTCGGATTTAACAATATAGAATATCCATCCATTACAAGCAAGCCAATTGACCATGGCTCTTGAAGGCAAAGGATATATTGTTTAAACATAGGCCCTCCCATAGAATGGACAGGATTATCATAAATGAGGAATCCATGGGGGGAAGGAATCCATTAGGAAAATCAAGTTAGACAATAAAACCATAGGACATATATAAATTCCCCTTGAGGCCTTTCGAAACTATACTTTTAAAAGTTAAAAACTCAAATCAACTGCATGCAGTAAAACAAGTGAAGATAAAAGAGTAATATTAGAAGCATTATCTGTAACACACTGTAAAGCATTGTAAACAATTATATTTTGCCTCGCGTCACGCTGGTCAAGTAACAACGAAGGAAAACATTGCCCTTTCTGCCAAGCACCAGAAGAGGATCTTTTTTCATTTTGTGTTGTTTTGACCAGAGTACAGCATAATCAGAGCCAGAATATTGATCCCCATACTGAGAGAAGGACAATTGACCCAATGTCGCACATCCCTGCTGCATTTATAATGGGATGATACACCAAAGATTAGCTGCAGTATTTAAGGCAGGTGATTGCCAGAAGAACTTTTCTTCTTGCCCTTTAACTAGTGTAAACATATAATCAAACATATCAACTCATCCATTATGCTGCTGTAATGAATTTTAGATATAGTTGGGTGTTAAATCATTTTGGCTGTTAGGGTCTTTTGAATGTATCTTGTTTTCTTACTTTGGAAGTACGAATGTCAAGATTGATCTGGGTCTGTTTTCCCTCCATTTGCGAAGCAAGAAGGTGTTTTTGCGAGTTACACAGATTTTCTCACCTTAGAGAATTATCCTTCAAGAACATGGCACTCTGATTATTGTTGGATGATTTCTAGAAGAAACGATTGTAGTAGGGTTTGTTCTTAAATGATGGTTGGAACTGCTAATGACTTCTTTTATTTAACTACTTACTGAATTTTGTGATATATATTGAACATTTCGTTTTAGCAGCCTATGTATTAACTTCTCATGTATTTTTATCTTCTATATGGCTGTTGTCTTTGATGTGGTTTTAAAGCTTTATACTTTTCTATAGGTCGTCAGGGTAACTTACGTAATGGTAGTTTTTTATCTGGTCAGTTTGTTCAATTTTTGTAATTTGAGAAATGTATAGATATGCTTTTATGGAATACTTTAATCAATTATATGTTTAGGATAACTATGTATGCAAATGTGATGTTTACACTTTGTATGTTTTTTTGTCCTTCTGTGTTTTCTTGGAACTGTTGTTCCAAAATTAACATATTTTAGGATGACGAATTATATTTTGCCTTCGATTAAGGGCCAGTCTTCCCCTGCTAAAGCAGGCAGGCCTATTGCCTAGTGGGGAATGCTAAACTAAATGCAGGGAATCCAGGCAGGCCAGAAATGTTGGCAGAACCGTAAACAGGAAGCAAAACGACTCACCAGAAGAAATGTAATAATTTGTTAAACTAAGGGACAGCAGAAGAGAGGAATTGTAAGATCAAGGAAAAGGCAGGGAGACACTATAGAGCAGGCAGATCAGGTGACTGTAGAAAGGAAGACAAGAAAGGGGATCTAACTAAATAAAAAGAACTAGGAATACAAAAGAAGCAGGGGCCAATGAACAATGATGGTCTTCTTGAGATCAGGCAGAGGAGCAGGGCTTCACCAGGACAGCACTGGAGTCGCTACTGGTCAGCTTCAGTTGTCATATCCACGGTCTGTCAACTGGCTGATCTTTTTTGTAGAGGACTTGGTTTCAACGATGATCTATCAAATAAATGGCTGCATGATCCACCTTTTCATCCAATGGTAAGGATCTGCACCACTGAAATAGGTAGTGGCTATCCATTCATGGATAGCCACTGGCCACATCTGCTCAACAACAGACATTTAGCCACCCAAATGTTTAATGGGAACAGATAGTCCCCAACCCCCATATTCAGGCTTAAATACACAAAGTACCTTTGCCCGCGAAAGCAGTAGATATCCCTGGGAAAGGGGATTCCACAAATGGCATTTCTTGACTTGAGAAGACAGGAAGAAGGCCAACGAAAATGTGGCCAAAGGATAAGAAAAACCCTTGTGGCACGGCCATGTTAGGGTGCTAGACACCATTAGTAGCCATTTGCGCTAAATGTAAAAGTGCACAAGTAAAATTACAAAACAGCAGAAAAATCTCTGCTGCCACCAGCTTAACACAGGCACATATTAAAAGAAAAAAAAGCCATTGCAGAAAAAGTTATAAGGACACAAAGTATCCTAACCGCACTTTAAGGTGATGTATATAACTGAAGATTCAAGAAATTCACGAAGAGACATTGGGCCTCATTACGATGATGGTGGTAACCTGCCGGTGCTACTGGTGAGTTGCTGCTGCCTTTGTAACATCGAATACGGTGCCTGACCTCCGGGTGCCACTGAGACATTACAAGTCCCGGCGGATCGGGATGTCAATGCCGGAAAATGTTAGTCCCAATAGCCACGGAGTCCAATGGGGACATGGAAGCATCGGCACCGTTGCTAATGGTGCCGGTGCTTCCGTGAAAACACTGCGGGCGGGTGCCGTTACGCCCGGCAGGTCAGACCTGTTGGGCGTAACGGTCCCCGTGCGCAGAGTGGGATTGTGGTGGTCCTGAAAGAGTGCTCCCTTATTTCCAGACTACCACACTCATAATTAGGCCCACAGTCTCTCAGAACTGGTATTCTTGGGAACCCTGGAGGACCACACACGGTTGACTCTGAATAAGCTCTTCTGCTGGTGTCTGCCCAATAGGTAGGATGCAACCCATTTTAGGACGGTTCCAGAAAAGCCCATTCTACTTGTGATGAAGGAAAGGATTGTCGAAGTCAAAAGAAAGGTCTAAGAACTAGGAGGCTCCTGTGTTGCCGATTTGCAGCACATCGTCCAACACTTGGATGGCTGCAGTTTCAGAGCTACATTTTGGGCAGAAGCAGGGCTGGTAATGACGGAGGACAGGCCAGGTGATTTTCACAGATTGTTGGTTTGGAATTACTTACTTAACAAGCTTTGTGATTAACAGGGGGGTAGGTGATGGGACTGCTGTTGGCTAGGGGCTAGGTAATGTGGGTCTAGCAATGGTTTTCTGAGGTGGGGTTGTATGAGGCATATCAAGTTTCTGGGAATGCACCTTTGCTGAGGGAGGCATTCACGGTACAGAGGACTGCATTGGGCACTGAGACAGTGAGTTGTTTGATGTGGGAGGCAGGGAGGAAGTAGTCTATGTGAGCAGTAGGTTGGAGGACATGTCTTTCAAAAGGGGTGACCACAAAAGTGTCACAAGTGTTCAAATGTCTTACCAAGTACCACATGACCTTTGAAGAGACTTGCAGGCCTATTTAAGTTATGTTATGTTGATTTATACTGTGCACTGCTACCACCCAGGAGCAGTCTTCAGGCGCTCACGTGGCTCTGCAAGAGAAGAAGGCAGGGTGTGCTAGTGAGGATAGGATGATAGGATAGATTCAGAACCAGGAGAAACTGGCATCTGTGTGCATTGTTTTACATGTGGGAGTTGGTTGAAAGGCCCCGCTTGTTGTAACCATAGGGGTAGAACTCGGATGTGTGCTAGTATTTTATGTTTGGTGTGTTGGTCATATGTGGTTAGGGTGGAGGTACAGTCATGCATACTGGTTAGTTGTATCCACAAAGGGGGTGGGGGGTACATTGTCGTGGATGTGTGTTAGGTATTTGATTGAGTTGCGTTGATGTGCGTTTGTGTGTAGTGTGGATGGATTTATGGATTATGTGCATTGGTATGTTCGGCCTAAGGTTATCTCCAGAGTCTCAGAGTTAGCGGAGTTTGAGAATTATATTAATGCTAGGTGTGTCTGTGTGTAGTGTGGCTAGCTCATTGTTGTGTATAGTGGTATAGGTTATGTTGGAGGAGCAGGAAAGGGGGGGATTGGTTAGTACATCAGTTCATTTTGACAGTGCCTCAGAAGTATGCCTTCAGTTGACACTCAATGGTACCTTCCAACATTCCTGGTTGTGGTCCGTCGGCTAGCCCAGTCTCCTTTCCAAGAATGGAGGCTAACTTCCCCCACCGTTTTTGCGAGGGGAAAGGGTTGGCTGTACCTAGTATGTTGCCATTTACTCTGCAGGGATTAGTCTGAGCCATTGCGTGTTGGCCTGTTGTGCGGCTGACTGCTAAATGGACGCACGGTTTGCTTGCAATAAATTTGAGGAAGTGGTGGGCGACTGAGTTACCCTATTTATCTAGGTAACACATGATTAGTCTAATGCTTCGATTTAATGCTTTACCTGACTGGGCTTTCCTGAATGCATACATTTGAGCATGGGGTGTCTTTCCCAGAGTCAGTCTGCTGTGGGGCGGCTACTCTTAGCCAATATCTCTAGTTGTGGCGCATGACTGGGGGCGGGTGAGGTAGGTGGGCGGTGGGGTATTTTTGGACCTCCTTGATTACGCTGCTATATGTGACCACGTCCCTTAGTGCGCTTCTTTCAGTCCTCAACGGTTTGCTGCCGTCGTCCCTTTGCGCTGGTCATTGTCCGTTGAATAACCATGTTTTAGTTGCTTTCTGACGGTGAGGTGGTCTTCTATTGTTCTAATTTCTTTGGGCATAGTATCCCATATGTTCGCTATTAGGCATGAGCTTCTTGGCTGGTAGCGGCTGTTCCTGTCCTGGAGGAATTCAGCTCCTTGTCTGTTTAAGGATTTATGGGCAGTGCTGAGCGATATGAATTTGAGTTTTTTACTGGTAACCAAAGAAGGCTTCTCAGAGCTGGAGTGATGTGGTATTTTCTGTTTAATGTTAGAAGAATCCTAGCTGCAGTGTTTTGGATCCGTGGGAGTTTTTCTGCAAGTCTTTCTGGCATTCCTAGGTTGAGACTGGTTGCGTAGTCAATTATTGTTAATATCAGGGATATGATTGTAAGGGTGCTGTGTGGGTAAGAGGAATGGGAGCAACCCCCTGACAAGTCTCAGGGGATAGAACCACTTTTTAGTGATTGCAGGGACTAGCGGTTCCAGGGATAGTCCGTTATCCACAAGTATTCCTAAGTTATTTAGCACATTTCTGGTTGTGTTCCCATGCCTGTCGGTCAGTCCAGTTGTGGGTTGATTGTGTTGCTTTCTGGGGGTGAGACCATTATTTCCACCATTATTTCCGTTTTGGCAGGGTTCAATTTGAGGTTGGTCGTTGTCATCCAATTATAGATTATAGATTATTATAGATTGTTGAGGCTGTTTGATTCCTAGGTCGTGATCATTTTCAAAATCAGTTGGGTTTCGTCTATGGTTAAGCCCGACGAGGAGACAAGGGCAACTGAACTCTGCTGTTTTTGCTGTCAGCTGGTTACCCTTCTTACCTGTTTTGAACCTTCAAATTGAATGCTGCCAGCCCCGCTCCAACTCGCTTACGTCTGCAGTCCAGCCCAGCCCCTGCAGCAGTTTGAAGAGAGCGCGGGCCTCATTCACAGCTGATTCACAGCAAAGCCAGTCACGTGATACACGCCGGCTACACTACAGGCCATGCCCCCAGGAAGTGACTTTAAAAACATCTCCCAGGCGCCCTTGCAGCGTTAAGCCCGACGAGGAGACAAGGGCGACTGAACTCTGCTGTTTTCACTGTCAGCTGGTTACCTGGTATCTGAATAATCTATTGATCTGAGAGGAGCTGCACTACTCTTCAGTCTTCAGTACTGCTTCTGTTTCTGTTGGGCTGCATGCTCATAACCTGCATTTCTGCGCTGCAGGGAGAGAAGGTGCTGAGCCCTAGTCTGCTCCTAGTCCGCCGCCCCGCCTGCCTTCCCTCTTCGACTGCGTGTAATGACTCTCCTAACCGAATGCCCACAGACACTCAAGAAAACCTCGCAACATTGACGCCTCAATCCATGGTCAACGATGAAAGCACCCTCTGGAGTCAAGGTAAGCAAAGCTGCTGGTCGTGCACTCCTCCCTGCATCGCCTTCACATGCTCAGGCTCCGGTGGCGCCTTCAATGACTACTGCAACTTCGTCACTGCCTGGCCGCCCGAGCTTAGTCTCGGACCCCCCTAGCTTACCGCTTGCTGCACGCCATGCGACTCAAGCGGTCTGGTCTTAACTCAGGCTGCATCTTTAACTGCCAACAATGAACAACTTCTCTGTGAGCCTGTCTTGACGGCTAACACTTTTGTTCGTGGAGGAGCCGACATAGGCAGCGAGTCTGCTATCTTCTTGGCCGCCCCCTTGACGACTGTGCGACAGGTTTACCAATCTACACAGGCGCTCATACGGCTACCTCCACAAACCACTCATGCATCTCTTCCAGTACTTCGGCAGCCCCAAAGTCCCCTGCTCATAACCTCCATGCAGATCTTCTCGAATCAGCCCCAAATTGCCTCCTCATTCCCTTGTCCAGCTCTGGCAACTGCTTCTCTGGTCAATTCAGTGACCTCGACTGAAAAAGGGCTTCTGCCCTTTTTAGTCAGTGACAAGGAACTCTTAAGGATTCCGATTTCCGATGGACCAAATCAGTCATTTGCCCCTAATTTATGCAAGCATCAGCCTACAACAACACAGCTTCTTCTTTGAAATGCTGTCCCAACCTGTCCACCTTTTGACAGCAATATTCTTCGTCAAATGAAATTCACACCTGGTCTTCCTTCACAAACCGTACCTTTACCCTTGGGTACCGTTACTCATGTTCCTTCACAACAACTTCCAGCGTTTACGGAAACGCTTTCTTTACTTTCAAATCCTCCTTCAAATAATAATGTAACATCAAGCGAGAAAAATCCCACGAGGGTCTCCGAGGCTGCCAAGTCCACTGGCTTCAATTTCTTTCCCTAGCTCACTAAATAAATCCATCTTGAAGACGAAACAGGGCGCTAGCCTCTCTGGACTGGCTGTGGATACCACGGAATTTGGCAATGACAGCACATTGGCATGTCAAGCGCCTGAGGCTTCTGGACTCTCCATGTGGAACTCCACCGATATGGCCACTGCCGATCCTCTGCTCTCACTTGTTTCAACTCTTCCAAAAGCGCCTCCACCTCTCCAATCTCACCTAGCCCGGAGCGCTATTGCCCAGGCTAGTTGACTGCAACGCATTGCAGAGTTAAAAGCCAAAGGCAATCCTCAAACTCCATCTACGAGTGCTAAATCCATGCTGAATGAAAGCACTCCGCAGGTCTTATCTACTCAACCTCAAGAAGACACCCATTCTTCAAATCTTACTAGAAACCTTGCTCCTTCAAATCCGCAATTCAATCTGGAGAGCTCATTATGCTCCTCAATGTCCCATGATTTCACTTCGTCTCCTCTCAGTATCTCTGTTGACGCCCTCTCTCAGATTCACAATAATGTTCTGGCTGCCTCTGCTGTTGCACTTGCTCCATTTACCAAACTACTTGAATCTCTGATAGGGACAATAAATGACCAAGGGGCTGCAACCTCAAACCTGACTACAAAAATCGACAAAATTGAGCACTTCACTGGCTTCTTGCAAGTCCAGGTGGAGAAGGAAGCCGAAAAATCCCTGAGGTGGCAAGAAAGGCTGAGCAATTTGGCTGCTCGCCACCATTGCCAAAATGATATTCTAATCGAAAGTCTCGTTGAATCAGTGAAATGGTTGCGTAAAAACACCAAATCTTCCTCAATGGACCGAGCAGACATGCGAGAAAACACACTCAAAACCCTTTCCTCACATGGTCTCGCACCCCTTGAACTGTTCGTTAAAGAGGATGTCTTAATCCCGCCTACGGCGAGCTCCGCATCTGCAGACTCCGAATGTACTCAAAGCAAATTGAATGTCGAGACCCCTTCGACGCAAGACAGAAGTTCACAGCCGAACGACCCTCTTGCACAAAACGACGCAGTGGCCCATGATCTTGTGCCAGCCAGCACCTTCAACATCTTTAAAGGTCCTGTCAAAACTATAACAACTAGCTTACAAATCAACCTGCAAAGCGCATCTGCTAAACCCGCAAAAGATCCAAAGAAAAAAAACTGTCAGAAAAAAGCTCAGCAAAATGTGAAACAATTCATAAGAAACATCACGACGCCAAAGAAAACAAGTTTATTTGATCGGAAATCACATTCTACTCAGCAAGTTCCCACAGCTCCAATTTGTTCCGCACAGTCTCGGGTATTACCTCACAACCTTCTAAGAACACAGCTAAACGTCGGCGAGTGGCCTTCAGTGACATATCTATTTCAAGTGCTACCTCAGATTCATCTATTGACCAATGCAACTTATCGACCTATTCGGTCGACACTGACGGCACAACTGATGGTTGCACCGATGCAAATGAGGCTGCTATGCTCGAGAAATCTGAGGAGAGAAGTTCCTCTGCAATTGGTGCCGCACGGAAGCCACAATCTGGAGCACATGGAAAACAACCTCAAACCATTACAAAGAGGGTCAAACTGCCATTGTTATGCACAAGACTAAACCCTAAACAAACTATGAACCAGCGGAATTCTAGCTCGCACATAGCTTCTGGTCCAGGTGGGACCGCTAAACTAGAAAAAACATCTTGTCTGTGGAAACTTTGGCTTCAAAATATTCATTCGGACGGAAATGAGGTCGATTTAAATCGAGCAAATATATTAAAACTATTTGCTTGCATCCCACAATTACGATCCATCTCTTCTGATGACATTAAAATTGTCGAATACATAACCGAACTGTCTACTGATCAAGTATTACTGCACATCTCTTCTGCTGCAGTAAATAATCTGTTGCTACAAGCGAATGAACATCTCTTGCTCTATGGCTTTGATCTCACCGTCGAACCAACTACTATAAGATCACCCAAAAACATTCCAAAAAATTATGAAAGAGATGGGTTTCGCAGGGTCGATCAGCGACTCGCACTGCGACAATCCTTAGCCCCCTCACAAGCAAACTATCAAGACATGACACATCAGGTAGGCCTCGTAAGTAACAGTGAGATAAAACCCCTCAACAAGAGCTAACACTACTCTCATGGAATACCCGATGATTTACCCATCCCTTCAATACCTTCTCTGAACCCTTGGATGACGTCTTTGTCATTTGCTTGCAGGAAACATGGCTTCGGGATTCTCTGACCTGCGATGGTTTTACCACTCTCATCAATCCCGCCATAAAAAATAGCAAGGGTCGTCCCTATGCCGGATTGATAACTTTATTGAAAATTCAGAATTGGTTGACACTAGTGGCCTCTGTCAACCCAAATCCGTTTGTCCAAAGCACTCTGGTTCGACTATCTTTGTCTAACAATATGTCTAACCTGTTAATAATAAACGGATATTGGAATCCTGCGATGATTTCGCCAACATCCTTCATCCAAACTGTGTGAACTCTAATCGACGATACTTACCTTGCCTATAACAACGTCTCTGTGATTGTATGCGGGGACCTCAATTGTAGCTGGTTCAAATACGATCCTATCACGAAGATAAACACTCGGCTTCCAGATAATGAAGTCGGTCTAAGAGGTCAAACCTGGTCGCACGCTCTCTCCTTACGCCATTGTCAAATGCTGAATGGAGCCATCAACGGTGACCAACCATCCAAACCAACTTGGCACGGCCTGGCAAGGAATAACACTCTTGATTACATCTGGGCCTCATTGAATTTCTTTGATAAAGTAACATCTCTCAACGTGAAACCGATGACACATAGTGATCACAATCTGCTATGGCTAGTATGGAAAGAAGACAGCTGCAGTGCGCCAGACAAACATCCCTTTCAACTGCCAACGAATGCCTCTGGCAACAGGCTTGTCACAAATGGTTGCTTAATTACATCCTTAAGCCACAGTCTAAAAGCGCTGCAAATTGTTGAATACAAGCCCTTATTAGCGGACTTCACTATGAAAATCTCAAATTCAAGAACTCTTGGATCCATTCCGAAATATTTATCTTCTACAACAATAGCTTTAGCAAAAAAAACCCTAAGGAAAGATCTTCGGTTGATCAAGAAAGAGTCTTGCAATTCGTGTGACAAAATAAGGAAAGTCAAAGAACGGCACCAGAATTATCGGAATTGGTTAAGATCTCATTCAATAACAATTGACCCAAGTCGAGCAGAAACTATGCTAAAGCATCTCGTGACTAAGAACACTCGTGAAATTTGGTCATTTTTGAACCATGGTTGCTCTAAATCTACAACCTCAATCTCTAACGAAATTACAAGCGCCAAATGGTACGAGTACTTTACGTTAATCTATGAAAAGCCAGCAATTGAGGAATATTCACCGCCCAAATCTACAATCACTGCTTGGGAGATAACACCATCGTGCACAGAGCTTGAACTTTTGATCTCCAAGCTAAAGAATTCGAGAGCTGCTGGCCCTGACCAAATCTCCAACCTTATGCTTAAAAAGCATAAAGCACATTGGCCGAAATTCATAAACGGGCTATTCTGGCAGATTGTCCACAGCACACAATTACCCTCTTCATGGTCAAAAGCCATTGTGGTGCCAATATACAAGAAGGGCAGTAGAGCCGACCCGGCAAACTATCGCCCTATTGCCCTTCTTGATACAATTGGCAAAATATTTGGCTCCTACCTGCGCCACAGTTTGGTGCAATGGGCCCTCTTGGTTGGCAAGCATGATTGTCGTCAAACTGGCTTCACGAGTCAAGACGGAGTCGATGTAAATCTTACAATTCTGACCATCCTAAAATTGTCAGCGATGGAGGCAAAGAAAAAAATCTTTTTTGCCTTTGTCGATCTGCAGCAAGCTTTTGATGCTATTAATCGCAGTAAACTATGGGCTAAATTGCGATCCTGGAAATGCCCTGAGCAGCTGTTAGGCCCCATTATCGCCTTAGATACTAACACCTCTATTCAAATAAGAGTAAATTCTCAAGGCGACCTTACTCTACCAATAAGAACATAACAAAGGGTCAACCAGGGCTGCCCCCTGGCTGCTGATCTCTTCAAACTATTTCTTGCAGATCTACCTGAGTGGTTGGCCTCCGTCCAATGCTTTCCACCAAAGCTTAATGGAACTCAACTGAATTGCTTGGTTTATGCTGACGACATTGTGTTAATAGATCAAACACAAATTGGGCTCCAACATCTTATAATCCGCCTGAACGAGTACCTAAGTGCAAATGATCTGTTCCTAAACACCGAAAAAACTAAGATCATGTGTATAGGACAAAACACTTCAAGAAAAGATAAATGTTTCAGATGGTTTATTGAAAAAAAATGCCTAAACGTCGTCAAATCTATTCGCTACCTGGGCGTAATGATAAATGATTCCATCTGCAAAGCCGCCTGGATTAGCGATCTAATGGACAGAACTAAAAATCTAAGTCTACAAGGAGCCAAAATTAACAAGGACTACAGGAAATTTTCTATCACTCCTGTAGTCATGTTCTACCTCCAGAAGGTAATCCCAACTCTTGCGTTTGGTGGTGAATCAGCGTGGAACATAAACCACAATCTATGGCATAGATAAACTCAATCTACATGACAGTCATTCATGACTGTCTACATGACAGGAAATCATTATCTACACTACGCAAAATGCTGCTTGGTGACAAAATTCCTGCATATAAAATCTTTAGGAATGAAAACGATGATGCAGTTTCATCCCTTCTAATAACATGGAAGACCAAACTTAACGCAATTATGATTATGGTCGATGCAAACATATGTGAAGAAGATCTCATTATGCGTCCCCAACATGCCAAAAAGAAGCTAGCCGCGTGGGATTGGATTTTAACATACAATAACAGGCTAGCCCTCAAATCCACCCTGCCCTCTTCTAAAGGTTTTGTAAAACTGCATCACCAACCAAAATACCTTACGAACTGTCCATCACGCCATCACAGGAAGCAGTTCTTGAGATTTCGTCTGAATGCCTTAAACACAAATGAAATGCTATGGTTACGTAAAAAGAAAGAAACCGCAAACACTTGTCGGTTCTGCAAATCATCGGAAGTTGAGTCCTCAAAACATCTAGTAACTGCGTGTCCAATGTTGACTGACCAACGCAAACTGCATCTGAATGAATTTAAACCTCAAATGTATGACCCTGATGAATGGTGGGATCATGTTGCAGCAGGCCAAAACATCAAGCTTTCCTGCAGCCTGATTAATTTTCTCGATCCAATTTTGCAACATGCCTCAACTTGAGCTACAAATTTTGTCCAAAGGAAATTGACGATTTGGTTTCTTTTGAGCTTATGGAACTTGGACTGTTTTTTGGGAATTGGGAGGTGGATTGGATTTTATTTAATGTAACAAAAGTTTGATATTGTATATTGAACTGAAGTTTTACAATAAAATTTAAAAAGGTTGTAGGCGGTCAGTCCATGGGTTTGAATGATTTTCATGAGGGGGGACATGTAGAAGTATAGGGGGGAGAGGCTGGATCCCTGTGGAATTCAGCAGATGTTTCTGGTGTTAGAGGTGAAAGGTGGTAAGTAGATTCTTTTGGTTCAATTTGTGCAGAAGGAGGTAAGCCACCTTAGAGCAGATTCTTGTATGCCACATTTCATCAGTCTTTTTATTAGTGTTGCATGGTCAATTGTGTCGAATGGCGCAGATATTTCCAGCGGTATGAGGGCAGATTGGGTGCCGTTGTCTACATTTATTTTCAGGTTGTCCCACATTGATAGGAGTGCTGATTCTGTTCCTCTCAGTTGTCTGAAGCCAACTATTTACAATAAAATCCCCTCAACTGGGAAACACAGAAAACCTCTTTAGGATAAGCTGCACTATGTTTGGTTTAGAAGGATGCAGTCATTCCTCTATTGAATGTTATGACCCTACATGCCAGAGGAGGAGAAAGAAGATCCTGGTGAAGATGAGGGGTCCCCAAGTCCAATCAGTAAAGATGGGTCACTGCAGTGCAGACTTGAAGCATGCAGAGTGGTTGTTCAGAATCTGCAGTCATAGGAGTCAAGGTTCATTGCTGGTTGGGCAAAGTCTGCAACTGAACAACACAGGAAAAACCAAAAGAGGTCATGGATTTTACAGGTCCCACCGGAGGTAGGGTAGGGAGATATGAAGTGGATTCCCTCGGATCGCTGGAAGAGCATATATTTGCCGCCAAAGTTCCAAGGGTTAAAGAGATGCAACAACAGAGATTCTCTAGCCATTGTTAGGCGTGTCATCTTTTAAGGTGCTTTCCAAATCAAATCCCAGTGAACAAGAGAAGGGTGGGCTGTCTCTGCCTTTATCTCTAAACCCGAGTGTCCAATCAAACACATGCACCCACCCAACCGTTCCAACTTTTGGCAGCCAACAATTCAGTGCTGGTTGTCCTATTCAAATGGGGGGAGGGGGGGGGGGGGTGGCAGGGTTGTGGATTCTAGGGGACTTCTTGATATCTCACCCGCACACCGATCCATAGCCCCCTTTGCAAGCTCATGACAGCAGGACAGACAGATGGGAGGAAGCACACACACACACCCCAACAGGATGAAAAGATGCAGTTGATTGACACTGGACTTAAGGAAGGAGACTCCATTTTAGAGTCTTCCAAGGTGCAAGAAAGGCGCTCTGTACAGTAAAATGGCCCAACATGGTGCAGACACAACATATGTTTGTTAACACCAGCAGCCCAAACGAAGACACTGACTGGGGAAGGTTACTAGCCTGGGAACACTAAGTCAACTTCGTACCATGCCCACAGTCTGCCGAAAGACAGACAGGACCCTGACAAACCCTGTAACCTGACCAGTTACACATCCTAGGTGTTATCCACCTCAGGGCGAAAAATTAATGCACAGGATGGGGCAGGGGCTTGTCCACCAAAGGAGCCTACCAGGATTCTCTCCTTGGAGGACAGCCACCCTGCTGTGTGACAGCTAGGCTGTGCATGAATGGGAGAAACCTGCATAGAAGGCGACGTCTCGAACAGAAGGCAGAGTTGACCACTGGAAGAAACATCCGATGAAAGAAACTGGAAGAGAAGCTTGCTGTACCCTCCAAGGGCCCGGTGAAACCCTGCCGGTAGCTGAAACTGTGAAGAGCCGCTGATTTGGAAAGAGCCCATAACCGCTGACATTCGAACTGCAGTGCTGGAGTCCTCCAGACGTCCTCCCTCTTGTCCCCATGACTGAGGCCCAGGACCTGCAGGACTGCAACCTTAACAGAAGCCAGCTGGATCCTCTTCTTCCAACCTAAGGTACTGTCTTGAGTAAAGGGGTACTTACCTTTTTGGTCTGTAGCTTGTTTGTTCTCACTGGAGACTTACAGTAACTGCATTTCTTCAGAGTTGCTTGCAGCTTTGCCCTTCACAAGCCGAACAGCTTGGGCCCTACAGTGATTCTTTCCTACAAACTCTCTAAAGAACAATGCCCACGACTTTTGAGCTATCTGAGTGCCTCAGCTCACTGGACACCGTTTAATTGACATTGGCTGTCCTGGCTCCCTGCAGACTCTTCTGACCCATTGACTTTGGTTTCAACTATCCCTCAAAGGTGGTAAGTTTAAATTGTATTGCTGGCAAAGGTATAACCTAGACTTCATTGGAAAGATTGCAAAGTACTCACATATTCTGAGAATCTGTTCACCTACCTTTTTCCTTCCCTAATCTTTTCCTTAACCTCAGTATTGCATTACGTCTAAAAAGTGATATATAACTGTCCAGTGTCCTAGCAATTGAAAGTCACCTCAGGGAGGTGGAGTGTGTGAGAGAGAGAGAGTGTGTGTGAGAGTGAGTGAGAGAGAGTGAGTGTGTGAGAGAGTGTGAGTGCGTGAGTGGTAAGTGAGTTTGAGAGTGTGACACACATCCCACCAGGGCATCTACTTGCTAATCATAAAACTGAGAAAGTGTTGTGAAGTGCATTTTTATTGTTGCATATTGCCCTTTCTAAAGAAGGCCTATTTAAAACCAACCGTTAAATAAAGAATTATTTTACTTGGAAACCTTGAGTATAAGTGTTAATTGAATACTTGTCATTGTGAATATCTATGTTGCATATTTACAGCTCACATTTACCCCTCTATCAACTTGTGTAGTACAGTCCTATACCAATAGGTGGGTTACCTATTACCAAGAGGGCATGGCTGGTGTAGTCCCCCACCGGGATATTACATACAATCTTGTCCAACAGAGTTCCAAAAGCCAGGGTGAATTCTGGAATGTCTACCGGGGATTCAGCTAAAGGTACGCTATGCACATACGCTATGCACATTCGGAGAGACCCTTTAGACATAATTTGAGGATCCTCATTCTATCCCACCCAGCCCTCTCGTGGCAGCAGTGATTGTAAAGGAGGATGCCTTTCCCTCTCCCCACTAGCAACTGCACTTAAGGAGAGAAATGTTTCCTTCGACCTTCCATTAGGAAAAATTATTTTTCGCAGTTGGGAAACTTACTCAAAGTTTTCCTGTCCCTGGTGATGGTATTTCAAATACCTGAAACCCCAAAATGATATTCCTTGCATGGGAGCAGCCAAGAAACCAGGGACGAGCAGAGCTGCAAACCAACTCCACCTCCTGCACTGAAGACAGACAGAAAACAAATCCAAAATGGTAGCAAGCCTTTAAAAGGCTTCTTTCCCTTGGTTTGACAAGTAAACAGATTATCCAATCAATTTGAAGGTGTCCCTCAGCCAATGGGAGGGTGGCTTTAAACTGATGCTTAGAATCACAGACAGTGTCTCTGACCTGGATGCGCTAAGCAGAGGAGTTTACTGAGGAAGTGCGAGAGGACCAAAAAAAGGGTATCCCTTGAGGCAGAAGAGCAGTGAGCTCCAGGGAACATGGGGTGAATCCTGGAACCCCAGAAGGGGAGTGTACTCCAGTGAGGGGGGAAATTAGCCATATGAGCTGGGAAGATGGGTGTGCTCCAGTGAGTAAGTGGTGAGCCCCTAGAAACTCAGAAGAGGGGTGTTTCCAGTGAGATTTTCAATGCCTCTGGTTGGCTCTCCTTCGAATACAATCCTGAGTTCAAAGACTACGTTTCTCAAGAGCATTTATGCTACATCCGAACTGAACTAATGTCCATGCAATGATTTACTATTTTAGTTAATAAAACCCTCCAACAGTATTTCCGGTCTCAGAAGTTGTTGGTTCACTCTTGTCTTCTGGCAGTGGTGACCCCCCCCACCTTGGAAGTCATAAGGACTCCAGGAAGTAACAACATGTTTAAGAGAGGATGGGACTCACTGGGAAGAAAAGGCCAGGGGCATTTTCAACACAGAAAAAGTTGAAATAACTACAGACAAGGCAAACAGGGATTTTCTACCTAACAGATTCGACACGGGGTAAGTCAGCATTTCAAATGGCCCATCAACGAGAAGACTGGCTCTCTCACCTGCAAAGCTATAGACAAAGTAAAGTATACATATACTCTGCTCTGTGCAATTGAATGTGCACAGAGATAGGCCATAGATCACAGGTTAATGTGGCACAAAAATGCCTTCTAATTCCAAATGTCGAAAGGGAGCAGAACTACATAAGGCATGTCCTTCAGGATCATGGTGTGCAGGGAGTATGCAGTGGATTAATGAGAGGATTAGTAGTAAGAGGCATTAAATAAACTGTACTGTTGGAAGTGCGCCTGTGCTCCGCTTTGTGGAAGAGATGTGCACTGAGGACTTATTCAAAGATGTTCCATTGTGCATACCAACAGTTTTGTCCTTGGCAATTCTCCAGGTTAAGGGTCCCTCGTGGATCATTCGCCTCGTGGTCAAATCAAGGTTCTGCAGAAATAAAAAAAGACTCAACAATCACTGCCCCTGCAAGGTTTGAGAAAAGAAAACATTAAACCAATCATTAAAGCCTGGACAGAAATAAAGGAATAGTACCTTAAACTCTGCAGCAAGAGGGTTGTTAATGGCCCTTTCAAGTGCAGTGGTGTCAAGCTGTTTCTGATACACCTTAAGCCGGTGCTGGTTTTCAGTTTGCTTCACTCCTTCATTCACATACTTCAGAATTGCTCTACAGCGGTCCCTACAGCGGTATAGTTTTTCCTGCTCCGATGTGCCACCTGCAGGACAAAACAGAGCCCAATACTGAGGGTCAATTAGACAGTGGCTAACCAAAGCAGGATCAAAATGAAAGACGGGTACAAGAATCATGACAAAAGTCCTAGAACGACGGTTGTAGGGGAATACAACCATAATCAAAGGCTCAGGGACATAATGTAAATAGGGATTAGTACTGCCTATTGTATGTGCCTCAATGAAGGAGCCATGCTATAGGTACAAGCCACACGGTCTGGGTGAGTATCACAAATAATCGCCCTGCCCAGTGGCAATTTCGCTGTTAAGGATGGACTTCTAAAATCAGCCTCTGGGAGAGGATTTTAGGAGGCCACCCCATTTGTGTTAAGAGGGAAGACACTAAGAGGTTAGCCAAATCCTAATCAAGGTAGAGTGGGAGAGCAGTCAAGGCTTTG
The DNA here is from genome assembly GCF_040938575.1 of Ambystoma mexicanum. Classification (NCBI taxonomy): domain Eukaryota; kingdom Metazoa; phylum Chordata; class Amphibia; order Caudata; family Ambystomatidae; genus Ambystoma; species Ambystoma mexicanum. Next base: position 1,069,382,905 of record NC_090921.1, on the reverse strand, counting down.
TTTCAGGAGAAGTGTGAGAGTGTTTCAGGAGAAGTGTGAGAGTGGTTGTTAGGGAGAATTCTCATTTCTGTGCTAATTTCCTTCAACCTTAGAGACCCCAAGCTCTTTTGCTGGACTTTAGGACTTATTCATTTTTACTCTGGAGTGAGTGAGCCTTTTTTCCCTACTCATGTGTTTTTATCGGATTTGGATTGATATTTCCTTTATTTTTGGAGTGTGACAAACTCCATAGGCATCTACATTTTGTATGGTGGCACACATCTTCAGTGCAGCGTCACAGAGAAAGCCTTTAGATTTCTCTCAAGGTTTAAGATACCTTTTCTTGGGTGAACTAACGTTCCCAAGAATAGAAAAGTGAAATTGACTTTACTTACCTTTTCTCTTTGTAGGTCCAGCACACACCATTTTATGTGGAGTGCTGGGGGGTTACTTAGCAGCCCCTTATTCCTACTTACTCATGTAACATTTGTTATGTTTCCCTTACGACTTTTAATGGCTGGTGGCAGTTGTTTAATGTGCCTACCATTGTGCTTTTCTACCGCAGGCTTAATCCTCAGCCGAGTGTAGCACCCATGGGTGACCATTTTGTCAAAATGGCCCGGGTCTTCTTTTATCGCCATTTCTTGTTTGTGAGGTCTTTTTTGGGTTTTACTCTGTGCTCCAAACCAGGTTTAACCCTTTTGTTTGCTTTGGCGGGCTTCAGTACTGAAACCTGCCTCTGGCTCCAGTGTGTATGGCAGGGCAGGATATCGATATTGATATTTTATTTCTATTGCGCTCATACACAAGTGTTTCAGAGCACGACAAGGCAAGGGAAGAGAACAGGGGAGAACAAAACAATGATCTTACTAGGCCCAGTGACATTGAAAACGCGCTAGTGCGAGGGAGAGTGGGGAAAAGTGCATGGAAGGGGGGAGAAGTTGAAAGTGCGGAGCAAAGGAGAAACAGATAAATAATAAAGAAATAATAAAGGCAACACCCAGTGGTAGTGCAGCCAGCAAGTGGCAAGTGCTGGGTTTAAGGCAGCAGACAGGGTATGTCTGATAAGTGCAGGAAGAAAAGGGGTCGGGGGACTGCAGGGGAGGTGCCTGAAACTCTGTCCTTGGTCACCTTGGTAAACAGAATGCACCCAGTCAGTATTGGCTGGCTGGCTGTCCGTGCAGGACAGCCACCCTATTGTGCGACAGCTACGCTGTGCATGAATGGGAGAAACCTGTATAAAAAGGTGAGGCTTCTTGAGCTGAAGACAGAGTCGATGTCACGTCCCCGGTCCTGCCCTCCTCCCGTCACTCACCAGGCACCATTCGTTCCCATACCCACCACCCACACCAACGGGGAAGACACGGCAGGCGGGATGTCCGAGCGGGCAGATCCTCCTCTTTCCGCCCATTTCCGTGCTGGCGCTTGCCATGGCGTCTCGTACATGCCCGACGGCTCCGGCGTCGGCGGCTCCAGTTTCCACGCACGGGGGAACCTGATCGCGTCTCGCTCAGACGATCACGTGACTGGTCACGGGATCGCCTGTAGCCGACGCTGGCGTCCACATCGGACGAACACCAATCACTGATGGCGTCCGTCCATCACGTGACGCCTCTGTGCGGTCACGTGCCCTGTCACGTGATCTACCTTTCATTCAAAAAGAGCTGAGAGGAAACACTCAGTGCTTCACAGCTGTTTCCACCAGAGACCTGTTCGGCATTACCCTCGTTCTTCTTGTAACTCTTTGGAACTCGACCACGGACCGCTACTTGGACTTGTCTTGGATTGCCCTTCTTGTTTCGACGCATCTTCTGGACCCTTGGAACTCTTGACCACCCTTTTTCTGGCCCTGGAATTGCTCTGGATTACCCTTCTGTTTTGGCGAACTTCTACCCACGCTCCTGGCGATCACGTTTGTCTCCTGAGTCATTTGGGGTTCACCACCTGGACCTTGGATGGACTTGCTATCTGGTCACGCTCTGGCTATCGGTGTGAGTTGGAGGAAGTACTGTACATCCCAGCCTGCTGTCGGTCTTCCCTCGTTGTCTGTTCAGGCTTACTACCTGTCCTATCATCCCCAGGGTAAGCTGTGCCATTTTTTTTTCCTTGTTTGCTTGCACTGCCAGTATTGTTCATAGTATACCTGAACCTAACCTTTGCCTTACAGCACTCAGGGGTCCTTCCGGTGTTCCGGGTATCCGATTGACGACGCCACTAAATCACCTGTGGCCTCAAAGATTGCTAGGGCAGTATTCTTTACCTGCTCGAGCGGTACTTAGGGACGGAGGTAGTTTATAGCTACACGACCATCAAGGCGGATCACCAGGATCAGAACAGTCGACCACTGGAAGAAACATCCGACAAAAGAATCATGACGAGAAGCTTGTGGCATCCTCCTGGACCATTGAAGCCCTTCTGCTGAAACTGCTTTTCCCAATTGACAAGAGAAGCTCTGCAAAGGACGACTTCTTCCCTTGGGATTGGTGGGACCAACTAACCCCAAAACGAACTTTGCTGGAAGACCTTCCCCAACTGGCTGTACTTCTTTGCTGCTGCTGGAACCGATTGCCAGGGGTAGAGAAATCCGTAGCCGAGTGCAACGTCTTTAAGCTGGACCGATGCTCCAGTAAGATACTGAGGACCCTCCTGAAGTAGGACGACCCAAGCTCGAGTCACCTCACCAGAGTGCTGGACTCAAGGAGTGAAGGAAGCCCGTCCAGTGTCCAAGATGGTGCTATTTGCCGGTAGCTGAAACCGCAAAGTGCCACTGAACTGAAAAGAGCCAATAGCTGCCACCGGCCTCTGAACTGCTATGCCGAGTCCTCTAGATGTCCTCCCGCTTATCCCCACGACTGAGCCTGAGCCACACAGGATCTACAAGTCTGCAACTAGGATAGAAGCCAGCTGGATCCTCTTCTTCTAACCTAAGGTACTGTTCTGACTAAGGGGTACTTACGTCTTTGCCTGTAGCTTGCGTGTCTCAGGTGAGATTTGCAGTAGCTGCCTCTCTGGAGTTATCCTAGCTCTAACTTTTCACAAGTGTAACAGCTTGTGGCCCAACAGAGATTTTCTACAACAAACTAACTTTGTGCAAGACTTTTTTTGCTATCTAAGTTGTGCCTCAGTTCCATAGACTTTGCTCCAAATTGACTTTGGCTGTCCTGGTTCCCTGCAGATTCTTCTAACCCATTTACTTTGATTCTTACTGTCCCTCATAGGTGATACATTGGTTTTTAACTAACATTGCTGCAAAAGGTTTTCATCTACAATTCATTGGGAGATTTAAAAAAGTGCTCACATGCTCTCAGAACCCGTTAACCTTTTTGCTTCCATTAACCTTGCCTGTTTGCCAATCTCAGAATGTTACGAATTACAAAAGTGATCTATAAATGCCAATACTGTCCTAGTTAGTCAAGTCACCTCAGGGTGTAGTAGGTGTGTATGAAGCCTCTCTAAAGAGTATGTACTTGCTTTGACTTGATTCTGAGAATGTATTTAAGTGTATTTTTATTGTTGCACACTGCCCTTTTTAAAGAATGCTCATTTAAAACTGACCGTTATATAAATAAATAATTATCTTACAAGACAACCTTGAGTCTAAGTGTAATTTGAATACTTGTATTTGTGGATTTCAAACACACATTTACCCCTCTTGAGATAAGTCTGGCTGCTCAGTCACACTACCAACTTGTGCAGTAGAGCCCTACACCATTAGGTGGGTTACCTAATACCAAGAGGACAAGACTGCTATAGTCTCCCACAGGCTTAATGCATACAGTCTTGCCTAAGAGTGGTCGAGGGCTACAATGAGTCCACACAGAACAGCACCACAAATTCAAGTTAGTCAGGAAGTATACGAAAATACAATTTTTTGACTAGGCCTTAATTAACACATTGAGCATAAACAACAATCAAAGTTAAGTAATATAAGCAAAAACCAGGTATCACATATATATGGGATACATTACTCACCGTAATCGTATTTCTGATGCTTATATCTGCTTAGATTCACATGCTGCAGAGTATTACAGTTGTTTTCGAAACTCGAAAAGGGACGTCGACAGGGCGTGCCAGTAATACTATCCCTACTGTGACGGCCACTGTACCCATGGTCCTTCACGAGTCGAGGTCCCTCAGATTGTTATTTTTCTGACATGAGGTAGCATGAAGTGTAGCGTGAGTGCAGTTGTATCCAAGCAGATACGCATCAGACAAGCTCATAAGCATCCATGTGCCTTCACTCCGCGGGGAGGAAGGGTGGGCGCATGTGAATCTAAGCAGATAAAAGTAGTAAAAGCATCAGAAATACAATAATTACGGTGAGTTTTGTATCCCTTCTGAGGCTTGTGGAATTACGAGAAGGTGGTGGGATGTGAGAAGGTTCATGGGTGAACAGATGTCTTAGAACCGGTTGTCCCACCTGTGTATCTGTCTTGGAATGAGTGTCAATGCAGTAATGCTGAGTGAAAGTGTGTATTGAGCTCCATGTAGCTACTTTGCAAATGTTGTCTAGAGGGACATTTGCAATGAAAGCCAGAGTGGCTCCTTGTGGCGTGAGCTCTAGGTAGGCGTGAAAGGCAGTGTCTTGTTTGATAATGGATAGCACAATTGTATACATCTGACTAGCCCCCTGGAGATGGCATTCTTGGAAATGCAGTCTCCTTCTCTGCCTGTAGCTATGGAGACGAACAGTTGGTCTCTTTTTCTTAGCGGTCTGGTCTTGTTTACATAGTAAAGGACTGCCCTCCTCACATCTAGTGTGTGGAGGTTTACCTCAGCTGAGCTGGCGGGGTTCTGAAAGAAAGCCGGTAGCTCAATAGACTGGTTTACGTGAAATTTAGAGCTGAACTTAGGGGGCAACCTAGGATGAGTACGTAAAACCAGCTTAACCTTGTGTACAACAAAGAAAGGATCCTGCACCGACAATGCTTGTATTTCGCTCACTCTTCTTATGGAAGTAATAGCTACTAAGAAGGCAGTTTTGTAAGTTAGGTGTTTAAGACTACACTTATGCATCGGCTTGAAAGGTGGTCCCATGAGCTTTGCTAGTACAACATTGAGATCCCATCCTGGCGGCAAATTAGAAATTGGAGGGTGAAGTCTCTTTACCCCCTCCATGAATGCTTTGATGACAGGCACCTTCCACCATGAGACTTTATTGTGAGAGGTGGTGTAGGCTGACAAGGCCGCCAGGTGGACCTTTAAGGAGTTGAATACTAACAGTGAATCTAGCAAGTGGAGCATATAAGTAAGAATGTGGGATGGAGTACATTCTATGGGGTTAATTTGTTTAGAGTGGCACCAAATGACAAATCTTCTCCACGTGTCGAAGTAACAGTGCCTAGTGTTAGGTTTTCTTGCTTCTTTCAAGATATCCATGCACCTTTGCGGTAGGTTAAGATGTCCAAACTCTATGACTTCAGGAGCCATGCTGCCAAATTCATTGAGTGAGGTTGAGGGTGCACTGTTGCCCCCTGTGCTGAGTGAGTAGATTGGTCAGGCACGGGAGCTTGATGGGATTGCACATAGACAGTTTGCGCAGATGTGGATACCACAGTTGTCTTGCCCACATAGGAGCAACTAGGATGATTGTCATCTGTTCCTTGTGGATCGTGTTGACCACCTTTTTCATGAGAGGTGTTGGGATGGAAAAGCATAAGCAAATTTCCCTGACCAGTTCATCCATAGGGCGTTCCCCCTTGGAGCCTGGGTGTGGGAACCTGGACGTGAAGTCTGGGCATTGACTGTTTACGCTTGTAGCGAACAAGTCTATTGTGGGGAATCCCCATTGAGAGAAGAGGTGTTCTACGACCCCTGTGTGTAGGCGCCATTCATGTTCCTCTGGTAGGGGATCTCTGCTCAATGAGTCTGCCAGAGTGTTGAGTTCCCCTGGAACGTGCTGTGACGATAGGAATATCTTCCGTTTAAGTGCCAATCTCCAAACATGTTGAGCAAGCCTGGACAGATTTGGAGAACATGTGACCCCCTGTTTGTTGAACTAGAACACTGTTGTAGTGCTGTCTGTCAAGACTTGCACATATTGGTTCACTAGGTGAAATTTGAATGCCTTAAGGGCCTTGAATACTGCCAGAAGTTCCAGCAGATTGATGTGGTTCTGAGCAGCTGCCCGAGACCACAGACCTTGAGCTGTGTGGTGAAGGTAGTGACCCCCACCCCCACCCAGCGGGTGAGGCGTCTGTCGTGCCAATGGCTTGTACTTCCGGATCATGGAAGGGTTCCCCTTCAGCAGATTTTCTCTCGTCCACCAGCAAAGATTTTGCACTAGTGTTGGTGAAACAACCAATCGATCGTCTCACTGACCACTTGCTTGAGACCATTGTTTCGCCAACTACTCCTGTATGGGTCGCATGCGCAGGCACACGTGTGGTACCAGGTGAATGTAAGATGCCATCATACCTAGCAAACGCAGAGCTTTGCGCACTGTTATCTGGCGGCTGGCCTGATAATGTGGTATTTGCAGTAACATGTTTTGGACTCTTTCCTCTGACGGAAAGACCAACCCCTCTTCTGTGTTTAAGACAGCTCCTAGGAACTGTTTGGTTGTGCTTGGCACTAGGCTTGATTCTTTGTCATTGATGGAGAAGCCCAATTGAAAGAGAAGGATGATAGTTCTTTGAATATTCTGCCTGCAAATTAGGGGAGACTCCCCTGTAATCAGGCTGTCGTCCAGGTAAGGGAATGTTAGGCAGAAACCTGTGCAGTTCCCTTAGGGACCACTGCAAAATTCTTAAGACTACAGGTGTTGGCAGTAAACCCAATCAGTAGCAGTCTGTACCACCCAGATTTACCTGGTAACTGTGGCTGAACAGCCAAACTTCTCTCAAGAAGAGTTAGACAGTATATAGAGTATACACAATAGGTACAGAGATACAGCAGCACAAGCAAACACTGACCAGAGCTTTGGTGTAAAAGTATATAATTATTTAAAGACACACTTGTAAATTACACTAGCACAAAAAGAGGTAAGTAAATTCAACACACAGTCACTATTATAGGTATACAACCCTGATTACTTATTAGACAAGTCTTAGTGAGAAACACCACTTATTTTCAGACAGAGGTGAGCGCTTAACCTAAGATGGCACTCTAATAAATTATTAAAAAAAAGGGAGGGAAAAGGCAGTTATGAAAGCACACAATTTCAATACTTTTAAAAGAACCACAGTGAGGCAGGTTAGGCAAAGTCTACTGGAGAGCAAGGAAGTTCAAATGCCAGGCCCACTCTTAGAGAGAGCAAGCGAAATGTGTCCAGGATCACACAGTGGGGGTTATGCCCAAAGAGTCTTTGTAGATAGTTCAAAAAGATGAGATCAAGTCAGGAAAAGTTAGTTAACAGGCCCCAGGCTAACCCAGGTTAGAAAGTCGAGGATTTACTGTCACCCCCAACGATATGTCGCAAGGGAAGCCAGGTGGGACACAGTACCTGAAATGGGAAGAACGCTCCAACGGGGGCAGTTGTTCCTGGCAGCGGGTGCAAGTTGGTGTTTCGTCCAGAGGAAGAGGAGGTCTCGACGTGGAGGAAAGATGAAGGTCGTTGCACTGCCAGGGAAGAAGCCAGCCGCGGAGTTCTCTGGTTAAAGGTACTACCCTTTTATTCACGGTAGTGGTAAATCGTGGTATACCGGTTGCTGGGGTGCTTGGCACAGGCAAGGCGGCCACGAGATGATCCAGGAAGGCGAAAAGACGGGCAAACTGGTTATCCCCACCAGTCAAAGGAAGAAGACTCTCCGGACTGGAGATCTCCTCTGTCGTCGGGAAAAGTGGTGAGGCGGTTCAGCAGGGCTCCACCGGTGGTGTCGTCGTTGCAGGTCGGCTCGGCTTCTCCCTCCTTGGATTCTTTAGGTCCTGTGGCGACTTCTGAAGTTCCAGTGCCCAAAGCCCTGCTTTTATGCAGAAAACCCCCATTCATCAGTCCTAGCTGTCACTCAAACATGCTAAGTGGTGAGCTGGGCGGCTCACCACTGGGCCAATCACACCGGAGTGCGACTTGAGTTGCCAAGGCAACTCAGTCCAGGGTGCCTAAACCCCCTCCCTTACCCCCTGTGGTACCCAGAAAGAGTGGCACCACTTTTGGAGGCTTCTGTGGAGAAGCCCGCCAAAAAGTGGAACAAAGAGCTCGACTTGGGTTGGAGTCACAGAAGCGAACACAAACGCCATTTTGGAACAGAGTGTCGGCAAAAAATACCAACCGGTGAATTTATATTAATTTAATAAACCGGCGTTATGTTCGAGGCTATATTAAAAAGTGGTAGCCTCGAACAATGGGAAAATCCCATAGGAATATATTTGCGGTCGAATATAAAAAGTAGTATACACTGCCACCAGCCAAACCTCGGTCGCGGGGGACTGGACAGTGCCCCCTCGAACAACAGACCCCGGGGCAATCGAATTGCCCGGACTAGTACATCCACAATATGATGGTTTGTACTGGTTCTGTTCACAATTTGAAGACTAGTAAAGCCAATGGTGACTTTACATGCCCTGGGAGACCGTAGTCAGTCCCAGGGTATGGAGTCTATGTTTGGGGGTCGCTACGACACCCCTGGGTTACTGCACGGAGGGTGCTGTGTAACCCACATACCAAAAACACATGAAGCCCTATGGGGTAAAGGACCCCATAGCCCATAAAACACATACAAAGTCAAAGGAACACCTCAAATCATGTCTAAGAGTGGGAGAAAAAGAGTCTCACTTTTAGCGGGAGAAAAAAATAAACCCCAAAAATCCAGCAAAGCTGCTGAGGGACTCACTAGGTTTGGGAAATTAGCCTTTACAGATAATTCTCCCTAACAGGGTACACTGGGATTGCCGCCCTGCGCAGGTGTGCTGCCACCACTGCCAGTACCAGATGCTATTCCAAAGGGCAGCACTTTGAATTGGTAGTGCTGGTTCGCCATCTTGAAACACAAGAATCTTCTGTGCGCTGGGAACATTTAAATATGAAGACAGGCATCTTTCATATCCAGTGTTGCCATGTAATCCCCCTTGTTTAGTAGGGGGATTACCTCTTGTAGCGTAGTCATGCAGAACTTTTGTGGTTTGACTTATTTGTTTGCAGGGCGCAAATCTAATACTGGGCGCATTGTTAGATTTTTCTTTGGCACAAGTACGTAAGTTGAATAAATACCCTTGCTTACATGGTTGGCCGGGACGACTTCTATGGCGTCCTTTTGGAGCAGCGTGACGATTTCCTCAAGGAGGATGCAATGGTCTTCTGTGGAGTGGGCTTTCTGGCTTGGAGGGTGGATCCGGGGTTGTCCAAGAAGCTCTATACAATATCCGCTCGCTACGGTGGACAGCACCCAACTGTCTGCAGTGATTCCCTCCCATGCTTGGGTGAAGTTGGAAATGCGCCCTCCTACTGGAGAGGCATGGGTGGGCAACCTGAAGCGGGATGTCACTGCTTCTGAGGTGGGGTACCACCTCTGGAGGAGCCGCCCCTTCCCCGACAGCGAGATCTGTGCGGTCGTCTCTGGAAATGTTGAGAGGCTTGGCCTTGGTTGTTCCCTAAGGCCGTACCTTGACATTGATTATAGGAACCCCTCTGGGCAAATTGTCCTTGTGAACGATAAAAATTGCTGTTTCCCCTTTGGCCAGGAGGTTAATTAGTCAATTGGCCCAATGATTTCAATGCATCATACTCCTCCTTGGCTGTCTTCAAGGCATCCTCGCCAAAGAGAATATTGGGCTCGACGGGCATGTTAACGAGAGTAGCTTGCGTCTCTGGCTTAAAGCCGGATTGACATTAATAATGGTACCCTCCGCTATGATTCTTCCAGCGTTATACGTGGCATCATGGCCACTCTTTAGCAGGCAGCTTGACACTGCCTTCCCTTCTGCAGCCACCAGTGCTGACTCTTAAGGGGTTCTGGGGCTGATGAGAGTAACGCGGAGACTTCGTCCCATTTATGGCAATTATAACTAGCTAATAAGGTCGCATTATTAGCAATTCTGGTCTGGAATGCAGCAGAAGAGGCCACCTTCGTGCCCATTGTGTAAAGCCTCTTCCTTTCCTTATCTGGGGGAGCCTCAGAGAAGGCCAGAGTACCACCTGCTCTCTTTCTTGTTGTAGTAACAACTAGTGAGTCAGGCTTTAGCTGACCCCTAATGTACAGCGGGTCTGAAGGTGCAGGTCTGAAAAGTTTTTCAGTGCGTGGGTTCACAGTCCTCGTCTGATTGGTTGTCTCCAGTGAGGGTTGTACCTTCGCTGGAAAGACTTTAGTAGTGGAATAAACTGAGTAACAGATATTTTTATCTCCCAAGATTTCGTCAACAAAATCTTTGTCCTGACGATCCTCCAAGGTAGATATTTGAAAATGTTGAGCTGCTTGGATAAGTACCTCATTCAGAGGAGGTTGATTATCAATGGGTGAATCTACAATAGGGAGGTCTTGATCAACTGGTGAATCTATGATATACATGTCTGTATCAGGGTCGCCCTCATTATCCTCATTATCTCTATAATAAGGGTCTGCGGCTTCTTGGTCATAGAGAGCCTCATGATCCGTGTCCGGGTCAAATAGTTCAATTACAGTTGGATCTTTGCGCTGGTTTGCTGTTGTGGGAGGGGTCGAGTGAAAACTCGATAAGTAGCTAAGGTGTCTCATAAATATTTGCCATGAAAGACATTCTTCTCATGACCCCGTCTATATCTTCGGCTGACCATTGGGCAGAACTAGAAATAACCATAGACTGGGGTGAGAGGCCTAGATCTTCTGGAGTGGGTGGGATTACATTAGAAGGTGTAGCCTTTTTCTTTAAGGCTGAAGACTGGGAATTCTGTGACTGAGGTCCCTTACTCTTATGAGGGGACCTAGACTCCTTTTGCATTACAAGGCCTTCCGGTACATGCTTTTTAACTAACTCTGCAAGTCCGGCATGTACAGGCTTTTTTTTTACCACAATCGACGAGTAACGTCGAATCTCGGCTACGGTTAGCTTGGAAGTCTCGTCAGCCTACTCTTCAGGAATATTTTTATATGCGACGTCTGTTCTGTCTTTCAACAGTCGGGACCTGTCATGTGGCGATCTCTATCTGGAGTGCCCAGAGGACAGCGAATCAGCAGACCTTTCCGTAGACGTCACGCGTTGCCGGTTGTGTGTTCGGTGGGGGGTGTTGTGAGAGCGCTTTCGCTGCTGGGTGTTGTCCCCATAACACTGCCCACGGCCTGTCTGTTGGCGTCGGGGGCCTGCGCTTGGGAAACCTGAGTAACCCGGTTGCCTTCGCCGTTGGATACCGCGGCGTTACTGCCATTGCCGAAAGCACCTTTGACTTCCATGGCCTAGAGTTGTCTGGCGTGATGGGCTTTAGTTAAGCGGTCCTTCAATGTCTTGGGTTTGAAGAGCCTACACGCTCGACAGAAACCCTTGACGTGGTCCCGAGGGAGGCACAAGTTACACACAAGGTGTTTGTCGACCCACGGGAACTTTTTGTTGCACTTGGGGCACAATTTAAAGGGGGTCCTTTCCATAACGAAATGACACGGCAGTTAGGCAAATGTAGTGTACGAAAAGGGGTATATACATTCTAGTATAACCCCCCCCCCTCTCTCCCTACTGGGAGCGGCCTTCCAAGGCCGGACCAGATCTGTCGACGGGAGTTTGACGGTCGTTTAATTTCTCCACCGCTGTCGGATGGTCTCGCTAGCCGGTGGATATAAAGGGTTATAAAGGATAGTAAGAAAAACTATCATTAATTGTATAATAATAAATGGCAATATGACGAAAGAGAACTCCGCGAAACAGCGTCAGTCTATGATGGCGGGAAAAAACAATCTGAGGGACCTCGACGCGTGAAGGACCATGGGTACAATGGACGTCACACTAGGCATAGTATTACTGGCACGCCCAGTCAATGCCCCTTTTTGAGTTTCTGAAAACAACAACTGTAATACTCTGCAGCTTCCACTAGATGTCGGCCTATGCACAGCATGCGATCTAAGCAGATTCCACAAGCCTCAGAAATATACATACACATTCACCTTTAATGGGAAGCGGCCTCTGAATCGCGAGAGGTGCAGCTTGATCCGGAAATTGGAGCTCCTGCCTGACGTACAGCACGCTGAGGTCCTTTCCTCTAACGTTCTGGCTCGTCGGTTTCGCTGTGCCTGGAGCTTGGAGCCTGTGCCTGGAGGACGCGAGCTGTGTAGGCGAGCTGTGTGTGAGAGGCAGACTTTGTGGGTGCTCAGAGCCCACTGACACTGAGCCGCCCCATTGAGGTATGCAGGGAGGGCTGCCTTTGGCCCTGTGGGCTGTACATTGTGAGCTGACCCGGAGTGCCTAAGGCAGTTTAATTTTGTCCACCAACGCTAAGAGGGGGAGCACTTAGTGTCGAGCCCCTGGCCCCTCAGAGGCTTCTTAGAGGAGTGGCTGGTGGGCTTCACCCACGTTGTCTGATTAGAGCTCAGAAGTCCGAGAAGGGCAGTGAGGAGCATTTTTTTGTCCTTTGCATCCTGAGCTCAGTCCTCAGTGCTTGTTTGAAGCACATTTGGTGTGTTGTCGGCTGTGGTTGGTGGCACTGGCGGAGTTGGAGGCGGGGAGAGCATGCATACTGTGGCAGTACTATCAGTCTGATTGGCTACAGCCTTCTCTATAGAGATTTATTAGATCGCCTGACCTTTCGACTCCCCCTCTTCATAGATTTGGTTTTAGTATTAATAAGCTATTGGATTACTACTTTTGACTGGTGATCGGGAGCAGGAGCCCCCTGTGAGGGACACCTGGAGGATATAAGAGTGCAGTACTGGCCCATATTGACTATCCAACCCATATTGGAGTGGGAAAGTGACTGTTGCTACTGTTGCCTTGCCGGGAGTTAAAGAGATTTGACCAGGAGACTGCAGGCTTTGGCCTTTGATCCTGGTCAGACAGGCGAATCCACCTTAGTCTAACTTCTGAGGCCGTACCTTTGTTAGATTTTTTTAGGTGGATACCGGCCTTTGAGAGGTGGAGCCCCTTATTTCCACTCGGGTTGTTGGGATACAAGGAGCAATTCCAAAAGACAAAAAGTATTGGAGTAACCGCATGACATTTTGTCGGAGAAGGTGACCGTCTGGCGTAATAGCCTTGGAGTCTTCCACACATATTTAATATTGAGTCATACGGATTGAACACATTATAACACTTAAAAGGTGTCACATATGTAAGGGTGACTGCGGGCTCTGTGCATTTGAACCATTATTACTCATTTTCGATAGCAAGGAATCATTCTTTCTGCTGAACTGTACTTTAAAGGTGTTGCATACGAAAGGGTGACTGCGGGCTGTGTACCTTTGAACCCTTATTACTCATTTGCTCTATTAAGGAATTAGATTTTCTGTTGAGCTGTACGTTTGCGGATGGGCGAAGTTGAACGTGTGACGTAATACTCTTGGAGCCTTGTGAACACCCATAATATCAGTGAAAAAGGATTACGGAAAACCTTCAAATTTGAAGGTACCATCGGAAGAAGGGTGACTGCGGGCCAAGTGCCTTGGAACCCTGAATCTGTAATCGGATATAACATATGTGAATTACGCTCTAGCGACATTTACATTCTGCTTCAAAGAGGTTGTGTGGGTTCACTCCTTTCATTCGTCTTTCTTTCCTTCTCTTTTTCTTTTTCTGCTGTTCCTTTGCAGTTTACAATAAGATAAAGTACGATGTGTGTGCCTAAAGGTTAATTAGAAATGGAGACCAGCCTCAGAAATGGTAAACGCCTGAAGGTACCAGTGGTAAAAAAGAATAATGATTTATTTTAAAAAAAATATAAAGATGTGAATGAACCCGATAAGCTCTCAGAATCCCATATGGACTATGTACCTAGAGAGCTTTCTTTTATTACACCATCAATTATACCAATGCTATCAAAACTACCATACAATGCCTCTGTTGCACACATTGAAGACCAAGTTGAATGCCATTCTTTACAAGCTTCTCCTACCTTGTATAAAAAAAGAGGTGCTGGCATTGTATTTAAGTGACATAAATGGAACTAATCAGTGTGTGGGAAATGTTATGAATAAGGATAATTATTAACTTCATGAGAGATCCTTATCAGGGGAAAACCTAGTAAATTGTGATATTGCGGACAACCCGATGTTGGCCCCAGTGATAATGGCAGAATTAGATAGGCGTGTATGCCCATCAACAGGGCCCTCCACTCCTGTCTCGACTCCAAGAAGACAGAGGGATTATGTACACTTACATATTAAAAAAGAAGGTGGTTCATGCGGTAATACTGCAACTGATGTTAAGCCAGATATGGGAAAGATGGTATTGGCTGAAGTTGTTGTTCATCCCCCTCCGTTTTTGGAAATTCCAAAAGAATGGGATTACAATGTATATGAAGAGTTTGACTCTTTACATATGGGTAAGAATGATAACATAGACAATCCATCTAGATCACTGTAGAGAGGTAAAACCTCGTAAAATCTAACTGATGAAACTATTTTAGATCTCAATGAGCAAAACTGTCATACATTTCCTGTTTTAACATGGATCTTGAATCTCTTGGATAAGGGGCATGAATAAACACAGTATGCAATAAAAGAAATGAAAGGGTCCTTGGCTGATATTGTGGGAAAGCTAAACAAATTAGAAGGGTTTATGTTTGTACATGAAAATATGGCATCTATTCACGCTTCTATAAACTCAAAAAAATGTGCAGACATTGCCCCTGAAGCTCCTAGCCCTCTGAGCCTTACGATAGCTCAAGACACGCAGACTATGATGACAACTACTAAAGCAGTGTCCACATGTGAGAAGAACGAAAAAAAAGAACTTGCCTATTGACACCTATTATCCCTCGCAAGATGAGATTGCCAAAATCGAGCTCATCAAACTAGCAAAATTACATCATGGGAGACTTTTAGTCTTAGAAAATGTGATCTTAAGTGGACAGATGGGACCTAACTTAACCAATGAGATATCCAAAATTGTACAACAAAAAGAGCATAGCAAAGTGACATCATCTACCACTCCAGATAGTCCATCTGACCTTGTTGAAATTATTGAACAACAAGGAAAAATAATCAAAGATGTGGAGACTGGTAAACTTAATGCAAATGAGCTTGAATTAGACCAGGGTTGGACATTTTTTATGTCTAAAAAAGGCAAAGAAATTACATCAAAGGGCAATGAAAAGAGGAAAAAATTAAAAAAACGCAGTACTAGCATATCTCCAAATACAAAAGAAAGAAAAAAACCTCAATTTCAAAAAAGGAAAGGATAAAATAAATTAAGAGAAAAAGATCCCACACGTAAATGACATTGATTTGAATCAGCTAGATGTGGAATCTTGTGTCCATCTCGAAGTAGATCCTTCATTATAACAAAGGCAGACGGACAGCATTAATATACCCCAGGAAGCATTAATATACCCCAGGAGACCAGCCCAGTTACGGTTCACAAGCGGGTGGAAGAAATAAATGTAGCAAAGAAAATTTCTAAAGCTCAGTCTAAAAAGGCACAGTCAAATAACATGAAACAAATGAATTTAGCTGGATTTTATCAGGTTATAAAAAACAAAAACAACGTTTAAAAGAGATGGTGCAAATGGAGACTGATGAAATAATTGAACTTAATGGTCGTCAAATAAAAACAGACCTACAAAAAGTACAAATATAGTTGGATCACACCTCATCTAGCAAGTTACTCATTGAAACCCCAGGTACGCAGACAGGCCAGCACGTATACCGACTTGCCTGCAAGTCATGAGAAAGGTGACGCAAAGGAATCAATGAGTGATTGTATAAAAAACCAAACTCTTGAGGGTGTGGGATGCAACACACAACTCCTTGGCACCCAAGCTACAGCAAACCACAGCACTGTAGGTGAGCAAAAGGAAACTTATATATACGCTCCACAATCACACGAAAGTGAGGAGAATATGACGGAAATGCAATTGGTTATTGGTTGGAGTAGTGATTCACAAATACTCGGGAATGCCAGAATTAATCGGTCACATCTCCTTCAAATGTTTCAAAAAATACCCACCCTTAGGAATTTGATTTCCCAGGACACTGATTGGATTAAATTGTCCATTTCTAATAATTATAGAATGGTATGTAAGGTTCAACCTACTTTAATTGCAAAAATGTTATGGGAGCAAAGTGAAAACTTTGAGATATTGGGTTACGAATTGCACGGATTTGGAAACATGATTCAGGTGACCAAATTTATAGAATTTCACAAACAGAATACGTAGAGTCCAACAACTACAGGAGTGAATCGGAGTGCTGACACACAAATCACACAAAATCTACTCACCCATCTCACTTCTGTAGTCAATGCGATCAAAGGTTTGGCGGGTTTAGAAACACTATTGAAAGAAGTGGGGCCTTCGCATTCTTCGGAAAGTAAATCATAACTCTTGCCTACTTCAATAACAAGCTGGAATTGTTGTGGTTTTAACAATTTACTAAAGTGTGTTAAAAATAAGATGCTACCACTCAATTCCAGTATAATGATCCAAGAGACAATGGCTGTTAAGCCCATTCATATAGATGGTTTTACCGAATTTAATCACCCGGCAAAGCGGGGTGAGTTTGGACGTGCAGCAGGTGGCTTATTAACGCTTGTCAACAATGCTTGCAAGATGGAAGCGAATTTCATCTACTCCTCTGATGCGTTATTACTTATTGCAATTTCTGTTGGTACTACCACGGTAATACTAATTAATAATTTGTATTGTAAACCGACTGCAGGCTCATCTTTCAGCACTATTAATGAACTAGATGCAATGCTGCAGCAGTTATTTCTGAAGTATGATGAATATGTGGTTATTTTAGGAGGTGACTTCAACGCTCTTCTTAGTGATGATGTTCTTCTAAAAGCAAACTCATCAAGAAATGTACATGCCGCCCGCTCACTAGAACAAGGGTATTTCTGGTCAAAATTTCTATACAATTGGAATATGCATATCATCTCTCATGCCATGGATCAAAAACAATGCACATGGTTCAGAGGGACACAAGGCTCCAAAATAGATTTTTTTGTAGTTTGGGAACAGTTGCTTCGGATGGCTAGGGCACTTGAGATGAAGAACATGTCCTGTAGTGATCACATGTTGTTGAACTTAAAGTTGAATGTCGCACTAGAGTCTCACTCGAAAACTAGCCATTTATCTCTCATTAAAATTGACAAACCCATAAAATCAGTCAGATGGAACCCGAAATTATGTCGGGAATTAGCCTATTTGGTAAACTGTGATATTGGTGTTTGGAAAGTATGTCAGCATTAGTGTGGAATAAAAATAAGATCATGGAATTGAACTCAAAGGAACTCGAAGGGCCTCATGTAAATGTCCTTGGACATTGAGCAATGTTATATGGGCTATACAAAAACTATCATATTCCAAAGCTGCCGGCCCTGATGGGATTCCCCCATGTGTATTAAAAGATGACCCTTACTTCTGGGCCAAAGTCATAAAGCCTATTTTTGAATCAATTTTTGAAACTAAGATTATTTTTCAATCATGGCTTTCTGCTATAATAGTACCAGTTCATAAAAAAGGTCCAATTGACGACCCAGTAAATTTCCGCCCGATATCCTTGATTGACGTGCCAGCCAAGATTTTTGCCAAGCTGCTGCTAAGGGAATTAGAGATCTGTGTCACCAGTAAGCAATTGTTATCGAAATACCAGGTTGGTTTTCGTAAATCTATGGGAACCACACTTAACGCCTCAATTCTTGCCCACCTACTTGAATCCTCACTTAACTCCACAACGGGGGCGGTCTATTTGGCATCCTTGGACCTTTCAGCTGCCTTTGACAGTGTAATAAGGGAGAGGGTCTGGTCAAATAGTGGCACTTATAGCACTACTACATGCCAATACATCCTATAATGTAAGGATTAAACAGGATGGTACCACCACCGAGCCTATAGAAACACAGATAGGGGTCAAGCAGGGATGCCAGCTGGCAGCTATCTTGTTTAATCTCTACATATGTGATATAGATAAATTGTGGGACAAACTAGTGGTTTTTCCTGTGAAATTGTGTGATTCTCGCATTAATTGGATGGCCTTTGCGGACGATATCATTCTTTGTGATCGAACTCCATATGGGCTACAGACCAAACTAAATGCGGTTCAAACGTATGCAAAAAGTAATCTTGCAATCAATGCGTATCTGCCAACAGGAAAAAGGTATGTAGATATACTTGGAGATTGAATGACATGGTTATTGAGTGTGTGACTAAAACTAGGTACCTAGGCTATAATTTGTGTGACTCGAATTCCTTGTCTATGTGGAACAATACTCTGAATCAGAAAGCTACTCCACTTATAGCACAAACGAAAATCATATATTATAAATATGCAAGGTTTTCTCTCAAACCTATTTTTGAATTTTACATCTTAAAAGTGGAAGCTATCTTATTGTATGGTCTGGACCTATGTATCTTGGATCTAACTATGATTCTTAATAGACTACAAGGAAAAATATGGAAAGCCGTGTTGGCTTTACCGAAATCAGTTCCGAATTAGATTATAATGCATGTACTTGGTTTGAATTTGTTGGCTTCCAAATTTTGGTGGCGAAAGTTAACAAATGATTGTAAAATGTTACATCCTCCTCCTAATTCATTATACCAAGTTTTTTGTAGCATGGTCTGTAAACAATATCCCCCATCGATTCAACGCTATGTCACGAAGATGGAATCAATACTACAATACATAGCCATGGATCATAAGGAGCTAAATCAAAGACCAAATGTGGTAAAAAGGAAATCCTTTCAGATGGACTGGTCTAACATTATCGAACTCAATGCTAAATATAAATCATAAAGACCAATATAGTTTCTTCCACAAACAATCACCAAGATTGCAATATCTACTAATTTTTCCATGTTCAAAAGCAAGACAATGCGATTTACACTAGAACCAAGCATTGGGCCAAAACTGGCATGTCCAAAGATGATGTATGCTGTAGATTTTATAGGATGAACACACTTGAGTCGTTAAAACATCTGGTGGTATACTGCAGTCAACTTGAAAACATCCGGAAAGAACATATAGGCAAATTCTATAGCACTGACATGGTATTCTCCAGAGAGTTGCTATGGTCTCAATGTATGTGGGGTAAATTGCTGATGCTGATATTAGCATTAACTCGTTTTATTGCTGTCCTTGAGAAAAGTTTCATCAAGTTCGAAACACAGCTAAATAATGTCTCTATGAATGAGGTAACAATATAAAATGTTGACCTTGTGATGGTTTTAAGATGGAAGAGGATTTGATTTCATTTTGATTTCATGTAAAGTCAAATAATAATAGAGGATTATGAAGTATATGTTTTATGAATACTTTTATTGTTGTTTTAAGTATGTATATAAATATTTGTAAAGGTGCATTGTACCAAAAACAAATTAAAATAAATAAATTAAAAAAGATGGCATATTCATTAAATGGCTGTAGTCAACAGGTGAGTAATCAGATGCAGGTAGAATGGCTAGAATAAGCACGAGCCCAGTTCCCTTCGTCTTATGAAGCCCAGCCCTAAGATGTATGGGGCCTTGTGCCCAAAAATCACAAGTTCCAACTATGGCTTCTTCAGGGAAGGTATTTCAGAACTGAAGCAGTGGGCTTTGGTGGTGCTTTGAAGGTTCTTTAAAGTAAGTTAGGTATTTACTTCAAGTTAGGTTAAGTACTCCTCTCCATCCTATTCCCAAGGTATGTCCTATGAAAGGATCCTTAGCCCAGGTTCGACGACCAAAGACCAAGCCATAGGGAGTTCAGGGACAGGGGCTCTAGACCCAATGTTACCCTATGGCAGACAGGGGAGACCAAGGGGACAGAAACAAGCATGTTCACTTACCCCAGGACTCTGATTCGTCCAGGTGACACTGCAGATTTTACAGAATTCACTGGGGACACAATCATCTGTCCTTGGTTCGGGTGAGGGAAGTCCAGGGGTCACTGAGGCGGGAGCTGCTCGTGGTTCTCACCAGACAGTTCCAGGCAAATTCTTGAAGACCCCAAAGGAAGAAATGTTGGCTTTCACAGTGCAGAAACTTCAGGATACCTCACGAAATGGCAGAAAGATTGTTCCAGCGTCGACCACCATAGTCAGGCACTCATAAGTGATCTTCCAGCTGTGAACACAGTAGCAGCACCAGCACAGCTTCCCTTGTTGTGAGATGGCTAAAAATGCAAGGACAGGCAACTTATGAGATAAGCGGAAGATCTTGCAAGGCGGGCTCCGAAGACCTCCTTGTTCTCTGCCTAAGCTCTTTCCCTGCTGTTGGCGTTAGCAATGTGTTTAGTTTCCAGCCATGAGCGCCATGATGCCCTTGTTGGTTAAGGTGCTCTATACAAATTTGGATAACAAACTGCAACTCCTTTATTCCAGCATGGGTCTTGAATGGATTCACATGCTCATGAAGATTCCCCGTCAGGCTGGGAATCCTCGTTAAAAAAAAAGCAGTTTCCCTTTAGACGGAAAACTGCTCATCTCCTCTATAACCAATCACTGTCCTTCGGTTCAAAATTCCCCTGGCCAATGACACTCGTCCTCCCAAGCGCCAACCCTGGTGGCCATCTTCAGATTTGGTAGAGCATGTACAGTGGCAGTATGAAACAAGAAGAGCCACAGAGGGGAAGGAGGGAGGGTTTGCATTTGGATCCAAGCAAGACCCATGCTGGAGAACAGAAGTTACATGTAAGTAATTTGTTCCTTCTCTAGCATGGGGTCTTGCATGGATTCACATGCTCATGAAAACAATTGCACAGCAGTACATATACACAACCACGGGAGGTGGTAAGGCTCAACAGAAGCAATAAACTCTCCTCCAGCAAACAGGTTGCGGAGCACCGCTTGGCTGACTCAGGACTCCTCCTTGGAATCCCTGTTGACGCAGTTGAATCTTGTGAAAGTGTGGGTGGACATACACGTAGCAGCCCTGCAGATGTCCAACAGGGAACCACCATAAAAGAAACAATGTTGTTGCTGCGATGGCTCTGGCGGAGTGGGCTCTCGGCCGGCCTGGAAGAGGTATGTTGGCCAGACAATGACAGTGCATGACACAGCCGGAGAGAAACCTGGAAATAGAAGCCTTCTTGTGTCGCACAGATACAAAATTGACGAACAGTTGAGATGTCTTCCAAAAATCCTTTGAGCGTGCCACATAAAACATCAGGCACAAGCAACGTTTAGTGAATGCAACACCCTTTCAGCAGGCGTGGAAGGGTTTGAAAAAAAAAACTGCCAGGACCAAAGGCTTGTTGAGATGGAACTCCAAAGGAACATTCAGCACAAGGGTGGGATGGGTCCGCAGGACCACCTTAGTAGCGTGGAAGGACAATTACGGCTGCTTGCAGGAGAGGGCCTGGGTCTTCCCAAGCCACCTGGTCGAGGTGATGGCTACCAGGGAAGCAGTCTTCCATGAAAGAAATATAAGAGGGGCCTGATGCATTGGCTCAAATGGAGGCCCCATGAGCTTAGCCAAAACCACATTGAGCTCCAGAACTGGGGCAGGGGCCTTCACCGGTGCAAAAGCCCTGAAGAGGCCTGTGAGGAACTCCTTGACGAGCCTTTGTGACCACAGGGAGGGCTTGATCGGAGCCCAGGTGTAGCTTAGACCCAGGCCAGACATGGCCAGCGAAAGCTGGTACGGAAAGAGCGGAGAAGAAGTTACCCACAGAGGTGTAAACGCTTGAGTCTTGCAATACACTGAAGCGCTTCCATTTGTGGCCAGAGCAAGACAACGTAGAGGAAGCTCTGCCCTTGGCACTCCAGGGGTAGGGACTAGTGCCCAAATTCTAGGGCTGCAAGAGCCTTTCCATGAGGCCAAGCGACGATGGGTTGTGGTGCAATATTGTTCAGTTTACTCTAGAGAGAAGGTCCAGATGTAGAGGTAGACGGATGGACAGAGCCACTACAGATGGAGCAGGTCATGGTACCAGATCTGGTGCAGCCATGCCAGCGCGATGAGGATACTCCTGCAATGGCAACATCTGCGTGTGTTGATCACAAGTAGCAGGAGCGGAACCGTAGAGAAGGCATATAGGGAGTACCCGTATAGGGAGTACCCATCCCACAAGAACAAGAAGGCGTCCCCAGACTCCTCGGCTGAGGGTACCTGCTGGCAAACCTCTGGCAATTGAAGTTGACAGCTGTCAAGAAGAGGTTGATCTGGGTAAGACCCCACCTGCTGCAGAGTTGAGACACATGTGCCTGCTAAAGCTCCCACTCGTAGCAGGATCACTGCTCCCTGCTGAGCGAGTCTGCAATGGTGTTCTTGATGCCTGCTAGATTAAAGGGAACGAAGAACAGGCCCTGAAGAATGTGCATCGTCACAGGGACTGGCTTTCCAGGAAGAGAGCGGGGGAGCGTGTCTCCCCCTGTTTCCGGATGTCAAACATGGCGGTGGTGTTGTCAGTGAAGATCTGCATCACCTTTCCCTGTAGTTGAGGCTGGAAGGACTTCAGTGCCCAAAACACCACCCTGAGCTCCAGGACGTTGATGGGCAAGTCCTTTTCTTCCGAAAGCCAGAGGCCTTTGGTGGGTGACTGCCCCCTGTGGGCTCGCCAACCTTCTAGGGAGTTGTCCATGGTGACACTGACCTGATACGATGGAATTCAAAAGGGGGATTTCTTGAGTGAGAGGCGGATGCACCACCCACCACTGCAGAGCTTGCATGAATGCCCGGTTGAGGGCAATCTAGTCCGACCAATTGCATGTGAACTGCTGCCACCTGGCAACTAGAAACTCCTGGAGAGGTCACATTTGGAACCTGCAAAAAGGGACCAGATGGATGAAAGAAGACGACATCCCCAACAGAGACTTGATGGACCGGACAGCTGTGATGGACACTGCTGAAAGCCTCTGAACCATCCCCAGGATGGCCCTCACCCTCTCTTCCCAGGGGGTCGCTAGACATGCAACTGTATTTAGACGGGTGCCCAGGAATAAAGTGTTCTGCAATGACTCCATACTGGACTTCAGGTATTTGATGGAGAATTTGAGCAAAGTCAGAAGGCCTATGGTCTCTGCCGAGTGCTGGGTCGCCAGCGTGTGGGAGTGAATTAGCTAGTTTTCCAGATAAGGGCAGACATGTATCCCCTTGCAGCGTAGATGCGCAGCCACCAGTGCCAAGCATTTCGTGAACACCGTGGGGGGGCGATTTCAGGATGAAGGGCAGGGTCCTGAACTGGAAGTGCCACCCCAGATACTGGACGAGGTAGCCTATCTACAAATCCAGGAATATCTTGAGACCAACCACCTCGTAGGAATACCACAATCCGGATTTCAACCACCTACACGGAACCGAAACGGCTTTAACTGACCTAAAAGCTCAAATAGACGAACTTAAGGACAATGTGAAAATGGCCCTGCTACTACTCTTAGACTTTTCGGCGGCCTTCGATCTGGTTGACCATAAAGTACTATGCAATCACCTTGCCTCAGCAGCCCATTTCTCCATGAATGCCATTACTTGGATATAATTGTTCCTTAACAATAGGACAATGCAGGTTTTCTCTCCATCCACAGCAGCAGACCCTCTTCCCATCACATGCGGAGTGCCTCAAGGCTCCTGTGCATCACCCACTATGTACAACATTTTCACGAAGCCCTTATTCGATTATTTGGACCATCTGGGTGTCACCTACCCTAACTATGCAGATGACACCCAGATCATCCTTCCATTGATGGGCGTTTATGATGATGATGTACTATCAGTGAATACAATGTACCTAATCATTCAGGCATGGATGGCCACTCATGGATTGAGCCTGAATGACTATAAAACTGAGTTGCTGATTGTGGGATTGTCAGCCAACTTGAAGAAATTAAATACAGACTATGCCTCCTTCAATAGCGACTGAAAGAAAATCATTGTGGCTAAAGAGGTAAAAACCCTAGGTTTCTACCTCAACGCTACTTTAAATCTGTTTAAACAAGTGAACGCCACAGCCTCAGCTACTGCCTGTACGGGAAACTGATCAGGGCCTGTAAACCGCTGCTATCCAAGGAAAGTTGCTTTATCCTCGCCAGAGCACTAATACTGTCCAAGCTGGACTATTGCAACATACTTTACCTGGGAGCAAGCAAATATGTTATCAACAAATTACAAACCCTGCAAAATAATGCCCTGAGATCTGCTCTAAGTATCTCAAGAAGAGCTCACATATCCGAAACAAGAAGACATTACAAATGGCTGTCAATCAATGAGAAGTTCCAACTTAAAACCATGTCCCTCACGCATAAAGCTCTGAACCACGCAGCTCCTCCTTATTTAACTGAAAAGTTCAACCTCAGATCCTCAACCAGAGTCACCAGGTCCTCCAACACCCTCAGTCTGCTAGTACCTAGATACAAACTACAAATATCAGGGGGGAGCAGTTTCCCAGTCATGGCTGCTCAGATTTGGAACTCACTCCCACCCCTCCTTAAAAACTACCAACTCTCTCAAGCTTCAAAAGCAAGTCTATCAAATGGCTAGTTGAGAAGCAATAACTATGCCTTACCTCATTACCTTGGATCCCCTAGTTGACCTCTGCTCTGTATATTGCCCTCTACTTACCCGACACCCGTATGATGTATATATGTGTATTTTGACAACTGCAATATGTGTAATTATGTATGACTTTCTGCAATATGTGTATTTCTATATGCCATAACCCTGTATTCCTGTAACACTTGCAAATGCCAAATGCGCCCAGATACCTCTGGGTTAAGGTGCGCTATAGAAATAAAACGAACAAACAAAAACAGGAATTTCCAATGTTTTCTGTGAATGGGGATGTGAAAGTATCCGTCCTCCAGGTCCAGAGTTGCCAGAAAGTCCCCTTCCTCCAGCTGCACGAGCATGTGCTGCAACGTGACCATCCTGAACTTTTGGGACTTTTAGTACTTGTTGAGGCGTCTTAAGTCTAGGATTGGCCGCCACCCTCCTGACTTCTTCCGAATCAGAAAGTATCTGGCATACAATCCGGAGCCGCTGAGGGACAGACTCTCCCACCACTTTCTTTAACATGGTTTAAACAGTTGAGCCATGTGCAGTTCTTGACGCGCCACAGGAGGAATGCAAGGGCACTTGTGCTGAAGAACATTCAGCACCCATTTGTCCGTGGTGATATTTTTCCACTGTTCAACAAAGTTCGATATCTGGCCTCCCACCGGGGTGTGAAAATTGGGGCCTGGGCCCACAGTCGATTAATGCCTGCTTGGGCATCTGTGTCCTGGCCTGTAGGCGACAACGATGCCTGAGTCCGCAGTCGTAGGGCTGGGAGCGGCCCCTGTAGGCTTCCTGGGTGGTGGAGAGGCAGGGCTGACGATAAGGGGTTACTGGGGTGCTTCCGCCTCGAGGAACGAAAGGACCACTTCCTCTGCTGCAGGGTCCCTAGACAGTGTGCTTTCTCCATATCCGTCTTAATAGCCTAGAGCGTCACATCCACTACCTTCCCAAACAAGTTGTCCCCACAAAAAGGCATGTCCACCACCTTGGACTGGACGTCTGTCTGGACGTTTGTGGCCTTTAGCCAACCTGGTCATCGAAGGGCCACACCATTGCCCATGTGGCGGAACACAGAGTCCGCTATGTCCAGCTTCACCGGGATGGCGTGATCAGAGGCCACCTAGCCCGCCGGGAACAGGGCCAGTCGCTTCAACCTTCTTGTCGTCTGAAGGGAAATCCCAATACCGACCAAAGTTTATACCAAAGCTCCCTGTCACAACGCATCAGGATGGCAAGGGTATTGGGGAACTTGATGCTGGAAGCCGTTGTGTAAATGATGCGTTTGACAACCGCCTCCAGCTTCTTGCCCTCCTGGTCCAGGGGCACCCTTGAAGAGGATGAAGGAATAGAGGAGCATTCCTGGCGGTGGCCAACACCACTGAGTCCGGAGAAGGATGTGACCTCGGGTGCCTGGGGGCAAGAGTCCGAGACCCTGCATTTTCTCCTCAAGCCGTGTCCCTCTTTGAGGGTGTGTTACTTAGCGTCTTCATAAGGGCCAAACCTTCCTCCCAGACATCGTCCAACAACGGGACCAACATGACTGCCTTCCTCGAAAACTCAAGGCGCTGAAAGAAAAACCCCTCTTTCTTCTACTCCTCTGCAAATGGTTACTAAAGGGAGCTAGCACCACAAGATGGCCGTGCCATGATATTTTTGCTTGTTCTTTGGCCTTCTTCCTGACTTCTCAGTTCAGGTAATGCCTCTTATGAAAATCCCTTCACCGGGGAAAGCTGTGGCTTTCGCACGCTGAGGGTTTGCGTCTGTGAGACGGGGGAGAGGGCTCAAACACAAAATCCTCACACAATCCACATCCTCTGGCACTGGAAAGTCTATTACTGGATGGATGGGATGGCCATTGGTTGTCCTGGACTGTTTGAATGTTGCAGATCACCATTGGTGAGCTCGCACTAGATGCCATCCTGAATCTTTGTTAGGTGAAATTCTCCCCACTTTGTGAGTCCCCCAGCATTTTTGCTGGACTATTGGATTTTTGGATTGATTCTTCTGAGTGAGTGGTAACCTTTTTCCACAGTCACTCAACCTTTTACTCTGACCCTGGGAACCCCTTTTAAATCTCTTTGGTACTTTTTAAGTGAAGTTAAGCTTTCCTCCACCGTTTCTGGCATCAACATTTTCATACTGCAGCACACAGCGCTTTCTGTGCAGTGTTGCGGGGAGTTACTAGTGCTTCAATTTTTTTTAACCTGTGATAACACACCGTTACCAGGGCAGGGGACACCTTATGTTCTACCTGTGTTTTATTTTGCGAGATCAGCACACCGAACCTTAAGTGGAGGGCTGAGGGGAAGCAGTGTCTCCCTTTTCTCGCATCTTGTTTACTATGACAAGATCATCCGACATTTGGCGGGGCAACATCTTCCGAAGTGCGGTTTTGTCTGAAACATTGTGGGCATCCTTCTGGAACTACAGAGATTGAATCCTGCTCCCGAAAGTCCCCCAACCTGCGATGAGGACGGAAGAACCAGAGCAAAGTCTAAAGCACGACAGCCGTCCTTTACCCAAGCCTTGAAAAGGGCGCTAATGAGGAAGTGCTGCAAAGATCCTCTGCTGGGCCTCCGAATACATAGGAGCAACCACCATATCCACTTGAAGTTCTTCATTCCTGTTGCCAAGACCGAAAAACCCAAACCAGAGTCTGCTGTTGCCTCACCGTGGGAAACGTCCTGCTGCATCAGCTCCTTTACGTGAGTACTGTCCTGCTCCTAGTAACTTACCTAGAGCCTGCTCTGTTGATCCAGTGCTTCTGTGGGCTGCAGATAGCTGCAGCTGCACCCTTCCAGGCCCTCCCTAGAGCTACATTGGGGTGGACAACACTTTGTGCTCTACCTTAGCTTAAGACATTGGTCTTTGTGGGCAATTCTTCCCTGTCCTGTGAAACCTGATTGTTACCGACCTGCAAACCTGACGAGCTCCTGTTGGACTGTCCCTTTGATCCCTCAACTCAGCTGTCCTGCCTGATTTTCCTCAGCCCTTGGTCACTAGTGCCCCCTCTGATTGTATGACTCACCTAAGACAGGGTTGGACTTTCTAAGAGAGGCTAAACTAAAGTTATCAAAGTTGAAACAAGTGTGCATATAAGTTTCAAGTGGTTTCTCTATGTGATTTGTTGCTATTACAGCTATTCTAAAGTATACAACTGTGATTAATGCATGTGTTCTTCTATTATATCACTGTGTGATAATACTTAAATGCTATAAGCCTTAGTGTATATAAATAAATGCCTATTGTATATATAACTCAGGTTACAAGTGTTTCCTTGGAATAAGTGTACGCTCTGTGTACCTCACTGCAGCCCATCTCCCTCCTAGACTAAGCCTGGATGCTTGTCCACAGCTACCAAACCTTTGGGTAGTTCAGGCTCAACCTAAGGGGTGAAACCCTGTTCATCCAAGATGGGCTTTCTAAAATCTTGTCAGAGATAGGACTTTGGCAAACTCTCCCGCAACACATACATGTCATTTTAAAGAACAAAATGACGACTAGACACCCCTTCCTAGTGCCAATCTGCACGCTTAACTGGACCAAGAGTGCATAAAATCCAGAATAGAGGAGGTAGGATAAATGAAAGTTTCCAAACCCAAGCCGAGAATGCACACCAACTGCAAGCATTAATGGACTTGGTGGCCTGCTTCAGAATAGAAAGGTGTACATCAATGGTGTTGTCTGACAAATACATGTTCTTATACCACAGCCTCTCAGCAGCTGGTGGTCAGGAAAGATTTCCTTTTTGCACTTTTCCATCCTTGTTTTGAACCCTGTCCTGACTTTTGGAAGCAAGTAAAGTCTTATGCTTTACTTCCCTTGCCTGCCACAAAGCCATAAGGTTTTTTTGCTTGTTCTTTGGTCATATTGTTCTTTGGCCTTCGTCCTGCCTCCTCCGGTTAGAAAATGACTTATATGGAAAACTCCTTCCTGGGGAGTCCTGATCTGAATTTAATCTAGATTTCTATGATTTGTAAAATAACCACTGGCACTGTAGTTCTCTATATAAACCTACTTGATGTATATCCTTTGGAACTATTGACATTTGGGCACAAGGTCCCAAACCATCTTAGGATTGGATGTCCTAAGATTGAGAGAAGCTTTTTTGTGGCGATTCTTGTTTGGTAGATTCTCATTCTTATGCGAAATCCCCTTGACATGTGTGTCCCTCAGTGTTTTATGCTGGACTACTGGATTTTTTATCGGTTCTCCTGATTGGGAACCTTTTTCCACACTCACTCATTCTTTTACTCTATCTCTGGAATCCTTTTGTATTTCTTTTCATAACCTTTTCTTGGAGTCATGCTTTCCTCCAAATTATGTGGCATGTATCATTGACCGTTTCAGCACACAACACTCTCTGTGCCGTGTTGCTGGGAGCCCCTGTGGCGTCCCTTTTTATTTTCTGTTATTTTCCTTGAGAGAACACATGTTCCCAATGGCAGGGGATATTTTGTATCTGACCTATCTTTTCTATTGTTTGATCAGCACACCCCACCTTATGTGGGGTACTAAGGGGTTACACTTTATCCCCGTTCTCACTACTCTTGTAACTTTGTTAAAGTGAAAATATAATCTAAATAGGCGGTGGCAATCCTACCTACTTCTGTTCAATGTTTACTCCCAGGCTGTACTCACAGCCGCGTTAATGCAGAGAAGGGTCATCATTGACCCAAAATGGTGACAGTATTCGTTTTTTCGCCAACTGAAGATGGTTTGTCCTTTCTCGGTCCTTCTTCTGCCATGCAGAGTGGGGAGACCTTTGTTCGACATTTGTCTTTGATAGGTTTCCATGTGAAAGCCCACCTAAGCGCCAGTGTGTCTGTGAGGACAGGAAACAGCAGAGGTCTCCGATCTCTGCAGTTCTTGGTCTTCTCCTGTGCCTGCAGAGAACCAGTTCCAACTGAGTCTGGCTGTCCTGAAAGGACAACCACCACCCACAGTTTGAATGGTGCACGGGTTCCTGCATAAGAGGCTTGGATCCTGAGACTGAAGGAGAGTTAACCACTGGAACCGAAGAATTGACGAGGAAGAAGGAGATATGTCTGCAGCCATTTCCAGACTACCAGAGGTGCCTTCTGAGTAACCGCTGCTGACCGACCCCTCCTTCCAAGCGTCAGGAGAAGAGAACAACACTCTCCCTTTGAACGGTGGGACCAATCTATCGCAAGACGACCTGCATTTCGAGCCATCCCATGATGACATGCGACCTTCATCGGCTGCAAACCGGCAGCACCCTGGGACCTGTGACCATTGTGCAGTGCATCGCCTTCCGAAGATCGAATCCTCCTGAAACGTTTGTGGACTCCTTCCGGACCGCCAGAGGCAAGATTCCACTCCTTGAAGTCCCCTCACCGGAGTGCTGAGCCGAGAAAGTGAGACAAATCAACCGGGCAGTAACCGTTCTTCACCGGTTGCCAAAATCACAGAACTACAAAGAATCCTGTGCCTGGAGACTCGTGACCGCTGTTGCGAAATCCATTCCAGTGTCCCTTCTTTCATCTGCCTGACCAAGAATCCGGTGAGCAGGTGTGCTGCTGCAGCGCGGGAGCACCATGCAGCATCCTCTTCACGATTAAGGTACTGTGAGACTCTTGGTAGAACTACCAAGAGTTGTTCTGCTGCTCCTGTGTCGCAGGAGTAGTGATTCGTGTGTTTGGGAGTTCACCCATTCACGTTCGCCCAGGTCTAAGACCTGTGTACTTTTAGGTAGCCTTCTCCGAAGTCCCTGAAAACATTTTACAACAGAAAAGTCTTCCTTGTCACAGAAGTCTCCTCTGGAACTACTGACTTTCTACAGCGTGTGCCTTGCCTGTTCTGCCCTCCAATCTGACTCTGAGACACTTCTAACTAGTATGGACTTCTAAAGTAGTGTTAGGCCAATGAGAAAAGTATTACAAGTGTTGAAAAAGTATACACCTGCTTTATGTTGGTTGCGTTCCATTCATTCTTACCTGAAACAATGATTGCAAAAGTCTTTTACATACCTTTTGAAATGCATACTGCCATCTTAAAGTAGTACAAAAGTGTTTAACTTACTATGAACACTGTACTGGTTCTTCCATGTGCTTACAGAGTGTTATAGTACTTACCATATTGAAGAATGATCTTTGTCTTAGTGTATATATAAAAGAAACCATTATTTGTATATAACTTTGTATACAAGTGTTTCTTTGGGCCTAAATGTATACCCCAAGTTCTTTGTACCTCCTTACAACCCTTCCTCCCTACTAAAATATTGCTACAAAAAATACTTATGCGATTCTGGCCTATACTAAGAGTCGGAGCCCTGTGCCCAAGTGTGAGTCTTCTGAAGTCCTACCTTTGGTGGACTTTTGAAAAACTCCTTAACAATTTTAAGAGTTCTGTATATTTCTCTGCATCGGATTACTAACCTGTCTCACTGGTCAAATGCTATTCTATCTCTCCTAAGGGTGAATGTATATATCTGTTGTATAAGGGTTTTGTGTGACAATATTTACCTGGCGTTTTACTTGCTTAGTTTGTAAACTAGGGGCCGAATACATAATTGTATGTTTATACTTACCTGTCTAACTGCCATTACTGGTGTTGCTGTATGTGGACTCATTTTAGCCCAAGACCACTCTCACACCCTTCCTGAGACTAAGCCATATTGCTCTGGTACCTTACCTTGATTGGGTTTGGCAAACCTCAGTGGCTTTCAAGTTCATCAAAATAGGGTGGCCTCCCAAAATCCTCCCCCATGGCTGATTTTGGAAATCCATTTTAAAGGTTCAGGCTGCTGAGACTCAGATGGAGAAACCGCTCCCCTGAGTGGGAGAGCAGGTCTTCCCTTGCAGGAAGGTGCTATGCAGGGCACATGGGCATGTCCAGAAGCTCTAGGTACTCCGAGTCCAGAGCAATCAAAATCAACACTGACTCTAACAGTCACAGTCTCCTGAGAACTAGAGGAATGACTGGGATCAGTGGGAACCCATAGAGTACAATGAAGTTCCACTCAATCGTCGATGCGTCCTCCAGTGCTCTCTGCCATGGGAATTCCCTCCTGGAGCAAAAAACAGGTTCATCTCTGTTCCTCTAAAACCATCAAGGACCACATTGACACCCTCGCTCGAGCCCTTGCCGATTTTTGCAACCACTCCTTTGCCTCAGGATCTTTCCCCTCCTCCCTGAAGCACTCCCTTGTGCATCCTCCTCTCATGAAACCCACAGCTGATCCTTCCTGTCAAGCTATCGGCCAATTTCCATTACCCCCTTTCTGGGCAAACTTCTGGAAAAGCTGGCCATCTCTCAGCTGAACCTTCATTCAGACTCTGTTGTCTCCATGACCACCAGTCTGGCTTCAGAGCGGCCAGAAGCACAGAAGCTGCTCTCCTGAATATCTGTAAAGATCTGCTCTCCAACCTGGACTCCAATATTCCCTCTGTCCTCATCCTTCTTGATCTCTCTCTTCTGCCTTCGACATGGTCAACCACACCATCCTGTTCAACCGTCTCCGTGATAACCTGGGCATCACTGATCAGGCCTGACCTGGCTGACCGCTTTCCTCTCTGACCGACCCTCCCAGGTCCAACTGGGGTCCTTCTTATGATCCATCTTCCTCTCTACCTGTGGGGTTCCCCAGGGGTCTAACCTCTCACCCTGGCTCTTCAACCAATACCTGGCAACTCTCACCCACTGCATTGCCATTTTCTGCTAAAATTTCCAGTGCTATGCTGATGACACTCAACTCATTTTCCGGCTGCCCTCAGCCACCTCCCTTCCCTCTCTCATCTCCGACTACCTTACTGCCATCCAAGATTGGTGTGCTGCCAATGATCTTTGTCTGAATGCCAGAAAGACGGAGATCCTCCTCATCGGTACACCACCTCCATCCTTCTCCCTCACCCTCTGGCCGGCCTCCCTTGGCCCTCCTCCTACCCCTACCTGTGAGGCTAAGAACCTCGGGGTCATCTTTGACTCCACACTTTCCTTCTCCGCCCATATCTCTGAGGTCTCTAAAAAGTCAAACTTCCTACTGCACCTCCTCAGAGGTACTCTGCCTTTCCTCTCCTTCCATCAGAAGCTCACTGTCTCCCAAGCTCTGGTTCTCTCTAGGTTGGGCTATTGTAACAGCCTCTTTCTAAATCTACCTGCCTCCACTCGCTGCCCTCTGCAATTTATTCAGAACAGGACTGCGAGACTTGTCCTCGGCCTCAAGCCCTCGGATCGTAGCTCTCCAGCCCTGAAATCTCTCCATTGGCTCCCAGTGGATGCAAGGATTCAATTCAAAACCCTCTGCATTGTCCACAAGGCTTTCTGGGGCCTGGGTCCAAAATACCTTCAGCTAACCCTCCGCAAATACCTCCCCTCTTGAGCTCTTCGCTCCTCTAACTCCCTCCGGGTCAATCGTTTTTCAAAGAAACGAGCTGTGGGTAGATCTCTATCTTCGGCTGGGACCTCCCCCTGGAACAGTCTCCCTGCCAATCTAAAACGTGAGGAAAACCATCTCCGGTTCCGGAAGAACCTCAAGACCTTCCTCTTTGCTTCCGCCTTCGCTCCCCCTCTCCCCTGCTGATCTGCTCTCTCTTGGCACTGTGCACCGGGCCACCCTCTGTCCCCTGGGCCCAGGTACCTGCTCACCCTGCCATCCTCCTGCACTGCCTCCGGGCCACTCCTTGCACTGGGCACTGTATCTGTACCCTTACAGCACTCCCCCACCCATTTTTTTTCTTTCTCTGCACTTATCAGACTTACCCAGTCTGCTGCCTTAAACACAGCACGTGCCACTTGCTGGCTGCACTACCACTGTTTATTGCCCCCATTTTCTATTCATTTTTTATTTATCATTTATCTGCTCTCCTCTGCTCCACACTTTCCACTCTCCCCCTTCCATACACTTTTTCCCTTTTCCCATGCACTTGCGCGTTCTCAATGTCACTAGGCCTAGTAAGATCATTGTTGTGTTGTGTTCTCCCCTGTTCCCCTCGCTGGCCTAGTCGCGCTCTGAAACACTTGTGTACGAGCGCGATACAAATAAAATATCATATCACTGTTGAGGTGTACGGCCCAGCACAGGAACCTGATGACTAAGAAGTGTTGCTTGAGGTTCTTTACCCTCAAGACCACCCGGAATTGCAAAGTTAACTTTCAGAAGGAGGTGGGGGGCGCTGTTGCGCACAACGAAGATGGCCGCCTGAATCCTGAGCTCCCGCTCCAGTACAAGATCTGTCCAGAAAACATCCGTTTTGGAGCCACCTAAGCACCCACAAATGGCTGTGTAGACGAGCCGAGGTCTGGTCCCCAACGTCTCCAAATCCTGGTGGACATCGGTCTCTGGCGCCGAAGTTACGCCGCTCTGAATTTGGCCCGACTGGTGTTGGGAGCGTGATCCGGCTCGGAGTTCCAGGCAGAGGCAACGCGGAGCCGTGGACTCTGGCGAGGAGTAGACCGAGTGGGGGCAGGGCCATTGTCAGCAGCCCGCGCCTGACTCGCGCCCACGCTGAGCAGCTGCGGACTGAGAGCTGTTCGGCCGTGAAGACGAGGAGACGTTGTGCCCCCCTCAGGTACGATACCCGCTACTCTTCTGTGGCCCCACACCCCGGAATTTGCAGCGGGGACGCCACTAGACACGGCGGTGACATCCTGTTACGCGGCTGCCCGTGGCAGGGAGCCGGCACGTGGGGCGTGGAGGAATTGGCCCGAGTGATCCGACACTCCCGGTGGACGGGAAGCCGGTCTCTCTGTGCGGGCCCACGCCCGCTAAGACATTACACAAATTTACGGAGGCCAAAGCCCATGGCTTCGTGAAGCAGCGGGAGGTGAGGGGCCCCTGTGCCAGTGAGGGGGGACTGACGGAAATGCCCTACTAGCGGGCAACATTGCTCCTGATATTACATTGCACGCCCTACATCCGTGTAGTCTGCTGCGGAGTCCTTGCCTCCCGGTCCCCATCCAGAACTATCCGTTTGTCGTGGGTGCACATACGCAGGAGATTACACTACCTTTGGCGACTTCAGGCACGGTCAACTAGCGCATGAAGCCCTGTGCTGGTGGCCTGGCCGATCCCACGCGCTGGTGGACACCCAGTCATCTATATAGGCCCTCTTTGGCGTAAACTGTGGCGCGCCCTGAGTTTTGACACCTAACTACGTGGGAGAAAATATCCATCGCTGGTGCCCAACATTGGGCCTTGGTGCCCTGGTACTGGGGTCCCTGCTGGAAAATCTACAGACGTCTTGGGAGCAAGGGGGGTCGTCGGAGGACACCCGTTGCCCCAGCTGCAAACTCTGTCGTCCTGATCCAGATGGCTTCGCTGAATATCCACAAACAACGGGCCGGGGCTGGCACCATGGGCGAGCAGCACAGGGCTGGGAAGGGAGGCAAGACACCCAGTAACAAGAGGAAGGGTCCTATGGATGCATTTACCGGCAGCCAGGCGTCGGACGCCATAACTGAGGTGCACGCTGACGCTAATGAAACCCCACCTGCAGACATTGAAGGACGGGAGGACAAGCTGACCATGCTTGTGGAAAATGGATTCCGAGCAGTGAACATGAAACTGAACGATATAGTGTCTACCATTGGCTCCCTGAAGGCAAGAGTTGAAAAAGAGAGCATACGTTTCACTGATGCAGAAAATAGAATTAGTAGTAACGAAGACGCTATCTCACAACATGGTCGTGACATCGCTCAGCTTAAGGAAGCCATGACTAAAATGCAACATAAATGCGAGGATCTTGAATCTAGATCAAGACGTAATAACATCCGTGTGGTCGGCGTGGCAGAGTCATTTGGGAAAGGCCAAATGGAGAAAACTTGAACAACTGCTTAAAACACTATTCGGTCCCGAGTCATTATCCAAACATTTCTTGGTGGAGAGAGCCCACCGTACTCTTGCCCCGGCCCCCAAACCAGGTGCTCCCCCTCGCACAATAATTGCACGGTTGCTTAACTATAGAGATAGGGACACAATCCTGCGGCTGGCCAGGGAGGCTGGTACGCTTCAACACGAGGAATGCCGAATACATATATATCCAGACTTTTCTGCCGGGGTCCAGGCGAGCAGGCGATCATATGAACCAGTCAAGAGACTCCTTAGAGACCGCCAGATTCCATATGCTCTGATGTTCCCGGCAAAGATGAGGATCCAACATGCGGGTAGGGCACATTTTTTCGAATCCCCGACTGAGGCCACACAGTATATAGAGACTTCCATACCTTCCCCCCTGAAGGGGGGGGGGGCAGGCCGGCACAGAACAATAGACCAAGACCCGAGGACTAGGGATCTCCGGCGACCGGATTGGTCGGTATCCTTATGTAGTATCCACTGCAGCCTTATGGGTCCTACAAGCAGGGCGGCTCCATTCCATGTGACTATTGGAGATTGGAGCTAATCAGGCGGCCATGTGAGGCAACATGGCTACCCCGGGAATGTTCCACGATTGTTTTTGGGTACATAGTCAAGTTGGGGGTGATGATGAGGGTGGTGGGGAGGTAAGAGGGGTTGGAAATGGGTGTTCTTGGGGTGGAAATTTGGACCACCTGAAGGGGTTTCATTCGAATACAAGGTTGGCTTCGGCCGGAAGTTTGGTCCATGCCAAAACAAGCTCTACCACGGTTATTGAGTGGGTCAATATTCCGCAGTTGATGTGGGCAGTGGGTGGGACAAAGTTGGGGCAGATGTTGTGGGTTCCTGGTGTCAGATCGGGATGGTTTTGGGAGTTTCTGTTTAAAGGAGTTCGATTGTTAAAATCAGAGAGCGGTTGCATGGCAGAATGGCCGCATCACTTGCGACAGGGGCGAGGCTACGGACAGATGAATTTTACAACATGCGGGTATGGCACAGGCTGATAGGGGCTTAGAAGTCAAGCTACTCTCGTGGAGTATTCGCGGGCTTAACAACCCGGTGAAGGCGAGGAGGGTGGCAGCATATGTTACACGCCACGATCCTCATATTCTTTTCATTCAAGAGACGCACACACTGGGTAATGTCAATTCTGCATTCCTGCCAAGATAGGGCCCCCAGAGATACTACACGGAATACTCAACACAGTCTAGGGGAGTGTTAACCCTCATACACCCCAAGCTGTGCTTTAAATACCACTCCAGTAAAATAGATCCGCTTGGCAGATATGCACTAGTCTGGGGGGATTTGGCGGGATACCAATTAATACTTGTTAATACATATGGGCCACATGTGGACAATCCACAGTTCTATTGTACGATACTTGATATGCTAACTACGTCAGGGGAGGCACTGATAATCTGGGGCGGCGATCTCAATACTATTTTGGACCAGTCCCTTGATCGGTCCTCTACTGCCCCCAGGGCCCCCTCCAGAGCCGCATTGGTTGTGCGGCAGTTGATGGAACAGATGGATGTGGTAGACGCTTGGCGCACACTGCACCCTACTGAGAGGAAATTCACCTTTTACTCTTCTGTCCATGATTCCCATTCACTTATCGATTACTGGTTCATTAGCTCACCCCTGGCCGGCATGGTCACCAGTTGTGAAATACACCCCTGCACCCTCTCTGACCACTCGCCAGTAAAAATTGGCATTCAGCTCGGTGATGCCCCTCCTCCAGTTAGACGGTGGAGAATGCCCCCCGCCATACTCAGGGACACTAATATTTGCAAAGCCCTCCATACTGAGATCACGGAATTTATTGAAATAAATGAGGGATCGGTAACCACTTATGCTACTCTCTGGGAGGCATTCAAGGTCTCGATCCGGGGTACTATCCTGGGCATGTCCACGGGTATGCCTAAAGCTGTAAGACGGGAGCTGGGCGCAGTCGAAACTAAAATAGGCCTGTTACAAACTGAATATAGCGCCTCAAGGACAAACACTATCGCAAATGCATGTCGCGTTGAAGGAATTCAACGCGTTAGCCAGCAGGGAAGTCTTATACATGGCTGCGCCTGCCAAGGCCCGTAGATATGAGGAGAGTAATAAGGCCGGGAAATTCTTAGCCACCATGCTTAAAACAGATAGACATCGGAGCCCAACCCCTGGTATTTTGACACCCACTGGGGCTTTGGTTAATAAGGAGCAGGACATTAATTCCATCTTTGCTGAGTTTTATTCCTCCCTTTATTCCAATCATGACATCAAAAGTAAAGAAGACACGTTCCGGTATTTGGATAGCCTAGACCTCCCTACACTGACCACTGAGACCCGTAACATACTGGATCAGCCCATCACTATTGAAGAAATCGTAGAGGCCATTAAATCTCTGTCAGGGAGCCGCGCCCTCAGCTCGGATGGACTTAGCGCGGAACTATATCAGGAATTTAGGACTGAACTAGCCCCCCTACTGTTAAAGGTGTGGGAGGAGGCGATGGATCAAGGGAACCTTCCACAATCGATGCGCGAAGCTATTATTACTGTCCTCCTGAAACCCCGTAGACCTGCACATGACATGGGTTCGTGTAGACCGCTCTCCTTGATTAATACCGATGCAAAAATTTTCGCCAAGGTGTTAGCCACCAGGCTCCTGCCGTACATGTCGATCCTTGTTCACCCAGACCAGGCGTGCTTTATACCAACTAGATCTACAGCTCTCAACCTGAGGCGCTTGTTTAATGTTATGGCACACATTGATCCCACAACAAAGGCTGCCCTGGTGGCCTTGATGCCGAGAAGGCCTCCGATTCCGTGTCCTGGTCTTATCTCTTCCTGGTGCTTGAACGATTTGGTTTTGGCAGTTGATGGAAATCAAATGCGTACAGCTACTATATACTCACCCGACTGCTAAGGTTCTGACCAACGCCACTTTGTCCACCTCGTTTAGGCTCTACAGAGGTACCAGGCAGGGCTGTCCCTTTTCACCTATACTTTTCGCACTTACTATCGAGCCGATGGCAGAACATATACGCCAGAACCACTCACATAGAGGGCTTAGAATGACCGGCCGCCCCCAGATCATTTCACTATATGCTGACGATACCCTGCTATATGTCCGCGACCCAGTAGAGAACGTACAGCACATAATGTCGGACATACATGAGTTCTCGGAATATTCAGGGTACAGAATCAATGTTCCCAAGTCCGAAATATTTCCCCTTAAGGATTGTACGGGTAACATCGCTACAATTGCTGGGCTTAGGCCCACCCCGACTCAAGTACGTTACTTGGGTATTATGGTGGCCAGGGACAAACAATTGTTATATACACAGAACCATGGTGAACTGTTACTGAGTTTGACGACCAAGTTCCAAACGTGGGCTAGCCTTCCCTTGTCCTTGTATGGTAGAGTGGCTATTCTCAAAATGGTAATCTTACCCAAACTCTTATATTATTTTAACAACATTCCGATATGGCCCGGCAAGTCCTTTTTCATGAAACTCAAATCGCTCGCCTCTAATTTCGTTTGGAATGGGAAGACGGCCAGATTGGGGTGGGATAAAATGGTGGAGAGGGCATTGTTGCGCCAGATTTTGAACTATATTATCTGGCTGCACAGGCTCAAATTGTTAAACACTGGTTTGACCCTGATGACACATCTCCCCACATCCCCATGGAGAAACATGCTGATCGCCCCAATGACATCAGATCACTTCTTCTTAACCCTGTCTATGGAGACACATGCCCGTTTGACCCGGTATATACAACCATATGCGCCTGGGCCAAGATATGACAATGCATTACTTACCGTAAAAGCTTTTCTGATGGTTGTATCTGCTTAGATTCACATGCTGTGCATAGGTCCGACATCCAGTGGTCACTGCGGAGTATTGCATTTTGTTTTTCGTAGTCGAAAAGGGGACGTCGACAAGGCGTGTCTGTAACACTATCCCTATAGTGACGTGCGTTGTACCCACAATCCCTCACGCGTTGAGGTCCCTCTTTTTGTATTTTTCTGCCCTGAGGGAGCCTTCTAGACGTGAGTGAGTACAGAAAAGAGAGAAATATAGTAGAGGATGTCTATGTTCCTTCCATCCGAGCGGGGAGGAAGGGCGGGCGCATGTGAATCTAAGCAGATACAACCATCAGAAATGCTTTTACGGTAAGTAATGCATTGTCTTCTAATGTTTGTTAATCTGCTTAGAATCACATGCTGTGCATAGACTAGCGAGCAGTACCCGGAGTTGGCGGTGGGTTATGAGAAGGAACAGTAGAGAAAAGATGTCTTAATACTGCCTGTCCCACCTGGGAGTCAGATCTAGAGTGTGCATCTAGACAGTAGTGTTTTGTAAAGGTGTGCACAGAACTCCAGGTAGCCGCTTTGCAGATGGACTCAAGGGGAACATTTGCAATGAATGCTATGGAAGCCCCCGTGCCTCGAGTGGAATGTGCTCTTGGCTTGAAAGGTAGTTCTCTCTTAGCAAGAGTGTAACAGAGAGTGATGCATTGTACAATCCATCTAGATATAGTGGACTTAGAGACGGCATCTCCTTCTCTTCCTGCTGCCACCGAGACAAAGAACTGATTAGTTTTCCTCAGTGATCTGGTTCTTTCCATGTAGAACATGACAGCTCTGCGTACATCTAGTGTATGCAGACTTTTTTCTCCCAAGCTGGAAGGGTTTTGAAAGAACGTTGGTAGTTCTATAGATTGGTTTACATGAAATTTCGAGATGAATTTTGGTGCAAACCTTGGGTGTGTGCGAAGAACCACCTTATCCTTGTGAACTGATACGAAGGGGTCTAGTACAGAAAGAGCCTGTAGTTCACTTACTCTCCTAATGGAGGTGATAGCTATTAGGAAAACAGTCTTAAGAGTGAGGTATTTAAGAGTTGCCTTGTGCATGGGTTCGAAAGGAGTGCCCATGAGTCTAGAAAGTACCACGTTTAAGTCCCATCCGGGAGCTGGGTTAGCTATCGGGGGGTGTATTCTCTTTACCCCTTCCATAAAGGCCTTGATAACTGGTATCTTCCACCACGACACTTTAAGTTGGGAAGTGGTGTATGCAGAAAGTGCCGCTAGGTGGACTTTAATGGAATTAAACACTAGACCTGAATCCAGTAAATGGGTCAAGTACAGAATAATGTTACTTCTACACCAGATGACAAATCTTTTCCACTTGCTAGAATAGCAGTGGCGAGTATTAGGTTTTCTGGCTTCCCTGAGGATGTCCATACATCTCTGAGGGAGATGTAAATGTCCAAATTCTATGATCTCAGGAGCCAGGCTGCTAAGTTCATGGTCTGAGGGCATGGATGCAGTGTCCTGCCCTTGTCTTGTGACAGCATGTTGTACGGGCAGGGAAGTTTCATTGGGGGGGATAGGGACATCTCCATCAAGTGAGCGAACCATGGCTGCCGGGCCCACATTGGGGCTACTAGTATCATGGTAACCTGCTCTTGGTGCATCTTGTGCACCACTTTGTTGAGGAGGGGAGTCGGGGGAAAGGCGTAAACAAATTTCCCTGACCATTGAATCGACAGACCGTTCCCCTTGGACTGGTTCTGGGGGTACCTGGAGGCGTAACTTTGGCATTGTGAGTTCTCCAGGGTTGCGAACAGGTCTATTTTCGGGAAACCCCATTGCGTGAAGACGTCTGAGACGATGTTTTCGTGTAATTGCCATTCGTACTC
Source organism: Ambystoma mexicanum (assembly GCF_040938575.1). Classification (NCBI taxonomy): domain Eukaryota; kingdom Metazoa; phylum Chordata; class Amphibia; order Caudata; family Ambystomatidae; genus Ambystoma; species Ambystoma mexicanum. Next base: position 1,069,341,957 of record NC_090921.1, on the reverse strand, counting down.
TTTGGGTAGGGGGAAGTCTCTGCTGAGTTTGTCTGCTAGCAGATTGAGTTCCCCTGGTACATGTTGTGATAGTAGGAACATGTTGTGTTTGAGAGCCCACTTCCATATATTCTGGGACAGCTTGGACAGTCCTGGAGAGTGAGTGCCCCCTTGCTTGTTGAGATAGTGCATGGCTGTGGTGCTGTCTGTGAGGACCATCACTGTCTTTCCTTGTAAGTGTTCCTGAAAGGCTTTCAGTGCTTTGAACACTACTAATAGTTCCAGCAGGTTTATATGCTTGGATGCTAAGCTCGGAGTCCACACTCCGTGAGCAGTCTGATGGGATAGGTGAGCCCCCCATCCTGTAAGGGATGCGTCTGTGGTTAGAGTGGCTTCCACTGCGGGTGTGGCAAAGGTTTTCCCTAATAACAGGTTTTCCTTTGTCCACCACCGTAGCGAGAGAACCAAGGCCTGCGAGACCACCACCAGATCGTCCCATTGTCCGCTGGCCTGACACCACTGGCTGTAGAGCCACTCTTGCATTGGGCGCATGCGCAGGCGCGCGTGGGGTACCAAATAAATACATGACGCCATCATCCCTAGCAAGCGCATTGCTTTGCGTACCGTCACCTCTCGACCTACCACATATTGGGGGATCTGAAACAGCATGTTTTGGACCCTCTCGTTGGAGGGGAAGACGAGGCCGTCCTTTGTTCGAATTAGAGCCCCTAGGAATTGTTTGATTTGGCTGGGGTCTAAGCTGGACTTCTTTTCGTTGATGGAGAAGCCCAGTTGGGACAAAAGGTCTACGGTCCTTTGGGTATTGGAGAAGCATGTTTCGTAAGAATCCCCTGTTATGAGCCAGTCGTCGAGGTACGGGTAAACCGGGATGGATAATCTGCGCAGGTGGGCCGCTGCCACTGCCAGTACTTTCGTAAATACCCTTGGTGCAGATGCTATCCCGAAGGGTAGTACTCTGAACTGATAGTGTTTGTTCTCTATCCTGAACCTGAGGTATTTTCTGTGCGCTGGCAACATTAAAATATGAAAGTATGCATCTTTCATGTCTAGTGTTGTCATGTAATCCCCCTGAGATAACAGTGGGATTACTTCCTGCAAGGTCATCATAGGAAACTTTTGGGGTTTGACAAAGTTGTTCGCTGGGCGAAGATCTAATACAGGGCGCATGGTTAAGTCCTTTTTGGGTACAAGGAAGTACACTGAATAAATACCTTCTGTTACCTGAGATAGGGGGACAGCCTCTATAGCTTCTTTTTTCAGTAGCTCTTCTACTTCTTGAAGAAGAATAGTGAGGTGTTCCGGTGTCATGCGTCGGTTCCGTGGGGGTCTGTATTTCGGGGAACCGTTGAATTCGATGCAGTATCCGTGGGCTATGGTGGATAATACCCAGCGGTCTGACGTTATTCCCTCCCATGCTGAAAGGAACGATGTTAGCCGGCCCCCGACCGGTGATGCATGGGAGGGGACCCGAATCTTTGGGTCATTTGTTGGTATTGGGCGAGGGGCCTTTTGGACTGGAGCCGCGCCCTCTTCCTTTGCCACGACGTTGGCCTCTTTGACTGAACTGGGTGCTTTGGTTAGAGGGCTAGTTGGTAGCAGAGTAAAATTGTTGTTGGCTTTGCTGCTGGCGTTGGCCACGAAAGGAGCGTCTATTGCCATAGCTGCGTCTGTTAGGTGGCCTAGAAATTTGGTCAAGAGTCTTGATGGTATCAAACTCCTTCTTTGCATGTTCTAGGCAGACCATCCAGCTTATTGCGATTTTGCGATTTGCAAAAAAATCGCAAAATTTGCCATTTCCCGCAATTGCCGCTATAAATCATTAAATGAGCGCAAAAAAGACACATTAGCTTAGTGTGTCTTTTTTCGCGCTCATTTAATGATTTAGAGCATGGGTGCACAACATACGGCCCGCGGGCCAGTTGCGGCCCGCCATGCCCTTTTGACCGGCCCGCGAGGCACAAAGACTTTCCTAATGGAGGGCGGCCCGCGCGGCCGCCCTCCATTAGGAAAGTCTTTGTTGTCTTCCGGGCCGGTGAAAGCACTGGCCCTCATTGGCTAGCACACACACGCATCACGTCGCTCCTACGAGCCACGTAATGCGTGTGTGCTGCACCAATGGAGGGCCAGCAGCACTACGGCTGGCGTGGCCCATAAGGCTTGATGCCGGAAGGCATTTCAGCCTGGGACCACGCCAGCCGTAGTGCGATTCCAGCTTACCTGCCTGCCTTCCAGCACGTCTCCGGTAAGTGGTCTGTTTGTGTTTGTGTGTCGGGTTTGTTTTGCTTTATGTTTGTGTGTATGAATGTTTGTGTTTTAATGTATTTTGAGTGTATGTTGAGATGCGGGGGTATGAGGGTGTGTCGGATGTGTTTGAATGTTTGTGTTTTAATGTATTTTGAGTGTATGTTGAGATGCGGGGGTGGGGGGGTGTGTCGGATGTGTTTGAATGTTTGTGTTTTAATGTATTTTGAGTGTATGTTGAGATGCGGGGGTGGGGGGGTGTGTCGGATGTGTTTGAATGTTTGTGTTTTAATGTATTTTGAGTGTATGTTGAGATGCGGGGGTGGGGTGGTGTCGGATGTGTTTGAATGTTTGTGTTTTAATGTATTTTGAGTGTATGTTGAGATGCGGGGGTGGGGGGGTGTGTCGGATGTGTTTGAATGTTTGTGTTTTAATGTATTTTGAGTGTATGTTGAGATGCGGGGGTGGGGGGGTGTGTCTGATGTGTTTGAATGTTTGTGTTTTAATGTATTTTGAGTGTATGTTGAGATGCGGGGGTGGGGGGGTGTGTCGGATGTGTTTGAATGTTTGTGTTTTAATGTATTTTGAGTGTATGTTGAGATGCGGGGGTGGGGTGGTGTCGGATGTGTTTGAATGTTTGTGTTTTAATGTATTTTGAGTGTATGTTGAGATGCGGGGGTGGGGGGGTGTGTCGGATGTGTTTGAATGTTTGTGTTTTAATGTATTTTGAGTGTATGTTGAGATGCGGGGGTGGGGGGGTGTGTCGGATGTGTTTGAATGTTTGTGTTTTAATGTATTTTGAGTGTATGTTGAGATGCGGGGGTGGGGGGGTGTGTCGGATGTGTTTGAATGTTTGTGTTTTAATGTATTTTGAGTGTATGTTGAGATGCGGGGGTGGGGGGGTGTGTCGGATGTGTTTGAATGTTTGTGTTTGAATGTATTTTGAGTGTATGTTGAGGTGGGGTGTGTGTCGGATGTTTATGAATGTTTGTAGGGGTTCGGATCTGTATGGGTGCTTGTTTGAGAGTTTGCTGATTTGGGGGGGGAGGTTCGGGACTGTATGGGTGCATGTTTGTATGTGTGTTGATTTGGGGGGTGGGGGGTTCGGGTCTGTATGGGTGCATGTTTGTGTGTGTGCTGATTTGGGGGGTGGGGGGTTCGGGTCTGTATGGGTGCATGTTTGTGTGTGTGCTGATTTGGGGGGTAGGGGGTTCAGGTCTGTATGGGTGCATGCTTGAGTGTATTTGGGGCATAGTGTTTGGTTGGGGGTGAGGGGGCCATGGGGCATAGTGTTTGGTTGGGGGTGAGGGGGCCACGGGGCATAGTGTTTGGTTGGGGGGTGAGGGGGCCATGGGGCATAGTGTTTGGTTGGGGGTGAGGGGGCCACGGGGCATAGTGTTTGGTTGGGGGGTGAGGGGGCCATGGGGCATAGTGTTTGGTTGGCGGTGAGGGACAGGGGGCATAGTGTTTGGTTGGGGCTGAGGGGGCCATGGGGCATAGTGTTTGGTTGGGGGGTGAGGGGGCCATGGGGCATAGTGTTTGTTTGGGGTTGGGAGCCATGGGGCATAGTGTTTGGTTGGCGGTGAGGGACAGGGGGCATAGTGTTTGGTTGGGGGTGAGGGGGCCATGGGGCATAGTGTTTGGTTGGGGGTGAGGGGGCCATGGGGCATAGTGTTTGGTTGGGGGTGAGGGACAGGGGGCATAGTGTTTGCTTGGGGGGTGAGGGACAGGAGAACCCAAGAGAGTTCATTGTTTGGCTAGGTATTATGGGCTTGCAGTCACTGCCACTGCATTGCCCCTGTGTCTTGGCCTCATGGATTCCTTCCATGGAGAAGTGTAGAGTTGTTCCCCCTCTCTCCTGGGGTCATAGGACAAGCAAAAGCAAACCTATGGGCTTCAACCAGGGTTACACTTTTGAATTCAAGCCTATCTGTTTATTTGCTTTCCACTTGTCTGCTGGAAGTAGTGGCACAGCACCATTTCCTTGGAGCTCATCAGGCTGTATCCCCCTTCCCCCACCACATCCAAAATGTTAAGCTGTGGTGACTCGACCTGGCTGTCCTACAGAGCGCAGCCAGACAGAACACATTTTGTTCCTCACTAACAAAAGCCTTGCAATTACTTGGTTTTAGGCTAAAAAAGATGTTAAATGATATATTTTTCAACGTTAGAAAATGCCGCAAAAAACGCAGTTGGGTGCCGCAATTTTTTTCTTTTTTGTGCCGCAATATTTTCCATTTCATGCCGCAATTTTCTGGAGGGTCTGTCTAGGGCCTCATCAACTGCTTTCCCAAACAGATGTGTTTGCTCTATGGGCTTATTTATTAGGGAAGCCTGAGTTTCTGGCTTAAATCCCGAATTGCGCAGCCAGACATGGCGTTTGAGAAGTATTCCCTGAACCAGGGAGCGGCCAGCTGTCTCTGCGGCATCTAAGGAGTTCTTTACGATGCCCTGGTTTACAAGAGTTCCCTCTGATATAGTAGCCAACAGGCGTGAACGCAGGGGTTCTGGTGCGTCCTCTGCTTCGCTGCGCAGCTTGCTCCACTGTGCATCTGCGTAGCTAGCTAGTAGGGAATTGTTATTTGCGATCCTGGTTGAGAAGGCGGCGGAGGTCGTGATTCTCTTCCCAAGTGCATAGAGCTTTTTGCCCTCTTTGTCAGGTGGTGCCTCACTAGTAGATAGTGGTACCCCCGCTCTCTTTCTTGTGTTAGTCACTACCAGAGAGTCCGGAATAGAATGTCCCCTGATGTACAAAGGGTCAGAAGACGAAGGGCTGAAGAGCTTTTCTATCCGAGGGTTGACCCCTCTGACTAAGGCCGGATTGGAAAGGGAAGGAGTTATTCTTCTCTTTATAGAAGCCAGGAGCGGAATGGACTGGCTGACCGGGGCTTTTTCTTTAATAACTTTTTCTACAAAGTCTATGTCCGGAAGAGTCTCCCCTGTGTCTATTTCAAAATGCGCTGCTGCCTTGCGCAATAGTGCATTAAGTGAAGGCTGGTCATCTATGGGGGAGGTGTTCCCAATAGGTGAGTCCTTGGGAGGAGAAGGATGAAAGACATCAGGGTCTGAGTGCACTGATGGGGATTGCCAAGGCTGCACTGATGGGGAGTGCCAGGGCTGTGAGGTAGCTGTATCTTCTTCAAAAGCTCCTGCGCTAGTGTAAGGGTCTTCCTCAAACCTCTCCTCCTCAAGTTCTTCCTCTCCACCTAAACACTCCTTATCTTCCTGGAGGTAATGCTCCTCTTCAGTGAGGTCATATGCATCTGTAGAAGGGGGAAACAGCCTAGGAATCTTGACCCTAGGGTCATCCTGGGTCCATTCTCTTGGTCTTTTGGGTGTGGGTGGGTTTTGGCTACCCAAAAACCTCTCCATCTTTTCCATACAAGAATGGAGTCTTTCCAGGGTCTCATGGGGAACCCCTGAATAGTCTAGAGGGGGGAAATCAGTGTCTTCACCTTCAAAACGCTTCGAACGCTCCCACAACGTCGACGAAAGGTTTCCGTCGCCCTCAGAAAAGCCCTCCGGTAGTTCAGAAGTGCCTTTAGATGGATGGGGCAGTTCCTGGCTACTCTTGTGCTTTTTCGGCGTTTCTATTTCCTTGGGTGCGGTATTCGACGTCTGTTTCGTCGTCCGCTTACGTTTGTCCTCGGAAACAATTCTCGCCAGACTCTCGACGACGAGTTCGTCAGTCGGGGGTTCTGGAGTCGGCGTTGCCTGCGTTGCGCGTTGTTTTTCGACGGCCGCTCTATGGAGCGTTACGTCGGAGGTTTTTGAGGTAGCGCCCGTATTAGATGAAAGCCCAATCGCTGGTCGCGGCTGCGTTTGCGGGTGGGGCTTGAGACCCTTGCGGTCTGAGGTAGACGCCGGAGTGCCCTGCGTCCCCTCCGGCGCTGGTGGATCCTTCGTCCTGGACGAAGAAGAGCCGTGGGTTGTGTGCTTAGGCCTATGGGGTCTGTGTGCGTCCTTGTCGCCGGGGTGTTCATCCCCATAAGCAGGGCGTGAGCCGAGCCCGTCGGGGCAGGGGACGGACGTCGAGGAGCGCGAGCTCTCCTTCTGGGGGATAATGACTTCCGTAACGGACGTCGAGTTATCACCCTCCTCGTCACTTTCTGTAACAGCGGCGGCGGGTGAGGAAACTGACTTCGACATAGCGTAGTCCGCCCACCTCTTAACTTTCCGTTCTTTAAGAGTTCTTGGTTTCAAGAGCTTACAGGCCGCGCAGCTGTCCTCTTTATGATCGAGGGGCAAGCAACGATTACAGAGCTTGTGTTTGTCCTTCCAAGTGTATTTGCCCCTACAGCGTGGGCAAAAAAAGGTGTCCTCTCCATAGCTGAGGCAATAAAAACTGGTGATAACAACCCCAAGGGAAAGATAGGGGAGAAAGAAAGACATTCTCGACGAGAAGGTAAAAGTTTGAAACCCCCACTCTCCCTACTGTATGTTGGCCGGCGAGGCCTGGCCACGTGTTCGGCAGCGCCGAAGGATCTCCTCCGTCTCTTCTCCTCCGTCGAAAACTTGCTCGGCGGAGAAACCGCTTCACAGCTAACGTCGAGGGGAGGGATCTTTAACAATAAGTATATATTAAGGACCGAGGTCCGTAGTAATTTTTTAGCAATGTCTCTCTAGGAGCTCCGCGTAAGGCGACCATAAGCTGGGCGGAAAAAAACAATCTGAGGGACCTCGACGCGTGAGGGATTGTGGGTACAACGCACGTCACTATAGGGATAGTGTTACAGACATGCCTTGTCGACGTCCCCTTTTCGACTACGAAAAACAAAATGCAATACTCCGCAGTGACCACTGGATGTCGGACCTATGCACAGCATGTGATTCTAAGCAGATTAACAAACATCAGAAATAACAGATTAGGCCTTGAGACCCCCTATGACCCGGAGGTCCCCCTGTGGAACTTCTCGAGTATATCCCCAACATTTGATAAAGCCATTCAACAATCCTGGGATCCTAACAAGTTATTCACACTAAGGGACATGTTCCCAAATGGCACATTCTGTGAACTCACGGACTTCATCGGGATGGTGGGAGGAGGCCCACTTAAACGCTTTCAATATCATCGTATGAAAACTGCTTTTGCGGCTAGATGGCCATCTTTCCCGTTGGAACCCCAGGTACATGAATGTATTAGGGCAATAGTATCCCCTAATAGTCACAATAAAGGGGTCTCGTTGGTATACTCACTAGTACAAACCCACTCCCAGTCACATAATACGATAAGAGAGACCTGGGAGCGGGATACGGGCACTCAGATTGATGAAATACAGTGGTCACGCTTCTGTCAACTCACCAGATCCGTCTCTATGAACGCGGGGCTACGGCTGATCCAGTTTAAAGTTCTGAATCAGCTCCACTATGCCCCCGCCAGACTGGCCAAATTTGTTGAGAGTTGCACGGGAGCCTGCCCCAAGTGCAATGCACCAAACGCTAGCCCCTACCACATGTACTGGTCATGCCCTTTGATTATGGAATTCTGGCTGGAGGTGGCAGAACTCCTCGAAGACATGACGTCGATTCCGGCGACCCTGTCCCCCTGAAAGTACTTGCTTGGTGACATTGGTAAGGTGAAAGAAACTACGAGGCGTTTATTTAATATTTCATGTGTTGTCGCCAAGCGCTGTATCCTTAAATCATGGAAGTCTACAACTGCACCATCCAGAGCCAATTTCTTAAAAGACTTATGTTTGGTAAACGACGATGAAGAACTTTTTGTTTTATCGGTCCCGACACAGTGTCGGCCCAAAGACATTTGGTCGCTGTTGCGTATTTATTTGTGTTCCCAGATACCGGACGAGGATGCTACGCCTCTCCCTTCGCCATGATGTGGGATGTTTGATGTGTTTTTCTTGCTACTCTGTATATATGTGCCAATACTGTACATGCCTCAATACCTTGTCAAATTCTTTCTTTAGTGGACGAGCAGCTAACCGGCTCTCTTAATAAAATAAATGTTTAAAAAAAAAACTTTCAGAAGGAGGTCTATCCGGTTACATGTGATTTTAACAAATGAATAAATAAAGAATTCATTTTTAACCAACCCAAAAACAATGAAAAAAAAAATCTTTTTACAAAAGAACAAGTTACAAGTTACTTACCATGTCTGGTAACGTTCTTTGATTGGATGTTCCTCTGACGTATTACACATCTATGACAGGTAATGTCCACAGTTGTGCTGCTTCGGAACATTTTCGGCAGAGGGCATCCTGCGTCGATCCGTTGTCCCTCGAGGGCACCAATCTCCTGCCAGTATGACTGCAGATAGCCTTGCGGAAACGTAAACTGCAATCGCATAGGAAATTCAGTAGAGGGGCAGGCTGGGAGGGCGATGTGAAATACGTCGGAGGAACATCCCATCGAAAGAACATTACCAGACATGGTAACTTGTTCTTCGAGGGGATTGTGTCCTCCACATCTATGACAGACTCCCAAAGCAGTACCGACTTATGGAGGTGGGAAAAGAATTTACAATTTTTGAATTTTAGAATGCCCAATCAAATGGCTGAATAAAGGACTGCCTTACCAAAGGCCAAATCTTGGCCATGGATGGAGTCCAAGGAATAGTGTCTCACAAATGTATGGACAGAGGCCCATTTGGCTGCTTCGCAAATATTTTGAATAGGAACGCCCCTCTGTAGAGCAGTGGAGGCAGCCACCCCCCTAGTAAAGTGAGCCCGTAAACCTACTGGAGGGTCCTTTCCCACCAAATGGTAACACTCTGAGATCGTCAAAATGATCCATCTGGACAAGGTCTGTTTGGAGACAGCCTGACCCAAGCGCCTTCCAGCATATCCAACAGAGAGCTGATCGTCCACTCTGACCCGGGACATCCATGAGAGACTCAAAGCTCTCCTAGGATCCAACCTATCGAGCCTCTCCTCTTCCTTACCAGGATGTGGAGGAGGATAAAACACCAGAAGAATCACCTTTTGGCTCAAATGGCATTCTGACACAACCTTCGGAAGAAAAGAAGGTTGCACCAGCAGGACAACCCTGTCCTTATGGAAAGCAGTAAAGGGGTGGCTTGGCGGAAAGTGCCTGCAATTCACTCACTCTGCGTGCGGAATAACCGCAACTAAAAACACAGTTTTAAAGGACAACAGTTGCAAAGGACAAGAATGTAAGGGCTCAAACTGAGCCCCATTAGGAACTTTAAAACCAAATTCAATTCCCATCCCGGCACCTGGAAAGGTGATGGTGGAAACACATTAGTTAGCCCTTTGAGAAACTGGGAAATCAAAGGAATCTTAAAATAAGAACATCCCTCAGACGAGCGCTTAAATATGGACAGTGCCGCTAGGTAACCCTTAATGGTACCCACTTGCAGGCCCTTGTGGGCTAAATTAAGCAAAAAAGACAAAACCAAAGGAATGGAACATTGGAAAGGATCCACATTCTGTACCCTGCACCAGTCACAGAACTTTCTCCAACGGCAACAGTACAGGGATTTCGTTGCAGGACTTCCGGCCGAAAGCAACACCTCGATCACGTCTTCCGGGAGGTCCCAATCCTTGTATCTCAAACTTTCAGATACCGAGTATGAAGGCCGAGAGACTTGACCTCTGGATGGAGAACCCGACCCCCCTCCCGTGAGAGCAGATCGTCTCGGTAAGGAAGACAGCGTGGAGGGCAGATACACATGTCTAGAAGGTCTGGGTACCATGCTCTCCTGGCCCATGCCGGAGCAATGAGGATAATTCGGGAACAAAACCTCTGTAACCTCCGCAACAGGGGACTGGAGGAAACGCATACAGCAGTGGGAAGGACCACTCCACTATGAACGCGTCCCCTAAGGCTCCTCTTGGGGGAAATTCCAGTGAGCAAAATCTCTTGCACTTCCGGTTGACACTGGTGGCAAAGAGATCCACTTGTGGGGTTCCCCAAAGGGCGAAGATCTCCAAAAGAACTTCCTGAGCCAGCTCCCACTCGTGAGAGACTGCTCTGTCTGCTCAGAGCGTCCGCCGCTGCGTTTCTGTCTCCGGCCAGATGAACTGCCGAGATCGAAATTTCCTGCTGGATGGCCCAGAACCAGAGCTGCATCGCCTCCCTGCAAAACGTGAGTCACCCTGCCCCCCCCCCCTTTTGTTGAGGTAGTGCATTGCCACTGTATTGTCCATCACAAACAGGACATTCTTCCCCCACACAGACGGCAGAAAAGCCTTCAGGGCTAGCCTGACGGCCCTCAGCTCTAACAGATTGATGTGGAGACTGGACTCCGACGGAGACCAACGTCCGCTGGCTGTCAACTCGTTGACATGAGCTCCCCAACCTGTGAGGGATGCGTCCGTCACGATCGTCACCTCCAGCCATGGTTGCCAAAATGGTGCTCTCCTCATCAGATTGCCTTTGTCGGCCCACCATAGAAGATCCTGGGCGACTGAGGTCGGAATCGGAATGGGATCCGACATCCTGCTGGAGAACTGCGACCACTGCATCTTGAGAGCCCACTGCAGGGATCTCATCCGCAGCCTGGCCTCTGGCACCAGGAAAATGCAGGATGCCATGAGGCCGAGCAACCTTAAGAATTAAAACGCCGGGAGACTCTGGGCAAGTTGAAACTTTTCCACCATCTGCAGAATGTGATGAGCCCTCACCTGGGGGGGCGAACACTGCCCCAGGGATGTGTCGAGTACTGCTCCGATTAATTGGAGCCGCTGGGTAGGTGTCAAATGTGACTTCTTTAAATTGAGGGGAGGCCCAGCTTGTGAAGGGAGTGGCAGGTGACAGAGAGATTATCCAGGGCTTGCTCGGCAGAGCGCGCCCTGATCAACCAATCGTCCAGGTAGGGGTAGATGTGAATCCCCACTTTCCTGAGATGCGCTGCCACCACCACCATCAGCTTGGTGAAGACCCTCTGGGTGGATGTCAATCCGAACGGCAGGACCCCAAACTGAAAATGCGAGTCGCCAACCGCGAACCTCAGGTACTTCCTGTGCTTGGGATGAATCGGCACATGAAACTAAGCATCCTTGATGTCTAGAGACATCAACCAATCCTGAAGTTGGAGGGCCTGGACGACTTGAGAAAGTTACCATCTTGATCTCGTCCTTCCTGAGGAGCTTGTTCAACCAACGCAAGTCCATGATCGGTCTCAATCCCCTGTCTTTTTTCGGGATAAAAAAATAAGGGGAATACCATCCCTTGTTCCTCTCCACTACAGGCACCAGTTCTATGGCGCCTTTCTCCAGCAGAGATAGGATTTCCTGCGCAAGAAGCGGATCCGGACGCTTCAAAGAGAGCTTCCCCAGTGGATTGTCGTGAGGGGTCTGCCGGAAGGGAAGACAGCAGCCGTGGGCTATGATCTCCAGAACCCACACATCTGAAGTAATGGCCCGCCATTCTCCAAGATTCCACACAAGTCTGCCCCCAACCGCGAACCATGGGACATGGCCTCATGACTGAGCGGATGTGGCTGCGGCAGTGCCTGAGGGCAAAGAGGCAACTGCCCGAGCGGTTCTGGCACCACCAAGTACCTTGCTTTCCACCCCGGGTACTCCTACGGTGGCCCCTTTGACTGGCTGCTCCTCTCGATCTACCAAAGGAAGAGTAGTACCGAAAGGACCCCCCCCCCTCCATTGCTGTCACCTAGGACGAAGAGGCGGAGGTTGACGTACTGCAGCGCTCAAAGACTTGGCTGCAGCTTTGGAGGTCTGCAACCTCTCAAGGCTCTCGTCAGCCTTGCTGCCAAACAGATCAACGCAATGTTCAGAAGACGGGATTGCACATCAGGAGCAAACCCTGACTTCTGCAACCACGCAAACCTGCATATTACGGTGCCCGCAGCCATGGACCGGCTGACAGTCTGCCGTGTCAAAACCCGACTGAAGGGATTCGCACTTGCCATCCTTGCCGTCTTGCACGAGGGCTAGAAAACCATCCCTTTCTTCCCCTTCGGGAATATGCTCAGCTGCCAAAGACGCACAGTTCCACAGAGTGTGTGTAAATCTCGGTAAGGCACAAGTGGAGTTGACTGCCTTCAACGCCATACCCCCAGCCGAAAATACCTTCTTCGCCCAACCATCAAAGCGCTTATTGTGCCTATCAGGAGGGATGGTAGGGTACGCAGCCTGCTTTGAGGAGGCCGTAGCCGCATGCACCACCAAACTCTCCAGACCAGGGTGCATCGATAAGTAGCAGGGGTCACTACTGTATCGGCGGTATTTTTTCGGAAGCGACTTATTAACTGCCGGTAGACTCTCCGGCGCAGACCAAACCGCCACCACCCTTCTTTGCAAAGCCATGTGAAAGGGCAACACCAGGTCAGTGGGAGGACCTTGATCCAGGATGTCCATCAAATCATCCTGCCTAAAATCAACAGGTGGAGCTTACCCACCCCAAGTATTTCGTCACCCTCGACATGAGACGCCGATAGGAGGAATCCACATGCGCCCGAGGCTCAGGTCGGCCAAACTCAAGCTCCGGCGTCGAGGGAGCCGAAGGAATCGGCGTCGACGTCGACCGAGGCGCCGACGGCGTCAAAGACTTCTTCGAGGACGGAGCCTCGAGAGAGCCCCTCGACGGATACGGCACCGATGGTGTCGACGCCTTCTTGGAAGGCTTCACACGTTCCAACAGTCTCGATGGCGTTGAGGACCGGGACCTGGATCTGGCATGGCGATCTCACTTGTCCGAGCGCAACCTCGACGGCTCCCGATGATCGCGCCGACCGCCCGAGCCCGAAGGCGTGCGAGTGGTGGACCTAGCCTGTTCCCCGCTGGCTCCTTTCGAAGGCGCGGCTGGAACTGTGCCTTGCGACTCGAAAATCGCAATCACCTGCTGGCGGAATGCATCCTATTCGGCCGGCGACGAAGACTTGGGAGGACGGGGAAGGCGACCGGTGACGGCGCTTCCTAGAATGCCTCGAGGCGGCAGAGGAATGGCGGGATCCACTCCTAGACCAAGACCCCCTGGATTTTCCCCGACGCAGAGAGTCGCCCCTTGAGTCAGCGGTCGAAAGCCCAGCAGACTTCGATTTACAGGGCTTAGACACCCTACCTACTTTCAATTTCCCCTTACGTTCCCGCAAGGCGTTAGATGTCAGGGACTGGCAATCCTCGCAGTCGGTGGCGTGGCTTTCACCGAGGCACCAGAGGCAGATGTCGTGAGGGTCCGTGATGGACATCTTCGAACCGCAGTCCCGACATTTTTTGAAGCCCGACTTCAGGGTAGTAGAAGAAGATGAAGACATCTTACACAAAGAAAAGAATCGAGCGCGCCGAGATTCCGAAGCAAACACATTTGCGGAAAAAAACAGAACAACTGAGGCTACGGGCGCCGTGCGTCCTATATATAACATCCAGTGACGTCGACCCTCGATGGAGGCCCTCGAGGGACAACGGATTAACCCCATCAATGCATGACGCCCTCAGCTGAACATTTTTCGAAGACGTACAGCTGTGGACATTACCGTTCATAGATGTGGAATAAGTCTGAGGACACAATCCCCTCGAAAGATGTTTTATTTGGGGGTTCCACCGACCCCATTTCCCTATGTTTAAAACCCCGCCCAACACATACCCACCCATTATAACCACTTACCCCACCCCCACATGTTTAAAAAAAGGTTTTATCTTTTTTTCGTTGTTTTATGTTTGTTAAAAATTGTATTCGTTATTTTTCATTCGTTAAAATCACTGCATACTGGTCCATCCAGGGAAAAACTCAGTAAAGGCCTGAGAGTGCATGCTCATAATTGGAAGGCCTGAGGATATAGGCCTATTCCCAGTTTATTAAAACCACATAAGTGCCTACTGACTTGGTTTTGATTTCCGTGGAAACTTTCAAACGTATCTTAATCTCTTCAGGACAGTGACAGGTCCCCCCTGGGTCCCAGGAGTTTAGGTCGAAAGATTAAAATTATAGCTGGTGCTTCTGATTTTCTCTGCATTTTTGATGTACTGCTTTACATTCTTGTATTAAGGAATGCCTTGCTACTTTTTCCCCCCATTTTGACTTCTAATGTATCACTGTATGCCCTAAGAATGCAATGAGTCCTTGCGACTGGCACTTCTCGTATGATTTCTTTTCTGACCTTGTATGGTGCCTCTGAATTTAACTGCGATTGTGAAGTTTAACAGTCATGGCATTGAATTACCTTGCATTATGGTTCACTTATTGCTATATTTAGATCTCCGATTTCACTATGAGTGTAAAGAGTCCTTGTGGATTGTAGTCTAATCTTGTATTTTGGGTTTGTAGTGTATATTAGGATGATCCATTTTCCTATGTCCAAGAGGGGCAGCAATACTGTGTTCATTGTGTGGGAACTTGTGTAAGTGCAATATTTCACCCTGTCTAGGTTCTCTTGTGGCGTGATGGAGTAAGGAGGCTGACGAGGTGGTATTATTTTGGCTATAGACTTTTATTCAAATACAGTAAAGAAGCTGCCTCTCCTCATTTCTAGAGGGGTTTTCCCTACCTCAACACAGAATAACTTGGGTGGTCGTCAGGATGCAAGTCAAAAACCAATATACTGTCCTCCGTCCAAACCAACTACTCGAAACCTACCACTAAGAAATACACCTAAAAAAAAGGGTTCAATGAACATCTTGTCCAAGCTACCAGGAGAATGGCTCCCTTCTAGTGAAATAATCCAGTTTTAGGCAGACTTAACAGCAGTCTCTTGGTACCAGGGTTTTGTAAACCGTTCCTTGTTGGACATTTGTACAAGTCTTTAGAAGTCTCTTTACTTCTTCCCAAGGCTTTGAGAACAATGGAGTTAAGACTTTTATCAACTTCTTATTGCTGGTCAGGCTTTTTATATCTGGCCACTGGGGAGATTACTCCCCGACAGTTCTTGGTGCTTTTGGTATCTTTCACGTGTTGGTTTCCCACTGTGACGAAGGAGTTCACTAATGAGGAATATCCAACTCTTTATTCTCTGGGTAGCACTACTGTGACCAGGGAGATCACTTCCGAGGAATACTTGACCCGTCGGGTTCCCTGGACCCCACCCGGGTTTCCTACAACTCCCATTACCTATACCTTCACTGGTGAGAGATACCGGTTCTTCCCAGGGTCTCAGGTCGCTTCTGCACTCATTTAGCGCTTATTCCTTCTTTCCTCCTCTTTGGTCTGTGCACCTCCATGGAGTTGCTGCTGTGGTGGTGGTCTGAACATGTTTTATGGTCGACAGGGTCCATCTCACGAAGGCTACACCAGCGCTGACATATCCTACTTCTGCAGCAAATTGGGTTTACTCTGGCGGTTGCTTTCAGCTTGTCCTTCCGAGACCGTCTGTCTCTCAATGCTTTGGGCAGCACAGGATTGCATTTACTGGGCACTGCAGGATGGACGCCAGCTTCCCTCTCTGCTCTTCCTGCTCCCGAACACTTAGTCCTTCCTTGGTCTCCAATTTATATTGCTGGGCCCGCCCCAGCAGAGAGTCAATGTTTGTCGTCAACGAAGTTAGCTTCATGCCTCCAAGCGGCCACCTCATCACAGTTCTTTTGTAATCCTTTTACTGTTGGTTCTGTATGTTTATTTCCTGGTTCTTCATCTCAGTCAGATCTGTTATTACAGGCGAGATCGAGAGGTTGGGAGAAGGAGTCGTCATTAGGGCCATGGCTACTGTGAACAAGGGTATAGGGAGGTATTTTATGGGATCAAGTCCTTATCCCCATGAGACGAGTCTCTTCCTATGAGATCCTCCTGCTTTTTAACACCGCTAGGGGAACTATTGGGTAGCGGCCTCACTTCCCTAACCTCATGGGGAAGTGTTCCTGGGGAGAAGTGATGAAATCCTGTGAATCATTACACTCTCCCATCCCTCTTTAGAATAGATATATAGGACCTATTGCCACATAGCGAACTCACACATTAGCAGTTGGGGTGAGAACTGTCTTCACAGACATTTACTGTTCTTCAAACATATAGTGGGTCCCATCTACTGCTGTGTGCCTAAAGTACTTATTTTTTATTTAATAGATATTTTATGTGGTACTTTATTAAAGTGTTTCTTTTTTAAGCATATCAATGCTGGGTATTTTCTTTGGTTAACTGTGCAGACTAACTGATCTTCCCTAGGAGCCATCTTTCCCTCCTGAAGTTGACCCGGACTACTCTGCCTTGCTACTCACCTTTAGAGGGGGTTGACTTCACTTTTGCTTTGATTTGTTGTTCTGCTTTTAGGCCAGGTGGTTGGTCAACACAAGAATGTCACACAGACACCACCTACTCGGCCAACTGTGTTGAGGTTCAGAACTTTGCATTGCAGCATTGACATCACACCCCCGTTCCCAGGTCTGTTCTCAATCTTCCTCCTCTCGATCCGAGATGGCACTCTCCACCTCCCTAATCTTCTCCAACTGCTTCACTATCACCTATCCTCCCTCTCACAAAATCTGGAAAGAAAAAGCATTAAAAAAAAAAAAAAGAAAAAAAAAACATTCTTGCTGCCAACCCTGGCCTCCCAATGGCAGACACCTATGTCAGTGCTTCCTCAAGAGAAATCTTCACCGACATCCTCTTTTCTGTCCCATCTCCTGACCTTTGGACCTCACTGCCACTCTCCCACCTTACTCTTCCACATCCATTAATGGTGCCACAAAGTAGGAAGCCCCCCTTGTGGGCTTCTTTTCATCCCGCTGCTGCATCAATGTCTACCTCACAGACACAGGCACAATCCTGGTTCAAGGCCCTCAGGCCAACCTCCTCTTTGACCGGATCCTGCCACCTCATCAATTTCCTTCCTTCCCGTGTCCCCCCTGCCCCACTTCCTCTGACAGAAGCCCCTCGCCCTTACACTCCGCCTCAAAAAACCTTCAAAGGCAACAAGCGTCTCCACCTGGCAGCCCTCAATTCACGCTCTGCCATGAAACACTCTGCTGGCATCCTTCTTCTTGAAGACACAGATGGAACAAGTTACTTACCTGTAACTGTTGTTCTCCAGCATGGGTCTGGCATGGATTCACATGCTCATGAATATTCCCCGTCGTCAGGCTGGGAAACCTCGGTAAAGAAAAAACCAGTATCAGTTTCGTTTCTGATCTGTCTTTCGTAGTAATAACCAATCACTGGTCTCTGCGTCATACTGACCACAGCCAATGACTGCCCTCTACCTAAGCACCGCCTCTGGCAGCCATCTTCAGATTTGGAAGCACGTGAAGTGGCAGTATGACCAAGTGAAGAGCCGCAGAGGGGTAGGCGGGAGGGTTCGCATGTGAATCCATGCCAGACCCATGCTGGAGAACAACAGTTACAGGTAAGTAACTTGTTCCTTCTCCAGCATGGGGTCTGGCATGGATTCACATGCTCATGAATAAAGAATACATAGCAGTACACACATGCACAACCACGGGAGGTGGCAAAGGCTCAACATTAAGCATCACATCAACTCAACATTAAGCATCTTACCTCCTCACCAGGCTCACCTCAGGCGAACAGGTTGCGCAGCACTGCTTGGCCGACCCTGGACTCCTCCCTGGAATCCCGGTCGACGCAGTAGAATTTCGTGAAGGTGTGCGTCGACCTCCACGTAGCAGCCCTGCATATGTCCAGCAGGGGCACACCAGATAGGAACGCCGTGGTAGCTGCGATCGCTCTGGTGGAATGGGCTCTCGGACGGCCAGGCAGCGGTCGGTTTGCCAACCGGTGACAGCACATGATACAGCCGGAGAGCCATCTGGAGATGGAAGCCTTCGAGAGAGCCTTCCCCTGATTGACAGGTCCAAAGTTCACAAAGAGTTGTGACGTCTTCCGAAAACCCTTCGTGCGGTCCACGTAGAACTTCAGCGCTCTAGCTACATCCAGCGAGTGCAAAGTCCTCTCAGCCGGCGACGAAGGCGACGGGAAGAACACAGGTAACACCAAGGGTTCGTTGAGATGGAAGTCCGACGGTACCTTGGGCATGAAGGAGGGGTGCGTCCTGAGCACTACCCTCGTGTCGTGGAAAGTCAAGTACGGGGCCTTGCAGGAAAGGGCCTGGATCTCTCCCACTCGTCGTGCGGAGGTGATGGCCACAAGAAAAGCTGTTTTCCACGATAGAAACTTCAACGGGGCCGAGTGCAGAGGCTCGAACGGAGGTCCCATGAGCTTGGTCAGCACCACGTTGAGCTCCCACGCCGGGGCCGGAGCCTTCACCGGCGGGAACGATCTGAACAGTCCCTTCATGAACTCTTTCACCAGACGATGAGACCACAAGGACGTCCGGCCCGTGGTTCTGGTGTATCGGGAGATCGCAGCAAGATGAATCTTGATGGACGCATGTGCCAGACCAGCTTTGGCCAGCGTCAGCAGGTACGGCAGTAGTTGGGGAGCCGTAATCCGTAGAGGGTTAATCTTCTGTGCGTGGCACCAGACAGAGAACCTCTTCCATTTGTGTCCATAGCATTTAAGAGTCGAGGACGCCCTGGCCTTTGCAAGAACCTCTCTGCAATCGGCCGGTATGTCGTATCCTCCAAACTCTAGTGCTGCAGGAGCCAGGCCTGCAAGTTCAGCGACTTCGGGTCGTGGTGGAGGATGGCGCCTCCTTCCCTGGAGAGTAGATCCGCGTCCGCCGGCAGCTTGATCGGCGGGGACGCTGACAAGTCCAGAAGGTCCGGGAACCATATCTGCCTCGGCCACGCAGGTGCGACGAGGATCATCCTGCACCGTGACCTCTTGAGCTGGTTGACGAGCCGGATTAGCAGAGGCAAGGGAGGGAACGCGTAGAGGAACAGGCCCTCCCAGGGGAACGAGAAAGCATCGCCCATGCTCCTCGTCTGGGGAAACCTGCTGGCGAACCTCCGGCACTTGGCGTTCGTCGCCGTCGCGAACAGGTCGATCTGGGGTGTGCCCCACCGTCGGAAGAGGCGATCCACCAGATCCTGCCGTAGTTCCCACTCGTGGCACGAGCGCAGCTCCCTGCTGAGTGAGTCGGCGATGGTGTTTTTTATCCCTGCCAGATGAAACGGCACCAGAAAAATCCCTTGGGCGACGGCCCAATGCCACAGGTCCTGCGCCTCCTTGGACAGCGCTGGGGACCTGGTTCCGCCCTGTTTCCTGATGTAAAACATGGTGGTGGTGTTGTCGGTGAAGATCCTCACCACCTTGCCCTCGAGGGACGGAAGGAAGGACCTGAGGGCCCAAAACACTGCACGGAGCTCCAGGACGTTGATATGTAGGGACTTCTCCGTCGGGAGCCAGAGTCCCCTTGCGTGCAGATTTTCGGTGTGCGCTCCCCACCCTTCCAGGGAGGCATCCGTGGTCACAGTCTCCTGGTGGGCTGGGGTCTGGAAGTCCATGCCCGCCGTCAGATGCGCGCGGGTGCCCCACCACCGTATCGCTCGTCGGAAACTCTCGTCGAGCTTGATCCTTTCCTCGAAGCTGCCCGTCGTCTGGATCCAGCGCGCATCCAGGAATTCTTGCAACGGGCGCATCCGGAGCCTGCACATGGGAATGAGGTAGATGCAGGAAGACATCATCCCGAGGAGGGACTTGATGGACCTCACTTTGGCAGCGTCGGCCACCAACATCCGTTGCACCTTGCCCAAGATGGTCCTGGTCCTCTCCTCCGACGGGGAGGCCAGAAGGGACACTGTGTCGAGCCTCGCTCCCAGAAACAGTGCGACTTGCGCGGGCACCAGGTGGGATTTGGCGTAGTTCACGGAGAATCCCAGGTCCGTGAGGAGTTGGACGGTCCTTGCCGTGTGGACCACGGCGAGCTCCCTCGTCTTGGCGCGGATGAGCCAGTCGTCCAGGTAGGGGTAGACGTGGATCCCCTCGCGGCGCAGCTGCGCCGCCACCGGTGCAAGGCACTTGGTGAATACCCTGGGTGCCGACCGTAGTCCGAAGGGAAGGGCTTTGAACTGGTAATGACGCCCTTGGACCACGAATCTGAGGAATTTGCGGTGCCCCTTTAGGATGGGAATGTGGAAGTAGGCATCCTCCAAATCCAATGACGATAGGAAGTCTCCTTCCTCCAGCTGACCCAGGACGTGCTGGAGGGTGACCATCCGGAACTTCTGCGCCTTGATGAACTTGTTCAGACGTCGCAGGTCCAGGATGGGGCGCCATCCTCCCGTCTTCTTCTTCACGAGGAAGTATCTCGAGTAGACTCCGGAGCCCCGAAGCCTCTTTGGGACGAGTTCGATGGCGCCCTTTCTGAGCATCGCCTTTACCTCCAGGAGAAGTTGAGGGACGTGAAGTTCTTTCCTGGCCACGGGGGGGACGCGCGGGCACCTTCTTTGAAACTCGAGCGCGTGGCCCCGGGCCAGGGCGTCCAGCACCCAACGGTCGGTGGAGATGGACTCCCACACGCTGACGAAGCCCGCCAGCCGGCCTCCCACCGGGGTGCTTCGGTGGGGGCCCGACCCCAAGGCCGGTTCAATCCTGCTTGGACGCGGCCTTGCCGCCTTGACCTCCTTGGCGACGACGGCGGGGTCCGCTAGACTTGCCTCGTCCTCTGTAGGCCTCTTGCGACGACGAGCGGGCCGCTTGACGGTAGGAAGCGAAACCGCCGCCGGAACCTTTGGAGGCGCCCTTGCCTCCGCCGCTCCGAAAGGGCGTCCGTCGTTGCAGGACTCCAAGGGCCCGGGCCGTTTCAGTATCCGCCTTGATGGCCTGAAGGGAATCGTCCACTGTCTTCCCAAACAGGTTGTTCCCGTCGAAGGGCATGTCCAGGACTCTGGTCTGGACGTCCTGCCGGAAGTCCGTAGCTTTGAGCCATCCACGACGTCAAAGGCAAACACCGTTGCCCAGCTGGCGGAATCCAGTGTCGGCGATGTCCGTCGCCACGGTGATGGCGTGGTCCGAGGCCACCTCACCTTCCTGCAGGATCTCAAGGGCCTCCGCCCTCTTGTCGTCCGGCAGAAAATCCAGCAGAGGAGCCATCTTGTACCAGAGCTCCCTGTCGTAGCGGGCCACGATAGCCAAGGCGTTGGCCGCTTTAATCGTCGTCGCTGCAGACGAGATGACTCTACGCCCCATAGTATCCAATTTCTTTCCCTCGCCGTCCGGCGGGGAAGTCGATGTGGAGGCCGCACCCCCCCCCCGCTTTCTTCCTGGCTGCCGCGGAGACGACGGAGTCCGGGGTAGGCTGCGCCCGGAGGCATAGGGGGGCCGTGTCCGGGACCCGGTACTTTTTCTCGTACCGGTCTCTTCTAGCTGGCGTCGTGGAAGGGTTCTTGAGGAGGGAAAGGCCCTCATCCCAAATGTCGTCCAACAGAGGCACTGCGAGGACCGTCTTCCTCTTGGCCTCGCGCCGCTGATAAAGGAAGCCTTCCTTTTTCTTCTCCTCAGGGCAGAGTTGGAAAAGCTCGGAAGCCCTGGAGATCATGGAGTGGAAAGATCCGATCTCGTCGGGCGGAGAGGCCCTGGTGGGAGGCGACGACGGAAAATCCTCGTCGTATGCCTCGTCGTCCGTACCCGTCGCTGCCGTGTCAGTCCCCGTATCATCCCCTCGGGTGGACGGGGAGGAGGGCTGGAAGGGGCGCGACGGTTGAAAAGGAGGTGGTGGATGGATCCTTCTTTTCTTGGTAGGGGGAACACCAGAAGGTCCCGGTTCTGGATCCCCCGACGGGAGAGGTTCCTCCGTCGGTAACGGTAGCCTCGTCCTTATCTCGGAGCATAAGGACTGTATGGCCAACAAAATGGCCGCCGAGTTGTCTTGCGGCGCTGGCAGAGGGGAATCCGACGGGCGAGCAGGGGCCCCGTCGGTATCCTCGACGATGTCGTCGTCGTCACCTGCGTCGGGGTCCATTCCGACGGGCTGGCCTTCTTCCACGCCTAGGCCGTGGCTTAAGACCTCGATCAGTTCCTCTTCTGAGGTTGAGGCCGACTCTACGACGACGCCCTGCCCCCCCTTCTTCCCCACGGAGGGTTTCACGGGGGTCCTATCGATGGGCACAAAGGAAGACTCCCTCCGAGGAGGCAGGGAGATTCTGGGCCCTGAGGTCGCCACCACTGGTGCAGCCACCAGAGGCTGAGCCAGGGCCGCCGCGACCGTTTCGATAGAGGGCTTGGTCGGATGGATCAAGGCCTTCACCACCTTAGGTGCGCTCACCGCCTTATCCTTGAGGGAGGGGGCACTGCCACGCTCCTCCTCTGCCTTAGAGCTCGACCGGGGCCTCTCCAGGAGCTTCGCCGGGTGCTCGGCCTTCCTCTTACCCGACCCAGAGCGTTGGCTCGTGGTTGATGGTGCCGGGGAGGGTGCGCCCTGCCTGGCGCCCGCAGAGCCCGACCGTTCGGCGCTCCCGGTGCCAGCGGACTCGCGGTGCTTGGCCTTATGTTGGGCCCCCGTCGCCGGGGCGCCCTCAAAGGTCTTAGAAGACCGCTCGGATTTCTTCTTCTTCTCGCCAGACGGGCTCTTACCCTCCAGCCAGTTGGCGAGACGTTGATGGCGGTCCTTCATGGTCCGTTCCGACATGTTGCCGCAAAACGCACAGTCCTTCTCCACGTGCGTCTTGTCCTCATGAAGGCAGTAAAGGCAGAAAGAGTGTTCGTCCTCCTTGAAGACGTTCTGCAGCTGGCATCCAGGGCAGACCCTGAACAGCTTTCCGGGCGTCGAGCTTCCCTTCTCCTGGGCCATCTCCGAGACAGGGCCTGAGAAGCTTCTGGAGTCCTCCGAAGTGTAGCTCGACGAAATCTTCACCCTTGAGGGGCACAGATGAATCCGACACGGGTCCCCGTTGATCGGATGTAGGATCGGTGGAGCTTGAGGCTCTTTTGACCGAAAGAATCGAAGTTTTTGTAAAAAGCGCAAAAAAATAGCACTAACGCTCGAGAGCAATAGCACGAGGATCCCAACACATGAACGTGCGGTAAAAATCTGAAGATGGCTGCCAGAGGCGGTGCTTAGGTAGAGGGCAGTCATTGGCTGTGGTCAGTATGACGCAGAGACCAGTGATTGGTTATTACTACGAAAGACAGATCAGAAACGAAACTGATACTGGTTTTTTCTTTACCGAGGTTTCCCAGCCTGACGACGGGGAATATTCATGAGCATGTGAATCCATGCCAGACCCCATGCTGGAGAACTGGACATACCTGCACTTACTGAAACCTGGTTCAATACCTGCGCAGTTACCTCCTTCGACTCACTCCTACCCAAAGGCTTTAGGTTCACATCAAAGCCTCGACCAAACTGTGCTGGCGGAGGAGTTGCCCTAATCTTCCCTGAGTGGATTCCTTCTTCCATCCTTCCCACTCAGCATTATTCATCCTTTGAGAGCCTAGTATGAAAATTGGTAATCTCTCCTTCCACCACCTTCACCATTGCTACGATCTACGGCCCCAGGCACAACTTCTCTCTTACGCTACGAGTGGCAGATTTCTGTTACTCCCTACCACCTCCAACCTACTACTACTAGGTGACTTCAACTTCCACCGAGATGCCCCTTGCACAGCAACCACCCTCTTCACTGAGCTCTGTTACTCCCTATCCCTCTCCTTTCTTCGCTCTGGTCCTACCCATTCTGCTGGACATACGCTAGATGCCATCATCCATTCCAACCTTGCTCTCTCTTCTCCCCTGTTCATTCCTCTCTCACCTGGTCTGACCACTCTACTCCCTACTCATCTGAGTCCATATGGCCCTCTGACAACTCAAAGCTCTGCCAACCTCGTTCACGAACATCCATCCGATGAAACGAGTGTCAGCTGCTGTCTTCTCTTCCACTTTCATTCCCCCATGCCCACCCAACACAGACTCTACCACTGATCCCCGCCCTCAACAACCTCTAACTGTCCATTACAAACACCCTTGACATTCTTGCCCCAGTCATGAGGATCTGCCTGAAACCTGCCTCCAAGCGTAACACCTGGTATGACTCTGAACCTGCAGACCAAAAACATATGTGCAGGGCTGCAGAAAGAAGTGGCATACCTCAGGTGCACCCTCCGACAATCTGGCCTGCCGCCTGACCCAGAGACACTATAGACTCTCCATCCGTGCCAAAAAAAGAGCCCACTGCTATGCAGAATTGCATGCAGTACCCTCTGGGACCACCACACACAATTAGGACTACAGGTGTAAGCAAGACCAACGTTTGGCGTAAGTCTGTACCACACAGTTTGTTGGTAGCGAGCTGAGCAGCCAGGCTTATCTCAGGAGTGAATGTGAGCAGTACAAGTAGTTACACAGAGGACCATCAATCACAGTGGTTCAAGTAGACACTTATACTCAAGGTTTCTTGGTAAAACACTTATTAATTTATTACACAGTCATTTAGAAAACATTTCACTAGAAGAAAACTTAACATTATATACCAATACACTTCAATACAAACTAAGTTTTTGAGACAGTTTGAGCTCCCCTGAAACAGGAGCAAAATGGCAGTTCAGTTACTTAGCAGTGAGCAAAAAGGACAAAAGGAAGTAGAATAGATTACATATACTTTCTAGGCTGTGCGAATAGTTTCAGTTCACCAGAAGAGTTTAATTCAAGTCAATAGGCCAGGCCAAAGTCAATGGGCTAGTGTTCTGAATAGGAAAGAGCAGTTCTGGTATCAAGCGGTAAAGTCTTTGCAAAAGTTCTCAGAAGTAGTTTAGGCAAAAAAGAATCATTTGTGGGGTCACAAGCTGATTGGGCCTGCAAGTTTGGAAAGTTTCACAAACTTTCACAGCGAGAGTGGAGTTCTCTCAATCGGTGTGGCACAGTACCTTTATATGAAAAAGTAAATGTTGCTAAAGTTGTGGTTCCTTGCAGTTCCTGCAGATCTCGCTGTTTCTGAGCCTGAGTCGTGGGGACAAGAGGGAGGATGTCAGGGGACTCCTGCACTGCACGGGATTGTTGAAGAAAGCAAACAAAATGGAGTCACTTCAGTTCCAATCTGGTGTCCCTCTCCCTGGTTAATCCTAACCAGCCTTGAGAATGGTGTCCAGGTGTTTTATGAGTTGATTGGTCCCATCAACTCAAAGGAAGAAGCCGTCCTTGAATGTCGAATGGAGTTTGGCAATTCGGACCTGCAGCAGGGCTTCACCGGGCAAACCAACGGTCCAGGAGTTGCAGCAGCCGACCTATTCCAGCTCATCTTCGGTTCTTTTGTTCCAGTGGTCGACACTGCCTTCCAGTTCACGAGATTCGCCTTTTAAACAGTTCTCTCCCTTTCATTCCAGCCTAGCTGTCATTCACCCAGCAGGGTGGCTGGCCTTGTCAGACAGTCAGCCAGCCAACCAGTCAATCATGGCAGAGTGCATTTGGGTCTCCTAGGAGACTAAGCACAGGGAGTTTCGGGTACCTCCCTCACTTCCTGACCACCCCAGACATTCAGACGCCAACAACGGTCTTCAGTCCTGAAGCCCGCCAAAGGCACACGAACAAAGGGACCAAACCTGGTTTGGCACGCAGAGACAAAACACTAGATGGACCTTTCCAAAAAGAAATGACGAAAAAAGAAGACAGGGACCCATTTAAACAAAGCGGCTTAAGGCGCCATCTTGAAAAACATGGCTCCCGTGATTTTTAGCTATCAGTGTTCGCAGTCGGGAAAAATCATGGTAGTTCGTTGTAAAACCACTGCCACCAGCCTTTTCAATAGGAAAGGGTAGCATTTGACTGCTACATGAGTGTGTAGACAAAGGGGATACTATGTAACCCCTCCAGCACACCATTGTAAGATGGTGTGTGCTGGGTCTACGAATTTGGAAAAGACTAGTAAAGTCAATTTCACTTTACGTTCTCTGGGAAACAGTAGTTGATCCCAGAGAAGGTATTTAAACATTGGAGGAGTCTAAAAGACATCCCTGTGTCACTGCACTGAGGGTGCTGTGTAACACACATGAAAAGATGCCACCTATAGAGTTATCTAAAAACTCCCTAATCGGAGAACACAAATGTAAAACACATCAAAATACATGAAAGAGTGGGGAAAAAAGGCTCACAATCTTCCCAGGTAAAAAAAGTCCTCAAAATCCTTCAAAGTTGCTGGGGGTCTCTAAGGTGAAGGGAATTAGCACATTTATGAGAATTCTCCCTAACACCCACATTCAGGCACGGGTGTCCAATGCCAACAACACGGCTGAACTCTTTAAAATTTGCTGGGAACTTGCCATCTTCTGCCCCTACTGCTTCCGAGGAATTCACTCTCCTCTCACTTCATTTCCAAAACCCAGGACATACTGAACAGCCTTGTCTCACACTCTTCCAACTCAACCCTCCCACTCTCTCCCCACTTATCACCGACCCTCCTCTTTCGTCCTCCGCTCCCGTCTCCCCTGAAGAAGTCACCAGAGTTGTCAACTTCCTGAAGGTATCTTCCAAACGGGTTTCCCCATGTTCTTCCAGAACCATCAAAGACAACACCACCTCTCTCGCCGCTGCTCTTGCTGATCTCTGCAACCACTCCTTTGCTACTGGTGCTTTTCCATCCTCCCTCAAGCACTCCCTTGTGCACACCCTGCTTACAAAACACTATGCAGACCCTTCCTGCCCAGCCAACTGCCGACCCCTTTCCATCACCCCCTTCCTGGGGAAACTGATCGAGAAGTTGGCCCTCCCTCAACTGTCATACCTAACTTGTTGGAGGTCTACACGACCACCAGTCTGGATTCCGAGCATCTAGAGGCACAGAAACTGCTCTTCTGAACACCTCTGAAGAACTGCTTGCATCCCTTGACTCCAACTCCCCTGCTGTCCTCATCCTCCTTGATCTCGCTTCGGCTTTTGACACAGTAAACCAGTCCATCCTCATAGAAAGGCTCCATGATACCCTCAGTATCTCGGATCAGGCACTGGACTGGCTCACCTCCTTCCTCACTGGCCGTTCCTCTAATGCCATTCTGGGTGCGTTCTCACTCCTCACCTCCTCCTCCACCTGTGGCGTCACACTGGGCTCCATTCTGTCACCCTGGCTCTAACATTTACCTTTCCCTACTGTCCCTACTGGCACGCCTCATTTCCTCCTCCTCCCCCAACTTCCAGTGCTATGTTGACGACACAAAACTCTTCTTAAAACTTCCTACTGATGCCCTTGCACCTTCCTTCATCCCCGACTGCCTCTCTGCCATCCAGGCGTGGTGCACCGCTAATGACTTCTGCATCAAGCCAGCAAAACTGAGATTCTCCCTATTGGGTCCCCATTGGGTCCCCTGCACCCTATTTCTTCCCCTCACTCTGGCCTTCCTCTATGGGCCACGCCATACCCCCTCCTCTGTAGCCAGGAATCTCTGAGTCATCGTTATCTCTCCCTCTCATTCATCCCCCATATTAAGGACATTGTCAAGAAGTCCCACTTTCAACTCTTCCTTCACAAAGGACCTCTACCCTTCCTCACCTTCCCCCAGATACTCAAAGTTACCTGTGCTCTGGTCCTCTCCAGGCTAGACGATTGCAATAGCCTCCTCAATCTTCCTGCATCGACCCTGCGACCCCGCCAGCTAGCCCAGAATAGAGCAGCAAGACTTATCTTTGGCCTCAAACCCAGCAACCGCATCTCTCCAGCCCTACAAAGCCTTCACTGGCTCCCAGTCTCAGCACAAATTAAATTAAAATCTCTATCATCTACAAGGCTTTCTGGGTCCGGGGACCACTCCTGACTAAATACTCCCCTTCTAGACTTCTGCGTTCCTCGGGCACCAAATCCCTGTATGTGAATCGGTTTGCTAAACTGAGAGCTGGTGGGCGATGACTTTTCTCAGCTGGCTCCCTCCTTTGGAACAGCCTCACTATTCCACTGCAGCTTGAGCAGGACCTCCTTAAGTTCCGGAAAAGCCCCAAGACCTTTCTCTTTACCTCTTTCTTCGCCTCCTCTCTTCCCTGCTAATACAGTAGCGTGACTGATATCCAGGGCTCTTATGTACCCTCGGGGCCCTGATCCTCCCACATCTCTCATCCAGACCACTGTCTATTCACTGCACTTACTTGGCTCTGCCTCCCCACAGGAGGTTGCACTTACGTTCTTCCCTTCTAGCACTTCACCCCGAGCACTTCTCCTATACCTTTACCCCTCCCCCTTGCACTTGCACGTTCTGAACACTCAAACCATAGTAGGTTTGTCTCCTCTGCCAATTAGTCTCACAATTTGTTTTATACTATTAATTCAATTATTTATCTTTGTTGTAATTCAATGTCTACCCCCCCCCCCCGGACCCCTGTCCCCACCCTGTGGGCGCTTTCAAATAGTTTTGCCAACTGTACAAGCGCTTAACAAATGGCCAATAAATCAATAAATAAACAGTAATTACATTTTTCAATTGCTGTATGAAAACCTCCCTAACATGAAATGAGACCTATAGATATGGCATTTTTTTAAATCCATCAACCTGCGCTACAGCAAGGAAAAAGCAATTTGCATAAGGAAGCCATTGCTGCAGGAGAAATGGCTTGGTATAAAAAACAGTCTAATTGTACAGGGAAGGAACTGCAGGAGTGGGAACACTGTTGTGCAGTGCAAGAATAAATTTTATCCCGACAAGTGGAGAAATTGGGCTGAGCATAGGGTTGCCCTTCTTAGAGGGTCTATAAGTTATGTTAAACATAATGTAGCAATTTAAACAGTAAGGAAAATGATTAACAGATTACTATATGAGCAGATCAGTTTATGCCTAGCAAAGGTAAAAATACAAAATAAGGAAATAACGGCAATGCTTCAAAACAGTTGCTTTTTGAACACTGTAGGACAATAAAAACCTGTTTACACAGTAATTGTGCAGCACTTTGTCTGACTGACAATGGTGCAATATACTGTTAATTAAGCCAGTGTGCAAAATGTATACCAAAATCACAATTGTGTTCACCATGCACTCCTATTGATGATGTTTGTGTATTTGGATAAATGTTAAATAGCACAATAGTGCTTTTAGGACGATTTAAGGTGCAGGGGAGATAACAGTCAACCCTGGCATATGGGTTGTAAAATATACGAAAACAAAGTAAGTTCCTAATAGAGGAACTCCCGTCCCCTGCACACTTTCACTAGCTCAAATAGAGCCTAATTATTAATATATACCCCAACTCCTTGGCTAGTGATAATCGACCCTCGGAGAGTAAGAAATGGTGTTCTGTGTTTTTTAATATAATTTAGATGGCTAGTGACTTTTTCAGGACTGGCTAGTATCTTGCATCTTGACATGCTGCACCCTGTTGAGCGATTGACCACAATCTCATACCATTTGTGTGCTTGATAATGTTATCCAGCAGAAGGGGGTACTTGGTAAGTCGCTGCATCTCTGAAACAATGAGGTCCTTTAACTGAAGCCGTCGACATTGAGGGCTGCTCTCTGCTTCCTGTTGCAGAGAAATAAATACAAAAAGGATGATGAAAGACCTATGGTGACACATGTTCTCTGCATAATTATCTTTTTGGAGATGTGCAACTAATGATCTTGTGGCTCCAGAAGCCTCCTCTCATAGCTCATGCAAGGGAAATACACAGTATCAATTAAATGTTTTCCATGTCATGTGTTGCCATTCACAGCTTGACCCAAATCAGCAGGTAGAAGAATGCTAAATTGGCATAAGCAACTTTTACATATAATAACTTTCCAAATATCTAACTTTCTACACTTACCATAGCAGGCACATTTTTATAGAAGGACAAACGCAACATCGCTGGCCAAACCAGTCTCCACAATGATTGCTTACCAATGTTGTGCACCACAATTCGTGCTTGATACTCAAAAGAAACAAGCTACTTACCTTTGGGAGCAGTATTTTCCCCGACAAGTTCCTCGCCCATTAACATGTCTCCAGGTGCAGAATAGATACAGAAAAATCTAAAAGATGGCAGTCTCTTAAGAATGACTCAGCCACAGTGATGGGATGAGTAGTTACGAGTACCTCAATGGAGATGCCCGCCACAAAGGTCTGAATAGTAGTTGTAGTGCCGAAAACGTTTCACTTTATGGGCAGGTGAGCAATGCAATACAAAATATTTTCAGACCAGGGAGGAACGTGTGGGAGGAAGATTGGGTCTATCAGAACAACTATTGCCAAATGTAAATAACTTGCCTAATGGATACTTCCCTTTCACAGATTGCTTGTCACTTGAAAACCACAGAGCAGTAGAACATACAAATAAGGGATGAGTATTCAATGGATGGTTGCCCTATATCATACACCGACGTCGAACCGACCAGCTAAAATGACAACCTTCCCTGCAACAGTCCAGACAGCAGTGCTCGACAGAGGCTTGCGAGGAACCCTTGATGGCAGTCCGACAGGCACTCCTTGGATTGTTTTTTCTTGTCTTGTTACAACTTCACACATGACCCTAAAGTGAAGTTTGGTTAGGAACCGATGTATCCTTTTAACTCAGTGGAGGCCCCCGATCAAATACTACCCATATGTTTTTTTCACTTTGGCTCATTTGAGGAAGAGGGCGGTGTTGTGAGATGTCGCAGCAGACTAAGGGGTGGGGCGTTGACTTGTGATTTTTTCTAGCAAATAGTAGCCATGCTTAATCCAAATGCACATTACACAGTAACATGACACCAGAGGGATATAAGGCAGAACTTTCGCAAACACAGTCTGAGGGCACAAAAAGGCAGGAACACATTTAGTTCGATCGTAGCATCACATTACATTACTTGGAAACAGAGATACAGTAAAACCTTACAGGCATGCAATGTAATCAAGTATTTCACATTTACAGGAGTGTAATTCAAAACGTTAAACACGCATTTAGAATCCAGGGCATATGCTAAAAATGTCTTTGGATTTAAAACTACAGAGACCCAGAGGGAACCTAGGAAAAAGGGAAAGTCCAGGTAAGCACCTGTACAATTCACCTTTGAAAGAGTTTCAGGAAAGGTTGTAAAGTTCCATAGGAAATAAAGGACAAAGTCTGTAGACAGTTCTGTGGTGAAAAGCAAGGCAAATCCCAGTTCTAGACTACCGATGCAGAGCTGGTGGCACCCCAAACCAGCGAACGCCAAAGACCCTCTGCCCCTTCACCCCACCCTTGAAAAGATCCAAGACCAGGCTCCAGACCGAGAACAACTGGGAGGCAATGAAGCCAAGCAGGACTCTGCCTCAATGCAAGTCAATGGGAAAACGTGGTTTAGACAGTTCAAACCACTATGGACGGTGCATGCCTGGGGTCAGCCCATGTGTGCACAGCAGCCATTTTAGGACTGCCTCAAGGGTTTCCTCGACAAAGGAAGCCCATGAAACGAAATGGCCATGGGTAGGATATAAGAAAATACACTGGTGCCCTAATGACAACCGAAAACGGTACACTGGGATTCCAATGAGGTAAACTAGCTTGCATCACTGGTGAACCCAAAACTAAATGACTGCTGCCACTAGCCTACTCACTAAAACCAATGTAGGATCATATAATCACCATTGGGCAAACATCGGGTGCTTAAAAAGTCACTCCTTGCTTCGAGCCTTACGGGCTACCAAGGACAATATACTGAAAAAGGCTTGCAATGATCGGGAGACTTCAGAAGTCCGTCTGACCACAAAAAGAGGTAAGACAAAAAATAAAAAAGAACATCAGCTAAAAGTTTGGGGAACCCAGAAAGGGGCAGCAGATCTCCCAATAATGGATTTTTTGCTCTACCACATCTGATAGTTGAAGTACTTATGCATTTTTAAAGCCTGCTCTTCACCATTTGCTTTGTTTTGGGCCATTCCTTTGTCTATGTGGACCATGAGGCATGGCCATAACTGCCGTTTTGCTGAAGTAGGCTCATCCTGAGCCCACAAAGCCACTCTGAGTTTGACTTAAAGTAATGTAGACCACTTTAAATTCCTCTAGAGTGCCCAATCTACATTTGTGTGGCTGCTGCAGGGTCCTTGCAGGTTTTTAGAGACTGCCTAAAAGCCCAACTGCCTGACTGCCAAAATCTTTCTTTGCTGCCAGGTTGTGGATCGGAAGGCCTGCTTAGGCCCGTCTCTGGGCGAATGGATCATCAGTAGGGGGTCTGTATTCTCCAGAGATTATGTACCTGTACTCGTGGAAGATTGCTGATGAGTAAGGTTGCTGTTGAGGACCTGGTGTGGCCATACTGCTCCCAGCTCATTTGTATTTGCACCAAGTTCCTACTTGGCCCATCCTCTAGGCTCTAAAGAGTGAAGGTGTGGGACAAGTGTTTCCACTTGATTGTTCCAGGCCACCTTTGTTGATTTGGTTCGAAAGTGCACAGTTTTACAAGGTTGCTGGTGCCCTCAACCAGTTTTACATTCCTGAGACTAGGCCTCTCCCCAAGCAATGATGGCGGAATCAGAGCTGAAGGTTGATTGGCTCAGAGTTATCAGGCTGGGTCGTGGAACCCTGAGCAA